>NC_064868.1:129175236-129478848 GCF_024139225.1 Suncus etruscus | reverse complement strand
TTTCTTTAATTTCTAGGAAGATCCTGAAAAGAATTGACAGTAGGGCCTCTTTAAAGTTTTGAAAAATAATTCACTACTAGACACATCTTGGCCTTTCGTTGATGCTATTTGTGTGTGAGAGAGACTTGATTACCATTTCAATTCTTTCACTAATGATAGTTCTTCAATTTATGATATTTTTATCTTCCAGTAATAATAGCTCTGGTATCCAGCTCATCTTGGTTAAGTCTTGGCTGGTTTTAGGAGTCCAAATATTCATTCATGACTACTAGGTTTTGTTTCATCGCATAGCTTTTAAAGCAATCTCTGATGAGTCTTTGAATCCATATGGTGTGCTATGTGATTATCTTTCTTTCATATCCTATTTGATTTATTAGGGTTCTTTTTCTTGTGAATTTTGCTAGTAGTTTATCAAGTTTTCTTATTTTTCCATAGAACCAACTCACAGTTTCATTTGATACTTTGAATTTTGGAGTGATTCTAGGTTCTTGATTTTATTTTATTTTGTTTTGTAACTTCTTTCCTCCTACCAAATTTTGTCATTTATCAGTTTCTTTAGTTGTTTATGTGGGACCATTATTTCTTTTTGATAAATGTTTGCAAAGCTATTAACATTTTTTGTTTTGTGAAGTTCTGGTAGCTCATATATCTAATCTCATTTGTTTCCATTTTTATTTCCTCTCTAAAACACTGTTTATCTTCTAATGAGCTATTTAAGAGATGTTTGCATTGTTTCTCTGTCTCTGTGATTAACATCTATTTTCAAGGATTTATGTTTTGAGAAGATAGTTATTATAATTTCTATAATCTTGATTTTCTGTAAATATGTTTTAATTCCAAGCATTTGCTCTATTCTGGAGAATATCCAATGTGTAATAGAGAAGAATATGTACTTGGTTCTTGGTAAATAAAAAACCTGATGTGTATCTATTTATCCCCAGTCTTCCATTTCTTCATTCAAAGCACATATTTCCTTACTAAAGTTTAGTATATTAGATTTATCAAGAGATGTCTGAGTGGTTTTGAAGTATCCTACTATTATTGTATTGCTAACAATATCTGCCTTCAAATGTATTAGCAGCTGTTTAAAGTATTTTTGCTGGCCCTTTTAGGTGCATGTATGTATAGGATTGTGAGTTCTTTGTTGTGTACATGTCCTTTAACCATTAAGAAATGACCTTCTGTGCTCGCTTGGGCGCACATATACTAAAATTGGAACGATACAGAGAAGATTAGCATGGCCCCTGCACAAGGATGACATGCAAATTCGTGAAGTGTCCCATATTTTAAAAAAATGACCTTCTCTGTCACTAGTAATCTTTTTTTTTTAGCATGAGGTCTATGTCGACTGATAAAAGTATGGTTACCCCAACCTTTTTATTGGTATTGTTTCTTGAAAAATTGTCTTTTCACCTTTGACTTTAGTCTGTATTTATTGTGATTGTCCAAACATGTTTCTTGTAAGCAGTAGAATGCTAGATTCAGTTTTGTAATCTCTCCTGGCTCTCTTAATTGGTTAGTTTAGTACATTGTCATTGAGATATTATTTCCATATAGTTTTATGCCATCATTTTTATATAGAAGAGAGAGAAAATAGGAAAAAGAAAGTGAAAGAAAGAGAAGAAGAGGGGAAAAAAGTAAAGAAAGAAGAAAATAAAGAAAGAAAAAGAAAAAGAGAGAAAGAAAGAAATAGAAAGAAAGAAAGAAGAAAGAAAGAAAAAAGAAGAAAGAAACAAACAAACAAAAAAGAAGGAAGAAAGAAAAAAGAAAGAAAGAAAGAAAGAAGAAAGAAAGAAAGAAAGAAAGAAAGAAAGAAAGAAAGAAAGAAAGAAAGAAAGAAAGAAAGAAAGAAAGAAAGAAAGAAAGAAAGAAAAGAAAGAAAGAAAGAAAGAAAGAAAGAAAAGAAAGAAAGAAGAAAGAAAAGAAGAAGAAAGAAAGAAAGAAGAAAGAAAGAAAGAAAGAAAGAAAGAAAGAAATAAAGAAAGAAAGAAAGAAAGAAAGAAAGAAAGAAAGAAAGAAAGAAAGAAAGAAAGAAAGAAAGAAAGAAAGAAAGAAAGAAAGAAAGAAAGGAAGGAAGGAAGGAAGGAAGAAGAAAGAAAGGAAGAAAGAAAGAAGAAAGAAAGAAAAAGAAAGGAAGGAAGGAAGGAAGGAAGGAAGGAAGGAAGGAAGGAAGGAAGGAAGGAAAAGAAAGGAAAATAAGAAAGAAATGTTAATGTCTAAGCCTTAAGGTTTATCTATTCTAACTAATCTTACTTTAGAAAGAACAAAAGCATCCCAATATTTTTCACACTTTCCCAGCAATCTTTGGGTAAATTGCAATGTCGTTTATTTTTATGAATTATTAGTTTAGGTATGATTGAACACAAATTGGAGCCAAGAAAGCACAGTGATAATCTGCTTAAGTTGCTTCTATGAATGATTTCATTACACTTAAAAAGGGACAAGCAGTCTCAGATGCATTAGTGGAGACAAAAATAATACATAACTAAATATTCAAGCCACAATGAACAACAATGGTATCAAGAGACCCAAACTCTAACAAAATGCATTCAAATGGGCCTGTTGTAGTGGCCCATTTAAAAGGGTGGGAAAAGGGTGTTGGTATGGTTTATACTCTAGGAACATGGTGGAGGGAGGTCAACATTGGTTGTGAGATTGGCCCCGATTAAATGTATGTCTAAAACCCAATTGTGAAAGACTTTGTAAATCACAATATTTTTAATAAAATAAAAAATACTAGAAAGTGTCTTTCCCTCATATTCATCCCTAGGTATTTCTACATGTATGCAATATCTGGAATTGTGGTAGTCATCTTGGTACTATGAGGGCAATCCAATACTGAGAACAAAGTAGTATGTAATGTAGAAATAAAAATGTGTTTGATTCACTGATGATATCATTGAGTTGCTAAATGCTGAGTTAACTGAGCATAAAAATGTTAGACAGAGACAGAGAGACAGATAGATAATAGATAGATAGATGATAGTAGATAGAATTTTAGACATTTATTTTGCAGGCAGAAGCATTTATATATATGTATATGTATATATATATATATTTACCATTTAAGTAAATTTTTATTTTGGGATTGTTTTAGTTTTATAAAAATTAAGATGTAATACACAGTTTTATTGTACTCACACTCTTTTCCCTATTATTAATATATAATAAAGTATGTTTGTCACAATAAACAAATATTGATCCATGATTATTAACTAAAGTCATCCCATCATTCTCTTTTCATTGCTATCATTATATTAATATTGATGCTAGATAGTATTAGTTCTAGAAATACTAGACAATCACACATGAAAACAATCCCTTCGACTAACAACAAAGATGAGTTTATCAAGCAGTAAGTAGATCAGAAGGAACCTAGGGACAGTAATAGAGGTTATATTTATTTTGTTGGTGCTTTTATGTATGTCAAAAGCATAAATATTAACAATTTTGTGAATAATATATTGTAATTTAAAATAAGCACTGTTGTAGGGTGTACACCTCACAAATGGTCCTTATGGGGAAGGGCTATGGAGCTTTATCAATGCCAGAACACTGCCAGATTAATTCTCATAACAGTAAGATGAAATGTCTTAAACCCAAGCTACTCAATCCAAAATCAGTTCTATAAATAGAAAAAAACAATATTTTCTTATTTATAAGCTCTCTTAGCTGACAGTTTTGTTGATACAGAACTTAGTCAAAACAAAACTTACTTTTTATAGATTCTTTTGAGTAATACTAGCATATATTAGAGTTTTGTTTCCCTGTTAATAAATGCATATTATTATTCCTCATGATTTTGTATTTTTTAATGTGGGTTACTTGAAGAGAAAAAGAGGTTTTCTTATTTTTAAAGAAGTATTTTAAATACTTCTAAAATTCCTGTGGAATAACAAACCCCACTCCTACATAGTCAAAGTAATTCTAGGGGAAAAGAAAATGGGAGGTAAAAATCTCCCCAACCTCAAAGTATAGTACAAATCTATGGTTCCTCAGGTTTATGGAAAGCTAATCATCTTTTTATATAGTAGAGCAAGTTTTGGAAAAACTGAGCAGCCACATGCAAAATAAAAATGAACTCAGACCCTGTTCTAATGGAAATGTCAACTGATAGAATTTTATTAAAAATAATCACTGTCACTTTGTACCTTAAATATAACTGTGGAAAACTTGTAATTCACATTGCTCACAGTAAATGAAAAATAAAAATAAACTAAGAATTAAGGAGGCTGTAATGATATTAGAGCAGGTGGGGCATTTGCTTTGTATGTGGCCAATATAGGCTCAATCCCCAGCAACCCATTTTGTGTCAGCCAGGAATGAATACCATGCAAAAACAAGCCCTGAAAACTTCTAGGTGTGGCCAGAATAAGAAACAATAAGAAACAATAAATTCCTAAAAATTTAGGCTTCATACACTCCACCAATTCTAATTCTTAATATATATGACAAGTGTGGTCCCCAAATAGAGAAAAGACATTTATACCCATGCATGTCCCCTGCAGTACTATCTACAATAGCCAAAATCCAAAAACAATAAAGAAAGGTCCAGGAATAAATGACTGGATACAAAACTATGGTATATAGAATATTACTTGGCCATATTAAGATGAAATCATGCAATTTGCTTCTGTATGGATAGATCTGAAGAGTATCATGCTGAGTGAGGTTAGTCAAAGGGAACCAGGCACATACATAATGATATCTCTCATAGATATCAACATAATGCTGGAATAACCAATGCTCAAAGACTAATGAAAGCAAGAATATGAGAACTAGTCTTCAGTTGAAAACATGTCACATGGGGGAGGATGGAGATTGGACAGGAATGGGGACTTCAATTATGATGTAGAGAGTGTTTAACCAGGAAGAGGAGGGCCACTGAAATTTGTAAATGTTATGTATGAAACTCTATAAGTAGCAGTACTATAAACCACAGTGCAAAAACAAAAATGTGACTCCAATAGAGGTGGTAAGAGCATCTAAGTGTGAATAACTGTAAATTCATGGTGACTAAATTTTTTAACAAATATATAAGGTCATCTAAAAAATAATCCAGAGATCTTTAGCAACATGTCCTTGTATTATCAGTGTTTCTGTGAACAAAATGCATTTAAATTTGTTTATATCTGTTATGAATTTTCTACGTAAGAGTAAAACACATACTTACCATGCTTATTTTTGAGGTTTTCTATTCATGATTACATAAATATGCACTTACTGCTGTGACTCTATGTACTTGGGAATTTCTGCTGCTTCTGTATAGATTTGATATGTTTTTACTTGAGACTCCATTGCCAACAAAGAGTCATAAGATTCTTGAAATTTGTGATTGTTCCTTAGAACCTGATAGGTGGTAGGCTTATAAGGTAAAATTTAAATTATGGCATCAAAGAAAATAGACATGGATTCCATAACTCATTTTCAGATCATGAGCTAATCCTAAGATTACTGAAACCATAAAGCAGGAAAATTACAGCAGCATATTAGTAAAGTACCATATCAAAGACTTATGAAGGAAAAAACAACTTAATTTGTCATTTACAATATCTCGAGCTCAGCATAAGGAAAAAGTAAAAATAAAAATCTCGAAATTATGCCTCTAAAATAGGAAGAATGGAAGCTAGCCTAGCTTCCATGATTAAATCTTTCCTCTTATGCCTCTAAAACAGGTGAGTTGAAACTCTAACCTGAAGCTGAGGTGTATTCAGGGATTCTGTTAAAACATAATTATATATAAAAACAAATACATCTACAGTCTGTAGATTAGAAAATAACAATAATAAGTATATGATGCCAACTCTCCTATAAATTCTACTAACATTGGTGCAGTTCAATTTTTTTAAAATCTAACATCCCTATAATGGAATTACTCTGCACTCAATTCTTCCTAGACTTATGAAAATGAGTTTTGGCAAGAGTATGCTAGAATATAGTTACTGAGAGGATATG
Organism: Suncus etruscus; assembly: GCF_024139225.1. Classification (NCBI taxonomy): domain Eukaryota; kingdom Metazoa; phylum Chordata; class Mammalia; order Eulipotyphla; family Soricidae; genus Suncus; species Suncus etruscus. The sequence goes on along the minus strand of NC_064868.1, from coordinate 129,472,893 downwards.
GTTGAAGACTGGCAGATAGATCATAAGACTGAGTGATATTCTATTTTTCTTTGGGCATGATAAATGAGTTTAGTTTAAGTCCACTGTACTCCAGTGCCCATATCTTTAAAATGTAAATTCCAATGCATTTCACAGGTACATTGACCAGTTAGTTTAATTAGTCAATGCCTGTCAAGCATTCTGAGTTTCTTAAAAAGGCAAAGTTCTGATTGCCATTGGTAAATATTAATTATATGTGCTTATACAGAACCTTTCATCTTAGGAGCTGAGCATATGTTAGCTAGGTTCAATGACTGGTCTTTGGCATTTACATAGTGCTTCATCTATTTTGAAAATCTTCATTGCATTTATTAAACACTGCATCATCCTTTGAGCCAGACTGATCCCTTCATTTTTAAAAGATGAAACTAGTAAATCATACAGTTGATTAAAACATTACAACCTAACTTTTAAATGACTATATGAATTTCCTTATAAATACCCAAGTAGATCTACATGTATCCTGAGGCTCAAAATTTGTTTCCATTACTCAAAGAGTATTTTTGGAGCTGGTCTATGAGTATAACAAAGAAATCATCCCCTCTTCTTTTTTTTTGCATAATCTACAAATGGAATTCTGGAGAGACTCAAACGTGATTTAGAAGGAGAAACAAGAATCAAAGTCCTCAAAGGTCCCCATCATTGGTTCTGCCATTAAACACAAACCAGTTTGGTTAAATGAGTAGAGTAATAGCCCCATTGAGTTAAATTAGGTACCTAGTCCAGGGGACCAAGGTCCCCCCAAACCTGGTGGGTCTTCAAGGCCATGCCTGGTTAATTGGGCCCTGGGGGGAGGGGGGGAGAAATTCCTCCCTAGGCATCCAAAAACTACAGAGGCTCGGCTGGGCTCAGAGCACTCCGCATGCCAGGATTTCTGGGTGTCTTTGCCTGGTATGTTGGGGGCTCTGGGCAGGACAGCTAGCCACAGGCCCCCTGAGCTGACCACCTAGTCCAGGGGACCAAGGTCCCCCCAAACCTGGTGGGTCTTCAAGGCCACGCCTGGTGAATTGGGCCCTGGGGGGAGGGGGGGAGAAATTCCTCCCTAGGCATGCAAAAACTACAGAGGCACAGCTGGGCTCAGAGCACTCCGCATGCCAGGATTTCTGGGTCTTTGCCTGGTATGTTGGGGGCTCTGGGCAGGACAGCTGGCCACAGGCCCCCTGGGCTGACCACCTAGTCCAGGGGACCAAGGTCCCCCCAAACCTGGTGGGTCTTCAGGGCCACGCCTGGTTAATCGGGCCCTGGGGGGAGGGGGGAGAAATCCCTCCCTATGCATCCAAAAACTCCAGAACCGCACGGGGGCGCGTACTTCATGTATTCAGACTATTCCTTATTCTTATGTTATGTTTTGCATATACAGAATGTTCATTTTGTATTCTGCCCTTTCCCATACCCATACAAAGCTCTTTTTTACTCCTTAACTCTCTAACCCCCTCTCAAACATCACTAACCTACATTACTCTTTTTAACTTCAGTAGTGTACAATCCTAATCACAGTCCAAAGCTGTGCATTGTGTGTGACAACCCCAAACTGTTTCAAGATACATAAAATGGACACGTATTTCTTTAGAATATTTTGTGGTTTTTTTCGGACAGCTATAATTCTTACTAAATTTTGTCTTATACAGTGATGATTCTAACCACTTTTTACCACTTTTTATCTTCTCTTTTTGAGCTGTTTAACAAGGAATTTTGGTGGAAGAGTCCCCCAGTTTAATGCTTATGATTGAACCATGTCATGGGAATCATTGGAATTGTTCTTATGGCCCCCATATGCGCCAATAACACCACGTGGCATTGTTTCTTATTTGCATAGGCACATTAAAATGGGAAAATACTATACATACAAATAAGATCCTATCTAATAGAAATTGGAACACACAAATCTTGTAGTGCAGAGGGACCTTACACCCTGAACATTGACATAACGACCTGGCACAGACCTCAGAAGAAAGGGCATAATCCATTCTCCCCTGAACCAGGGAAGCCATCCACAAAACATCCAGGCTGGTCTATAACATCACCTGGAAGCAATCCTCTACCACGGAAGACCTACACTGCTCAGACTTTGACCTGCTCAAAAGAGACTTCCCTTAACACTGAGAAGACTTAACAATGACAACGACCTGCTTACAGGACAGGGCTCCCTGCATTGCCCTTTGATTGTGAGGTGAAAGGAGAGGATGCTCCACATCCTGACTTCAATGTAAGATATGCAGATTCCAGGATCTTTAATACAGAAACATGATACCAACAACAGAGACTGTGTGAAAAATAAAAGTGTGTTGGCACTACAGACAATGTATTGGATTGGACGGTCTAGCTTGCCTGAAGCCTAGACTTGGTCTTGTGCCAGGAAACTTCAGGGGTCGGGTCTCTTTGTACTTAGGCCAAGGTTATTTCTTTCCATATCCCTCATATTTTGGTGGGCCTATGCAAACAACAATTGCCACTCTAACACCATTTTTACTGTGCTCCTTTGACTCTAATCCTTAAAAAGAACTCACTTAAAATTTGAGGTTAATGTAAGCTAATATGCATGTATATGGAAATGTAAGAAAATACTATGCCTGTAATGTTTAAGGAGTTACGTAAGTTTTATGGCTTCAGATTGCTTTGTGTACTGTTAAGAAATATTATAATGTGTTACAATCTGGGGACTTGAGGGACAAAGTAATTGTACATGGATTCTGTCTTATTTATCTTAATGTTCTTTGGCTGAAATTTCAAAGTTAAGATATCAGCAAGGGGACTTCTGAGAATTATGTTATGGGTGATGGTCCTTCCACTGTAACTTTACCTTGTCCTCTTTCTTTGCATTTATTATTTCTCATAATAAAAAAAAAGAAATTAGGTATTCCTCATTGAACTAGCCAGTTCATCTAATAATATACTTTGGAAAAAGGTTAATTTTGACATCTTTCATCTATAAAATAAAGATTAGATGACTGAGATTATCCTACAGAGATTAAAAAAACAATTTAGTTTACTTGAGAGAATATTTAAATCACTTTGCTGAATTGATAAATGGTTGCTTTGTATTGGTTGATATAGTAAAATGAATCCCTAAAATACAATTTCTGTAGTCAGTGTTGTGAGAAGCTACTGAAGAGTACCTTGAAGGACCAAAGTATTAATTCTCCTAGTTTCTGAGGGCAATGGTCATTGATATTTCAGCGATACTTGCATTCAGCTAAAGAGTCACTTCTCCCAAGGTCACATATGCTCAGTAGTATGCTGGATCTAGGTTGCACTATTTTAAAAAATGTTATGGTTAGATCTTCAGGGACTTTGTGAAATACTTAGGCTCACGTGATAACTTTAAATCACCCGTGCTTTGAGTGATTACACAATAGAAATCAGCAAAGACTGTAAGTCAGGATTGGCAAACTGGCTCTTAAACAATTTTTATAATGGTATCCCTTTCTCTAGCTTAGCCAGTGGTCATCAAGAAGTCTTCAAGGTCAACACTACTTACCTCAAACTTTGGTAACTTTTAAGAACCATATCAGCTCCAAAGACCTCATTGAGACTAGCTGAATCAAATGAATCTTCAATTATTTTCTCTACTCAATCTTATGCTTTTTCTTCCTCGTGTGTCCTTGAGGAACATTTATCCCCAATAAATGTGTTACCAAAAAAACCCTCCATCCTATGGAACTTTTCTTTTTCTATGCAGACTTGTTTTACTGGATTAGAAGCCACGATATTGTGTATGAACTTCTCATTTGTCTATCTTTATAAGTTTCCACTTCCAGTATGGAAATATGAACCCTTTGAAGTCAGGAACTTATTTTTATATACTGGTAAAATGGAAACTTCATTTTCCATGGAGAAATGCATGTCTGGAAACAAACGCAGATGCAGGAAATAATCCACACATGCTTAAGAGGATACAATCTATTCAGAAACTCCCACATGTGAGCCTTTCACTCCTAAGAAGGAGATAGGTCAGTGGTGGAAACTTAAACTGCAAGCAGATTTCCCCTAAGACCTGGGGTCTTTATCAGCAAGCACCAAAACACACCCTGGGCTGGAGAATAGGTGGTCTAAAGCACCAATACAAAGGATGCTTCCATCCAAAGATTCTTCCGACCAATGAGTACCAATCAGATCCTGATTTTCTGGTCAATCCAACATTTCTCCCTTTATAACTATATAAAAATGCATAAATATGAGGTAAAACCAAGTAATTCACATCCCAAGATTCTAAAAAAAAAGTAGATGCCTCTAACTAAAAGCTAAAAAGGGGTAGCAGTATTTTGCATATGCATGCAAAATTTGGAAAAATAGAAAAAAATTTCTGGCCTAAAAATCAGGTGACCCCATGAAGCATTCTGCCATAAGACCAACTACAGGCCCTAGCTTGACTAACCTCAAAGTCATCCTTCATGTTCCTATTAAAGGTTCTCTTCAATTGTGATTGTTGCTGTCTGGTTTCAGTAATTAGAGATATTGGTGTTAACACATGTATCATGTTGAAGTTAGGATGACTTGAGGCATTATTTGGTTTAAACTTACTGTTAGATGGTGAGGCAGGGAAAACTGCCTTCATAGCATTTATTGCCAATTTCCAAGTCACTGTTAGTCTTGTGTATGAGGCCACTCTGGAGCAAGTAGGTGCCAAGGCTGTTTCAGGGCCTGTCCTAGTAGAAGGTCAATTTCTGGTGTAGGTGCAGAAACCTGTGCCAGATTCAAAGATGAAACCCAAGATTCAGGGTGATTGGCCAACGTTTGAGCAACTAAAGCCTAAGTCAAATCACTATGGCATATGTTCAGTGTGGAAGGCCCCCTGTAGCAAAAACAATTTGGAGTTCTCATCCTTAATTGATAATAACTCCTCTTTGTATCTAATATTTTCTGATTTTAATGTACCCATGCAAAAGGAATGGTGCCACAGAATACTATTTAATCCTTAAGGGGAAATAATAAACCAAACAATACCAATAACCTATTTCTATTGAAAATACAAAACTCTAATGATACTAATTTTACTATGTACTATGAATTTCTACTAGCAAATCTAATGCAAAGAGGGAAACTATAACTATATAAATAAATATACAATAAAGAATATACATATTGAAAAAAGATACAAAAGAGTTATACATATTCCCTATAAGTCTTTTGAAATAGTCTGAGGGGAAGATAAATTCTGGATTACGTTAGCTGGCAATGTGGTCTATGAAGTCTGAAAAAACAGATCATAGAAGTTATGTATCAGGAAATGTCCTATAGCTGAGGATCTCTCAACAGCCGAAATGAGTTGTGGGCAACAGTCTATGGTGAAAGGAAGTGGTAAAAAAAATGTGACCGCCAAGAACACATCAGCAGTAGTGGTGGTGGCATGTTCTTCCAGTGACCAAGAAAGGAGCCAGGGCTGGAGGTGGAAGTTTCTGAGGAGATAAGAACTGAATTAAAAAGAGTTAACTAGGGCCCGGAGAGATAGCTCAGCAGCGTTTGCCTTGCAAGCAGCTGATCCAGGACCAAAGGTGGTTGGTTCGAATCCCGGTGTCCCATATGGTCCCCCGTGCCTGCCAGGAGCTATTTCTGAGCAGACAGCCAGGAGTAACACCTGAGCATCGCCGGGTGTGACCCAAAAACCAAAAAAAAAAAAAAAGAGTTAACTAGGAAGATATAATAAACCAGGGCTGAGAGTGAAAGAAAATAGAAAATAAAGGACTAAGACCAACAGAAGGGCTATATACAACATAGACAGACAGACATGACATGCAATACTGATGGGCATTAAGCAAACATAGGGGTAGCCATCACACACACATTCATGCACACATGGGTCCATAAGTTGCAGTTGAAAAACTGCCCCAGATGTAATGGGTCAAAGCCTTCAAAACATAAAGCTGGCATGTTAGGTGTAAAAGTTCTCTAATTCCTTGAAGTAATTGATGTTGATGGAGGGAACCTTTGCTGAAAAAAAGCTTCATGGTCTAGAATGAGCACAGAACACTCCAAAAACATAGATTTCAAGTGTAGAATACTTAATAATATGTAATTAGCACTGTAAAATGATCCTACACATTAGTGTTAATATCACATGTTTTGAACATCTAGGTTGTTTTCCTGAAGGCAAACTGAGAACAAAGGCATATGATATAGTAGAAAACTAGCAAGAATTAAAAGTAAATTGCAAAAATGTATTCAATGACTGAGCACTGTAGCAAGAGTCCATGACATTGAGATACCTTATCAAAGGATCTGTATAGAGAAACATTAGATCATAAAAGCAGGTATAGTTAAATAAAAATTAGTAATTTAAAGTATTTGCTAAGAAGTATCATACCAAGCACTGTATTAGGAGTCCAATGAAACATATCACTGTAATGAGAAACCAGAATATCTAACTTATATATTCAAAGATCATTGTGAACACAAGCATTAAAATATAATTATAAACATAATAGAATAGAAATTAAGACACTGAAACTTTCTGCTAATAAGCACTGTAGTAGAAGTCCATGACTTCTAAATGCATCCTGAAGTTGTTGGTAAAAACGTTAACACATTATTATAGACATCTAAAATGAGCATTCAGTTGAATATCTGCTAGTCTAAACAGCTGTATTTGTTGCTGCAGGTTTCTGAAAAAAGAGAAGATCCATTTAAAAATAAAAGGATATAAACTGCTGAATAGTTCACTGATGAGTTGGAGATTTCTAAAATTTCTTGATCATCAAATTTAAACCAACGTTATTTTGATGCATTTTCAGAATGGGCTTTGCAATGACCCTTTTCCATTTCACCATTTGTTTTTAAACAGAGTAAGTTGTATTCATCAGGGTTTTTCTTAGAGTCCATAGTGTACTGAGATAAGCCAAGGTTTTCTAAAGCAAAATCCATGGAAGTATGTAGTTTTTTTCATCTTGCCATCGTAAAAAAAAAAAAAAGTGCTTCAAATATATTAAGAGCAAAGGTGGTAATTCCTAGATTTTTGTTTTTTAAGGAATCCTGCTGTGAATTGTAGTGGCTGAAATAGCCCTCTTATTGTCTCTCAGTTCTTCTTTGAAAAAACACTGTAAGGAAATCTTGCAGCATGCATCATACAGGCATTTTAGTACTGAGTTCATGTGACAAGTGTTGCCTAAATTATGAAATCTGTGAAAGCAGAAAGTTACCTCATCTATAGAATTACTGTTATGGACCTGGTCATTTCCACTCCTGATATCCTCTACCTCATTGGGTAGTGTCAGCTTATTGTCCTGGTTACGTGTTGAGGTCACAGTTGTTTTGTGCTGTCATCCTGTTGAGTAACATGTGTTGATTCTGAGGGGAGAGTTTCTGTCTTATTATGCACTGGTGTTTGAGTTTTTTCATTTGTGAGAATCCATTTTTACCCAAATAGGTGAATTAATTGTTTCTTATTAAGCTGAGCATCTGTAAAGTGTCTTTCTGCAACTGTATATGTCTCTCCTTGGAATAAATTTAAGAAGTTTGATGAAAATAATATGAGGATAAAAATATTCATTGTGGCATGCCCTTTTTCTATATTTTAATAATTGAATTTTGAGGGTTCTGAAAATTCTTTCAACTATGATTTGTCCCTGTGGATTATAGGGGATTCCAATGATATATCTTATTTTCCATTCTTTGCAAAATGATTGAAAAGTTTTACTGGTGTAGTCAGGGCTATTGTCCATCTTTCTGGATTGGGTAAAACCCATAACAGAAAACCATCGTAGCTTGAAGATGAAAATATCTTCATCTCATTCAGAAGCCATTGGTGCTCCCCATGTGAAATGAAAATAAATATTCAACACCAAGTGGAAATAGGGTTTCTTTGGAAAGAAGTTGACATGTCTAATAGTCACTTGCCATAATTCATTTGTCTGTAAACCTCAGAGTTGGCCCCAGCTACATGTGTTCTTTTTATTTAAAGGCATACAAATGATACTTTTTTGACTATATGGCTAGGTTCCCTCCAGGTAATATGATACTTATGATACATACAAACTGCAGGTGTTTGTAGTGCTGCATATTCTTCTGCAGGTGACTTAAATATTGGCATGGACAGATGATCAGCAGTTTTATTTCCTAGATTCATTGGCCCTGGGAGGCCAGAGTGGGCTCTTATGCAAGTGATGAAAATTGGCTCAGATCATTTTTGCAGAAGTGCTTGTAATTGCTGCAACAAATCTTGAAAAACCTGGTTATGAGAATTTAAAGAGATGGTTACTATGCATGACTATGCAATGCATGGCTCTGAAGCATGTGATAGTAAGTAATTTAAAGCTCCAAGTTTCGCTTGTTGAGCAGTCTTGTAATTAATATACACTGTTGTGATCAGTGAAGGGCTAGTTATCATCCTGGTGACAATCCATCAAGGTAAATTACAGGGGCATCAGGTATATGTGGGAGGAATGGAAAATAGAAGAAAACAGAAAATATATCCTTTTACAGAATTTCCAGAGCTTTTCAGCAAAATAATGGGAAAACCTTCTTTTTTTTTTGTGGTTTTTGGGTCACACCCGGCAGCGCTCAGGGGTTATTCCTGGCTCCATGCTCAGAAATTGCTCCTGGCAGGCACAGGGGACCATATGGGACACCGGAATTCGAACTGATGACCTCCTGCATGAAAGGCAAACACCTTACCTCCATGCTATCTCTCCGGGCCCGGAAAACCTTCTTTTGAAAATTCAGAAATCTTTTGTTGAAGGGGATAACTGAGAAGTAGTATACATACTATTTTCTCTTTTGGAATTGGCTATACTATTATTTCAGGATCATAACATAACAAGAAAACTGATCTGAGCTTTGCTTTGATGCTAAGAGCGTGATTAAGTTTAAATAATAAAAAATGTGTGAGGTTGTTAAATAAACTAACCCATTCTAGATGTCCAGATAGTTAAGCTATAGCACCCATAGGAGAATGAGGGTTTAGAAAAATTAAAAGCCACAAAATCTCTCCAGGTATAAACCTGGAAATATATGAGTTTTGGAGCTAGTTCATGAAACAATCTAATTCCTGTTAGGCCTTTTGATTTAAATATTTGGGGTTATTTTAGTCCAGATTTCTTTCCAAAGCACTAAATAAGTGCTGAGTTCTGAGGTTTGGAATCCTAATGGAGGATGAATCCAATTTATATCACATAAGAGTTTTTGAAAATCATTGGGTCCTTAGATTTTTCTGAAAAATAGAAATACTTGGGGACACACTAAAGTAAATTCCAGTATGAACCCCAAAATACTGAAGTGGAGGCAAAGTTTGTTTTTTTTCCCTGTGACTACTGTTAAATCAGCAACCAAAAAGTAACTGATGACATACATATTCATACAAACACTGTAATTCTCTGTCGGTAGAGCAGACCATCAGAATGTCATCCATAGAGTGGACCAAATATGCCCAGAGAAACTTTTGCAAGCTAGATATAAGACCACATCAACAAAATATTGGGACATGGTGAGTGAGGTCACCATGCCCTAAGGAAAAACCATCCATTTATTCCACTGCATGGGGACTTGTTGAAAGAAGGAACTAAAAAGGTAAAATGCTGTCTTTTGACTGAATGGAATAATTATTATAAAAAGTCTTTTGATTTAAATAATATCAAAGCCCAGTCTTTTGGAATGGCTACTTATAAAGGTAAGTCATTCTGTAATTTTCCATAGAAAACATAGATACATTGACAGTTCTTACATAAGATAAAAGTCTCCAGCTACCTGACCTTTTTGAATAAAATGATGAGGAAATTCCATTCAGAAAATGTTTAACTGTATCCTAGTCTTAGCTGCTAGCCAACTAAGTTTCTCAGTGCCTTTAGTTTTGTGTTGTTCATAGGCCACTGGGGAATCCAGATTGGAATATTTTATTGCCATATGATTAGAATGGGTGAAAATTAAACATATGAGCAAACATATGATGGGGTTTGGGTGTGGGATGTGATATTCTTCCCTCTAGTGCTTATGCAAATCGTGGCCCCAGAGGTTCAAAGAAACTGAAATGGGTGTGGTATAAAAACAACCTATTGATTTTCCAGTCCTAAGCACTTGAAAGCCTAGTACTATGGTGAAAAGATGCTAGGGGAAAACACCACCTATTCCCTCCAGGTTATAAGGTATATCTTGCAAAGCCCAATTGCAGGGCCTGTGTTTTCCTGTGTTTAAAAGCAATCACAGTAATTTCAGCGTCAAAGTCAAACATCCTGTCCTAAAATTTAAGGGTTAACATTGGAATTTCTTCTTTAACCTAACTGTAACTTCTTTAACTTAACTGTAAAAGCTATTAATGGATTAGCATAAGTATCAATGTTTATTGTTCGAAAACCCTCTTCCCTGATGCATTCTTATTTGCTAGACCTAACATAAGGAAGTAATAAAATTTGAGCTTTTTTAAAAGTCCATACTGCGGGTATGGAAACAAGAGCTATTCTTTCTCTAACTTGGTCAGAATTTATAATTCCCAGATGAACAGAAATCCCTTTGAATCAGATTGCTTCTTCCTATTATCACATCCACAGTTCCTGAAGAAATCGACCCTTTTATGCCAGATCTTATCTTGTAAGGGCACTGAGCTGCTATTATGTTTAATTTTTCAGGGAAGGGTATATCGAGGGAACAGCTTCTTGAAGCAGCAGGCTTTAATGAGTTTGTGCTGTATAGTTCTCTTAGGCTGGGCTAGGAAAATGAATTATTGACAAAAAAGTTCCCTGAAATTGTGGGCATGGAATTTTCCCCTGACAAATCCCAAGACAGGATGATTAAATCTTGGCCCTGAGGTCTATAGCAGAAAAGAATGGCAACCTGCTATCTCTATGTAAATGCCCCAATTTGCCACAATTAAAACATCTGACCTGAAATCCCAGGGCTGGTTTTGGACCTCTTTCCCTGTCGTAGATATGTTAAGAAGATGATACATAATCTTTAGCCCAATGGAATTCTTTGCCACACCTCAGGCAAAGTCCTGGTGGTCTTCTTGGGTGAAAGCCACCTATCTTATTCCCTGGAGTTTGCATCTGAATAGCATATATGTCTCCATAATTGAACATAATATATAGCCTGACAATTTTCAATGGCATTTGCAAAGGCTACAGTTTTTGTCAGGAGTTGTTGAACATCCGTTTCTTTAATCTGCCTTCTAGTAGGCTATATCCATTTCCCCAGAATGACTGTATATGACTTAGTAGCTGTTCAATTTTTTTCCAAGCTTTCAATGGAAGTTCCCTGACAAATCCCAAATCAGCACTGGGGTAGTTTACTTGCTTACTTATTTCTCAGAAGACAAGTGACTCCTGCAAGCATCCCTCCAGAATGTCATAAGCCATTAATTTTAGTCTTAGAGAACTAAAAATTTTAGTCTTCAGAAAACCACATTCTCCACTACAAATACAGGGAGAAACTCAGGAGGTCTTAGAGTATTGAAATCCTGATGGGTCCAACACCCAATGTCACTCAAGTACCAAGAAATTCAACATAAAACAGAGAAAGAATACCATACTCTAAGAATGCTTTCTTAAATCAACCCGAGGTATTCCATACCTAAACCTTCATAGGTTGAAGTTTGATTGTTTTTCTGATGAGGGTATTTGTTTCTGATTCTGTGTTAATGCCTATTTCCCTAAGGAATATCCTTTGCAGTTGATTGTTTTTCTGATGGAGAAGATTTATTTTTGATTCTGTACTCATACTAATTTCCCTGATAATTAGCTATTGTGGTGGGGGTGTGTTTGTTCCACACTCTAGAGATTTTCAGTGGGGGTGATAATCTTATATATCTACTTTCTGATTCAGCATTTGATTGAGCTATCATTAATTGATTTTTGGCATTTGTTTCTTTTAGGAAGTGAATACTAGTAGGTGAAGTTACTGGCAGCAATTCTGACTTAGCACCAGTGGGCGGGTAGTGGAATACTAGCCTCAGGGCTTTTGGATTGATCACATGTCATTACTGGAAATGCTTTTTGCTTTCCAGCTTTAGAGACCGTTTAGAAACAATAAGAAGGACTTCTGAAACAGTTAAAAGCATTTCAGAAACTTTTGATGTGGTTTCAGCCCGCATTTTTTGCATTTTACAATGTACACATACTATAATAACAAGAGGAACTACTACCAGAGCTACCAATGCATAAATTACACATCAGGATATCTTATTTTGACTGTTGGAATAAAGAATATGGCAATTTGCATGAGGAAAAGTCACGGTCCCTCAACCAAATACAAGCCATTGTCACAACTTTGAACCAAATAGGAGCTAATTTAAAAAAATCTATGATGGCAAGAACCACCTAAACAGTCACTTGCTTATCATCTCCCCAGTCTTAGGCAGAGCCACTGACCCAGAAGCCAGGTGAAGCATCATGCTCCAAATCCAGGACATCGGAGAGATGCAGGTCTGAAAACAAACATTGATGCAGGGAACAGGTGGTTCTAAGGTACATGTCCAAATAATGTTTCCACCCAAAGGTGCTTCTGACCAATGAGTAACAAGTATATACTGAATAAGATGGAATCTGGTCAATCAATCCAGTATCCTGGTACATAAATTATTATGCATAAATGAATGATCTTTAAATGAGGTTTAAAATTTTAAGAAAGAAGAGTATTGCACTTGATATCTTTTGTGGGTACTCTTGTGATAAAGGTTGTTCATGTGCAGAAGTATTTGATATATACTGGGCAGATAGGTGCTATGATGCCTGTTGTTTTTTCTTCTCATTAACTATATTTAGGACTTTACCCACAACTAGAATGTCTCCTCTTAATTGTTCTGAGAACATTTCCAACTAAATGTGAGACTTTTTATAATCAGGAAAGCCTTTGAGACCATCTAACATATCTCATTCTGCCATCATTTTACAAATAAGAAAATGGAAATATCTGGAAAACATTATGATCACATAGACCTCTGCTTTCTGCATATAAAAATCTTGCCTCAACGATGATTAAAGTAGAAGACATAAATTTAATAGATTGAGTGATTTGTGAACAGGGATTTGTGTCTGTATGTTATACATACAAAATAACTTTATTATGTCAAAATTACATTAATTAAAATAGAATTAACTGGTAAATTGTGATTAGGAAAGGATCAGTGGACCACAAAAACCCTGGATAATGCCTAGTTCAATAGGTTAATTTTTGTTTTGTCTTTAGGTCACACCCAGCAGTACATAGGTGTTATTTCTGGCTCTTCACTCATGGTATTCTGGGAGTCAAACCCTAGTCATCTCCATGCAAGTCAAGAAAAATGGAGACTATGAAGATAGTAGAGGAAGTAAGACTTCCGCTTTACATGCAGCCAACCCTGGCTAAATCCCCAGTACCATTTTTAGTCCCTTGAGCACAGAGCCAGGAGAAACCTGTGAGCACCACTGGGTGTGATCCAAAACAAAACAAAGATGCTGCCTCCTTTGATGGATTAGGATGATAGTATAGAGGAAAAGGCCTTGCACAGAGTTGACCAGATTTAATCACCAGCACTCTGTAATGGTCCCCAAGCCCTTCCTGAGCCCAGAGCTAGGAGTAAGACCTAAGCATCGCCAGATCTAACCCACTACCCAGAAAAAAAGAAAGAAAAATGGAAGAGTTGTAGGCATCATATACACAATATGTATGTTGAGTATGAATGAGTATGCTTTAGGGACAGGCCCCAAATAGATAGAAGGCAATAGGACATTGGTCTTCATTGACCAGAAATGTGACTTCTGGACCTGCAACAACAGTCAACTTGCATACATATTAGAATTATAAATTCTACTTTGTGGGTATAGTACAGGGCTTAAGTTTCTTGCTTTGCATTCTCCTGACCATGGTTCCATCTCTGACACCATATATAGTGTAAAACAAGCTTAAGTTGCCAACTTGGAGCATTTCTAGAATTGATCCCTAAGCATAGATCCAGGAATAAACCCCAAGTACTACTAAGTGTATCCCATTACCCAAAAAGAAATACAAATTCTGGGATTCTCTTCCAGCCCATCATAAGCAGAAGGTTTAGAAGAGGGATCCAGCAATTTTTGCTTGAACAAAGCCTCCAGAGGATTCTGGCATACACTTAGATTTGAGAGGTATTGTTTCAGATGAAACCGAATATATAGTTTCCAAACAAATTCTTCTACTACTAATTTCCTCCCTTGTTGGGGACTTCTTTTCCTTTCCCATAAACCTACTTCCCAAAAAATTCACCTGAATATATATCTTCGATTTGCTCTCAACAGCTTTTAGACATATGGGAAATTACTTAACCTCTCAGCCTCAGACATCTGTCTATAAAGTGACAATTGGCCTTATTTTATATGGTCACAAATGAATCAAATTATCCACATAAAGCCCTTCACAATGACTATCACATAACAAATTATCAATAAATATTAACAAGTGTCATTGTTGCTACAGTCATTATCAATATTCTTATTTTGTGGACACCAGGCGGGGAAAATCCGCGAAAGTACACCGGCCCAGTGGGGCTCAGCTGTGAAAGACTGTGAGTGTGACCTGTCTATGTCTGTCTACTGTCCTCTTGCGTGAAACTCTTGCGAGTGGGGCAAAAAGAGCCTCCAGAAACCTCGCTCGCCCAGACGCCATTTTCAGGGAGGGACTTCAGAGCATAAAAACCGGCTATCCTTTGCAAAAGCTGGCTCCCTGTGTGTGACACCAGGCGGGGAAAATCCGCGAAGTACACCGGCCCAGTGGGGCTCAGCTGTGAAAGACTGTGAGTGTGACCTGTCTATGTCTGTCTACTGTCCTCTTGCGTGAAACTCTTGCGAGTGGGGCAAAAAAGAGCCTCCAGAAACCTCGCTCGCCCAGACGCCATTTTCAGGGAGGGACTTCAGAGCATAAAAACCGGCTATCCTTTGCAAAAGCTGGCTCCCTGTGTGTGACACCAGGCGGGGAAAATCCGCGAAAGTACACCAGCCCAGTGGGGCTCAGCTGTGAAAGACTGTGAGTGTGACCTGTCTATGTCTGTCTACTGTCCTCTTGCGTGAAACTCTTGCGAGTGGGGCAAAAAGAGGCTCAGAGGAGCACGGCCACTCCGCTTCGCTACGCGGCCGTGCACTCTTTCTAAGGAAAGAACTCCATTGCAACAAGAAGGAAAAATCACACTAAGAACGGCGCTATATCACAGAAGCAAACATTTCTCTCTGGACTGTCTTCTCTGTTACATGCTCGGGCCTAAGATTTGACCCAGTGTGAGGCTTCATCCACGGAGGACTCCCCTCCCTTAGAGGCAAGTCAGCCCATCCAGAAAGGGGGAGCCAGAGGAGTGTGCTGCCTACATCATATAGACAATGAATACCACTACAACACGTAGAAAAACCCACAATACAAATGTGACAATGGGGAAACAGCGCAGGCCAGCATCAGACATAGAGAATGAGATGACAATTCTGAGGACCAGATAATGACTGAACAACTAATCAACCTCTCAGATAAGGACTTTAGACTAGCAATATGGAAGGTGCTCAACAGACTCCAAGAAACCATGGATCGAGTTGAACAGAACACTAATAAGAACCAAGAAAATATGAAGGCAGAAATGACAAAACTCCAAACTGAAATAACATGTCAACTAACAGGCCTGAAAAACTCAGTAAACGAAGTGAATGACAAAATGGATAAGCTCTGGGACAGGGTATCAGAAGCTGAGAATAGACTTGGTGCTGTGGAAGATGAGATACATAACAATTCCATACAGCAGGAGAGATTGGACAAAAAACTTAAAGCAAATGAGCAGACAATGGAAAAATTAGTCAAAGAATGGGAACAGACGAAAATAGAAGTCTATGATAAGATCAACAGAAACAACTTAAGAATCATTGGAGTCCCAGAGACCCAGGAAGAAAATTTCCAGGAAGAATCAATGGTCAAGAACATCATTAAAGAGAAACTTCCAGAGCTAAAGAATATATGTGATCAAATCCTGCATGCCCGAAGAGTACCAACCAAAAGAGACCCCAGAAAAACCACCCCAAGACACATCCTAGTCACAATGACAAATCCCACAGATAGAGACAGAATTCTGAAAACAGCAAGATCAAAAGGGGAAATCATGTTTAAGCAAGCTTCCCTGAGATTTACAGCAGACCTGTCACCAGAAACGCTCAATGCCAGAAAGCAGTGTGGGATTTGTGACAAGACTGAATGAAATGAATGCTTCACCCAGAATACTATACCCAGCAAACTCACTTTCCGGTTTGATGGAAGAATACATGGTTCACAGACAAAAAACAGCTCAGAAACTTCACAGACACAAAACCAGTCTTAGAAGAAAAACTGAAAGACCTAATCTAAGACAAGACTACCCAAAAGACACACCAAATTTTGAAATAAAGATGGCGTTAAATCCCAGGACAATTCTTTCTCTCAACGTCAATGGACTAAATGCACCAGTTAAGAGACACAGAGTGGCTAAATGGATCAAAAAACTCAATCCAACCTTCTGCTGCCTACAAGAAACGCACCTGAATAGTCAGAACAAACATAGACTCAAAATAAAAGGCTGGAGAAAAGTTATCCAAGCAAACAACACCCATAAAAAAGCTGGAGTGGCCATACTAATATCAGATAATGCAAACTTTATACTCAGGAAGGTTGTAAGGGACAAAGACGGACATTTATATTAATCAAGGGGTACGTAGAGCAGGAAGAATTCACTCTCCTAAACTTATATGCACCGAATGAGGGGCCAGCAAAATATTTAATACAACTGCTGACAAATCTGAAAAATAATATCAACAACAACACAATAATTGTGGGGGACCTAAACACGGCTTTGTCAACACTGGACAGGTCAACCAGACTGAAACCCAACAAGAATATACTAGACCTGAGGAGAGAAATGGAAGAAAGAGGCCTAGTGGATATATATAGGACACTCCATCCCCAGAAACCTGGATACACATTCTTCTCCAATGTACATGGGACATTCTCCAGGATAGACTACATGCTGGCACATAAAACATACCTCCATAAGATCAAGAGGATAGAAATTTTGCAGATTACCTTCGCTGACCACAAGGCTCTGAAATTATTTGTGAACTCCAAAGGGACTCAGAAGAAACACTTTAACACCTGGAAGTTAAACAGCCTCATGCTCAATAACCAGTGGGTCCGAGATGAAATCAAGGAGGAATTAAAAAGGTTCCTGGAAACAAATGACAATAAAGACACAAACTCTCAGAACTTATGGGACACAGCAAAAGCAGTACTGAGAGGAAAATTTATAGCTTTGCAAGCACACATCAGGAAGGAAGAAGGAGCTTACCTGAGTAGCTTAATGCCACAGCTAATAGAACTAGAAAATGCTCAACAAAAGGACCCAAGAACAGGAAGACAGAAGGAAATAACAAAGCTGAGAGCAGAAATCAAGGAAGTGGAAACTCAAAAAACAATCCGAAAGATCAACGAAAGCAGAAGTTGGTTCTTTGAAAAAATAAACAAGATTGATAGACCACTGGCAAACCTAACAAAGAAAGAGAGAGAGAGAAACTTGATAACTCGTATCAGGAATGAAAAAGGAGAGATCACTACTGATATGACAGAGATTCAAAGGGTAATCAGAAACTACTTTGAAAAACTCTACGCCACTAAAAATGAGAACCTGGAAGAAATGGATAAATTCTTGGACTCTTATAATCTTCCACGGTTGAAGGAAGAGGATGTAGCATATCTAAACACCCCCCATCACCATTGATGAAATTAAAACAGTAATCAAATGTCTGCCGAAAAAACAAAAGCCCAGGTCCAGATGGATTCACTAATGAATTCTATCAAACATTCCAAGAGGAACTACTGCCAATCTTGGCAAGACTCTTTCATGAAATTGAACAAACAGAAACACTTCCAAATAGCTTTTATGAAGCCAACATCACCTTGATACCTAAACCAGACAGAGACGCTACCAAAAAAGAAAATTACAGACCAATATCACTGATGAATGCAGATGCAAAGATCCTCACCAAAATCCTGGCAAATAGGATACAATGCCTCGTTAAGAAGATCATCCACTACGATCAAGTAGGTTTCATCCCAGAATGCAAGGCTGGTTTAACATCCGTAAATCTATCAACATAATACACAACATCAATAACAAGAAAAATAAAAACCACATGATCATTTCAATAGATGCAGAGAAAGCATTTGATAAGGTCCAACACCCATTCTTGATCAAAACTCTCAGCAAGATGGGAATGGAGGGAACCTTTCTCAATATAGTGAAGGCCATCTACCACAAGCCAGTGGCAAATATTATCCTCAATGGAGAAAAACTGAAAGCCTTCCCTCTAAATTCTGGTACAAGACAAGGCTGTCCTCTCTCACCACTCCTATTCAACATAGCACTGGAAGTACTTGCTATAGCGATTAGGCAAGAAAAGGATATCAAGGGAATCCAGATAGGAAAGGAAGAAGTCAAGCTCTCACTGTTTGCAGATGACATGATACTCTACTTAGAAAACCCTAAAGACTCTATCAAAAAGCTTCTAGAAACAATAGACTCATATAGCAAGGTGGCAGGCTACAAAATTAACACACAAAAATCAAAGGCCTTTCTATACACCAACAGTAATAAAGAAGAAATGGACATTAAGAAAACAACCCCATTCACAATAGTACCACACAAACTCAAATATCTTGGAATCAACTTGACTAAATATGTGAAGGACCTATACAAAGAAAACTATAAAACTCTGCTCCAAGAAATAAGAGAGGACACACGGAAATGGAAACACATACCCTGCTCATGGATTGGCAGGATTAACATCATCAAAATGTCAATACTCCCCAAGGCATTATACAGATTTAATGCCATCCCTCTAAAGATACCCATGACATTCTTCAAAGAAGTGGATCAGACACTTTTGAAATTCATTTGGAACAATAAACACCCTCGAATAGCTAAAGCAATCATTGGGAAAAAGAATATGGGAGGAATTACTTTTCCCAACTTTAAACTGTACTACAAAGCAACAGTTATCAAAACAGCATGGTATTGGAATAAGGATAGGTCCTCAGATCAGTGGAATAGGCTTGAATACTCAGAAAATGTTCCCCAGAGATACAACCATCTAATTTTTGATAAAGGAGCAGGAAATCCTAATGGAGCAGGGAAAGCCTCTTCAACAAGTGGTGTTGGCACAATTGGATAGCCACTTGCAAAAAATTAAACTTAGACCCCCAGCTAACATCATGTACAAAGGTAAAATCCAAATGGATTAAAGACCTCGATATCAGCCCAAAACCATAAGATATATAGAACAGCACATAGGCAAAACACTACAGGACATTACAGGCATCTTCAGGAGGAAACTGCACTCTCCAAGCAAGTGAAAGCAGAGATTAACAGATGGGAATATATTAAGCTGAGAAGCTTCTGCACCTCAAAGGGAAATAGTGCCCAGGATACAAGAGCCACCCACTGAGTGGGAGAAACTATTCACCCAATACCCATCAGATAAGGGGCTAATCTCCAAAATATACAAGGCACTGACAGAACTTTACAAGAAAAAAAACATCTAACCCCATTCAAAAAATGGGGAGAAGAAATGAACAGACACTTTGACAAAGAAGAAATACGCATGGCCAAAAGACACATGAAAAAATGTTCCACATCACTAATCATCAGGGAGATGCAAATCAAAACAACGATGAGATACCACCTCACACCCCAGAGAATGGCACACATCACAAAGAATGAGAATAAACAGTGTTGGCGGGGATGTGGAGAGAAAGGAACCTTATCCACTGCTGGTGGGAATGCTGTCTAGTTCAACCTTTATGGAAAGCGATATGGAGATTCCTCCAAAAACTGGAAATCGAGCTCCCATACGATCCAGCTATACCACTCCTAGGAATATACCCTAGGAACACAAAAATACAATACAAAAACCCCTTCCTTACACCAATATTCATTGCAGCTCTATTTACCATAGCAAGACTCTGGAAACAACCAAGATGCCCTTCAACAGATGAATGGCTAAAGAAACTGTGGTACATATACACAATGGAATATTATTGCAGCTGTCAGGAGAGATGAAGTCATGAAATTTCCTATAAATGGATGTACATGGAATCTATTAAGCTGAGTGAAATAAGTCAGAGAGAGAGAGAAAAACGCAGAATGGTCTCACTCATCTATGGGTTTTAAGAAAAATGAAAGACACCCTTGTAATAATAATTTTCAGACACAAAGAGAAAAGAGCTGGAAGTTCCAGCTCACCTCAGGAAGCTCACCACAAAGAGTGATGAGTTTTGTTAGAGAAATAACTACATTTTGAACTGTCCTAATATTGAGAATGTATGAGGGAAATGTAGAGCCTGTTTAGGGTACAGGCGGGGGTTGGGTGGGGAGGAGGGTGATTTGGGACTTGGGTGATGGGAATGTTGCACTGGTGATGGGTGGTGTTCCTTTTATGACTGAAACCCAAACACAATCATGTATGTAATCAAGGTGTTTAAATAAAAAAAAATTTAAAAAAAAAAATAAAAAAATAAAAAAAAAAAAAAAAAAAAATATTCTTATTTTGTGCAAGAAAAATCTTCAAAAGATGGTAAGAGGCTTGTGAGGTCCCTGAAAATAAAGTAACAGTAAGATATTTAATTTTGGAAATTAAAATAAAAAACATTCAAACCATGACCTATTTATAAAAGGTCATACTATAATGATGCATTTACTGTTTGGAAGGATTTAAAGGAATTCCTAAATGGGTAAACCTAAATTGAAAGGATTTCACAATCAGTCAAGCATTGATAGACAAAAATGGTGAGAAGTGAGGGTGGTTTGAAATTGCCATTTGAAAAGTTTGCTAAAGAGCTTTTTAATGGACCTCCTGCTAGTCTTTGTAGGAATTATCAAAAGAACCTCTTTAGAATAATTGCAGTCCCACAGGCCCTCTGCCTGGCAAATGGATGCTCTTTACTATTGGATCAAAACCTCTATCAGGGCTCTTGGTTTAGGGGTGCAAAGTGAACTAGATTTTGTCCCTTATACCTACTCAGCTAGATTCTCTGTTCAGGATACAACTTGCATCACCATACACAACAGCACAAATCAAAAGTTGAGGCTTTGTTGTTGGATAACATCTGGCATATTCAGTTTTGTTTTGTTTTGTTTTGTTTTCAGAAATATAACTGGTAATGGTCACTGAAACTTAAAGAAGAGGAGTGGAGACTCAGAAAGACTAAATTCCCTCTTAATTGGGATTTCATTTAGCCCCTTCTTTGGGGTAAATGTTGCTTAGGTGAAATTCACAGGTACATAAATTGAGAAAAAATACCTGTAACTAGATAATCCTGAAAATTAAGCAGTATTATCTATATGTAAAATATTGTAAACTTTAGAGAGCCATTCAAATGTAAATCAGTATTAGGGTTTCTTTCATTATCTCTGTGGGAAGATCTAATCAGACCCATCTTGTATCCTCTCCCTAGAGCCTACAATTATTTTGTTAATATCATCTTCACTGTTAATTTTTTACCATTTCTCACCATTTCTCTATATATTTATATATAATATGCTATATATCATATGTAATATATAATATAATAGCATAATTTTATATAATATATTATTTATTTATATAAATATTTATAGTACTATATAAATACAGCTGAGATCTGTTTCTGAAAGGTGCTACTAACTTTATTGAAGTGTCAATGAAAGTTCATAATTGGAAAAAATATTTCAAGAATGAAAACAGCATACCAGTAGGTTGGTGATAGGAACCTTTCCCTCTCTCCCTTTCCACCATTATCTCTCACTATCAAAGCAAAATACTGACCACTGTGAGAAAATACATATCTTATTGTCTGATTATTTTTATTATTTCCAAATATTACAATATATTTACAAAAGAATGACTAAAATTTTATTGATTTTTATTTTATTTTATTGAATAACTATAAATTACCAATGCCCCTACCCACTTCTTCATCATGGCCTGCCTCTATGGCAGACACATTTCCCTTTTTCTATTTTTCCTTTAAAGAACTGTGGTTTGCAATACTGTTCTTGAAAGTATACCACATGTATCTTTACCTCTTTCCTTTATTTGTAATTCTTTTTTATTAATATCTTTATTTAAACACCTTGATCACAAATATGATTGTAATTGGGTTTCAGTCATGTCAATAACACCCCCCTTCACCAGTGCAACATTCCCATCACCAATGTCCCAAATCTCCCTCCTCCCCACCCCACCCCCGCCTGTACTCTAGACAGGCTTTCTACTTCTCTCATTCATTCACTTTGTTATGATAATTCTCAATGTAGTTATTTCTCTAACTGCACTCATCACACTTCGTGGTGAGCTTCAAGTAGTGAGCTGGAACTTCCAGCCCTCCTCTCTTTTGTCTCTGAAAATTATTGCAAGAATGTCTTATTTTTCTTAAAACCCATAGATGATGAGACTATTCTGCATCTATCTCTTTTTTCAATACGTGAGCCACTGTATTTTGTATGTCACAAAAGAGTCTACTCTGAAGGTTTGTTTTGGGATCCACAGTGCTAAAATAGTCTTACGTGGACACGTGAAAAAAATAAGAGCATTGGTCAAGCTAGATATCGAAGTAACTACTGTAGGTAGTTCCTGGAATCACGAAGCCTTGACCTCATCATCCCATAATTATTGTAATTAAAGTTCAGTACTGGAGACACCTGACATTTAAAACAGAGTCCTGGTTATAGGCAGGTCTAAACTGGATTGTTTTCTAACAAGCCTGATGTTATGGTAAGGAAATAACTACAAATAATTAGTTTGACAAATGGTTTCTGATAACTCATTTCTAATGTATTAGAATATGAGAAATGAGCATGAGTAGTGTTTATGTCAATACCATGTTCCGGAAGTTAGAGAGAATTTTTTCATTTCAGAAAGGAAAAATTTCAAAACCAAGTGACACAAAGGCTGGCAATAAGTATAAGTAAGATGGCCTGCTTCAACAGCACTGAGAAGAGTACTCTTTCCCCCATATCCACCTAATTCACCCTGGAGAAGAGTTTTAGTAGGTCAGGACTTTGCTTCATTGATATATACTTTATCCAATGTCTCTACAAGAACCAGCTTTGAACACAAAATATTTCTTGGAAGGAAAAACTTCGAAATGTAAGGAGTATTCACATATTAATATATTTTTAACAATTAACTCCCCCCTTCACATCAAATAATTGTATATTGCAGGGGGAAAAGCCCAGCTTTGGGGGAAGTATGGAGAAAAATGGGCATGTACTATACATTTTTGGAGTCAAGATAAGTAGATGTTAAGTGATATGTGATGACACAAAGTTACTGTGAATCCATGATGAAGAGAAAAGGAAAGAAAAGAAAAGCAAAGAAAAGGAAAGAAAAGAAAAGAAAAGAAAAGAAAAGAAAAGAAAAGAAAAGAAAAGAAAAGAAAAGAAAAGAAAAGAAAAATCCATCCAGAAGGGAATCAAAAGAAAATCTCCCTTCACTGACTAGAACAAATAAAACTAACATCATATCAATAGCCCTCTTTTCTAGTCTAAAATGCCTGGAGCCTTCTTTACCCCATTTAGATGCTGAGAACAAGAATTGACATCAAAGGGCATTTTAACCTTTGTTTAAACCATATACCTTTATTCAGTTCATTAATTAGAATCTGTTGAACCAGCTCAATCCTGAGGCTTGACTGTGAGTAAAGAAAGGGTAAATAGGGGCCGAAGAGATAGCATGGAGGTAAGGCATTTGCCTCGCATACAGAAGGCCGGTGGTTCGAATCCCGGCGTCCCATATGGTCCCCTGAGCCTGCCAGGAGCGATTTCTGAGCGTAGAGCCAGGAGTAACCTCTGAGCGCTGCCTGGTGTGCCCCCCCCCAAAAAAAAGAAAGGGTAAATACTTAAAGTCTGGGGAGTTATGTACTATCTTAGAACATAAGAGTAGTAGTGTAATATGTTTCACTGAAGCCTGATTCAACCTCAGCAGGAGAAAGCATTCAACTGCAAATTCTGTCTGCCTGGTGAATCTGCTTTCTAAATATTTTGGCTACCTTGTCCTGTGGTAAGGATGACCACTACAGAGAGGAGTACTCTGAAAAGCACTTAGAACTCAATTGGTTCTGTGTATCCAAATGTCTGAGGAAATAACTTGAGCATGTACTCACTGGAAATATTTCATGATAGCAGCACCCAGAAGGGAGAAAGTAGTATCTAAGAAAAGGTCAGGTAATAAGCTTTATTATTAAATTCATAATTAAAACAAGCCCAAGATAAAAAAAAATCTCTTTGTTCCATTTGTTTCCTAGGAGTGAATCTGTCTAAAATGTAGCCAGGATTGGGAGATCCAACAAATCCTGAGGCAATTTGGTGGTAGGAGACAAAACTGGAGAAGGTCCTGGAAGTCAAGAAATCTTCTTTGAGAATTATGTAATAAAAAGTGCAACTTATTTTCAGGGGGGTGGGGGGATAACACATTAGGTAGGGCATTTTCCTTGATACTGCTCACCTGGGTTCAAGATTGATAAACTATTAGCAAGACTCATAAAGAAAGGGAGAAAGAAAAACTTAATAAACAGAATGAGAAATGAAAAGGAGAATGTCACTACAGATACTACAGAATTAAAAGGGTAATTAATATTAGTTTGAGTATCTTTATATCACAAAACAAGAGAACCTGAAAGAAATTGATGCATTCTTGGACTCCTACAACCATTCACTATTAAACCAAAATGTTCTGGAATACCTGAATAGACCAATTACTTCTGAGGAAGTAAAAGGGTAATCAAAAGGCTTCCCAAAAGCAAAAGTCAAGGACCAGATGAATTCACTAGTGATTTTTTTCAAATCTTTAAAGAGAATATACTGCCAGTTCTCTTCAAGCACTTCCTGGAAATTGAAGCGACAGAATAGTCCCAAATTGTTTCTATAAAGTTAACTTCAACCTGATACCAAAAGCAGACAGTAACATCACAAGAAAGAGAATTATAGGTCCATATCCTTGATAAACACAGCTGTAAATATCCTCAACAAAATACTAGCAAACATAATCCAATAACTCATAAAAATAGGTTAGAAACCATGATGAAGTCAGATTCATTCCAAGGATGCAAAAATGTTAACACATGCAAGTCAACGAACATAACACACAATATCAATTAAGAAAGCATAGGATCATATCAATAGATGCTGAGAAAGCACTTGACAATATCCAACACTCCTTCATAATAAAAACTTTCAAAAAGATGGGAATTGAAGAAACTTTCCTCAGTACTGTCAAAACCATTTAATATGAATTATTGCAAGCAGTATACACAATAGATAAAAGATAAAAAGGCTTTCCACTAAGATATGGCACATAGTAAGTTTTTCCCCTCTCACCCTTTCTATTCAGTATAGTACTGGAAGTACTAGCTCTACCAATTAGGCAAGAAAAATACATCAAGAGCATCCAGGTTAAAAAGAAGTGAAGCTCTCGCTATTTGCACATGACATGATACCGTACTGAGAAATTCCCAAAGACTCTACAAAAAGCTTTTAGAAGTAATAAACTTGTATATTAAAGTGGCAGGCTAAAAAGTTAATAAGCAAATATCCATGGTTGTTCTACACAAACAACTATAGAGATTAAAAAGATAGTTTAAAAATAATCTGTTTCAGGAGCCGGAGCCTTAACACAGCAGTCGGACGTTTGTTTTGCACGCTTCTGATCCAGGACGGACCTCAGTTTGAACCTTGGCATCCCATATGGTCCCCCAAGCCAAGAGCAATTTCTGAGCGCATAGCCAAGGGTAACCCCGGAGTGTCACCTGGTGTGAACCCACCCAAAATCTGTTTCACAATGGTGCCTAAGAAAAGCTAGTACTTTGGAATCAGTTTTTTATGGGTTTTTTTTGTTTTTGTTTTTGTTTTTGGGTCACACCCGGCAGTGCCAGTGCTCGGGGGTTACTCCTGGCTCCACACTCAGAAATCGCTCCTGGCAGCCTCGGGGGACCATATGGGATGCCGGGATTCGAACCAATGACCTTTTGCATGAAAGGCAAACGCCTTACCTCCATGCTATCTCTCCAGCCCCACCTTGGAATCAATTTAACTAAAGAAATGAAAGAGCTATATAAAGAAATCTACAAAATACTGCTCTAAGAAATAAAAGGGAAGACAAGGACATAGAAATATGTGCCCTATACATGGACTGGGAAGAGTAACACCATAAAAATGTCAATAATTCCCAAAGCATTGTACAGATTTAATAGCAATCACCATAAAAATACCCATGCCATTTTTCAAAGAAGTGGATCAGATGGTCCTAAATTTCATATGGAGAAATGAATCCATGAATAGTTAAAGCAATCCTTAGCAAAAAGAATATGGGAGGAATCACTTTCTCCAACTTAAAATTGTACTATAAAACAGTATTCATTGCAACAGCATTGCACTTGAAGAAAGACAAACCTTCATTTCAATGCAACAGAATTAAAAATATCTGAAAAGTACTCTCAGGATTACAATCAAATAATTTTTGATAAAGGAGCAAGAAATACAAAATAGAGCAAGGAAAGCCTCTTCAACAAGTGGTATTGGGAAAACTGGTCAACTACATGCAAAAAAAATGAACTCAGAACTCTCCTTAACACTAAACAAAGTGGTCAAATAAAAACAGATTAAAAACTTTGATATCAGACCTAAACTCATAAGGTACATAGAGGAAAACATAGCCAGAATATTCCATGACATTGAACCTAAAGGTATTTTCGAGGAAGAAACACCACTGGCCTTGAAGGTGGAAGCAAAGTTAAACAAATGGGTCTACATTAAACTGAGAAGCTTCTGCACTTCAAAGGAAACAGTGAGTAGGACACAAAGGCTACTACAGAGTGGGAAAAGCTATTCACCCAATGCCCATCTGATAGGAGGCTAATGTATAAGATAAACAAAGCTCTGATGGAACTTTACAAAAAAGCCATCTAAGCCCATCAAATATGAGAAGAATTGATCATTTCTTCAAAGAAGAAATACTGATCGCCAAAGGACACATGAAAAAATGCTCCTCGCCACTAATCATCAGGGAGATGCAAATCAAAACAATGAGATATTACCTCACAGCACAGAAACGTGCACACATCACAAAGTACAAGAACAACCAGTCTTGGTGTGGATGTGGGGAGAAAGGAACTCTCGTTCATTGTTGGTGGAAATGTAGACTGGCTCAGCCTTTTTGGAAAACAATATTGATATTCTCAATGAAACTAGAAATTGAGCTACCATATGATCCAGCAATTACATCCCTAGAACAATACCCTAGGAACCCAGGACATATTGCAGAAAAGCCCTCTGCATTCCTATTTGTTGCGGCACTATTTTCAATAGACAAAATCTGGAAACAGCCTATGTTCCTGATAACCAGGGAGTGACTAAAGAAACAGTGGTATATCATACAATAGAATACCATGCAGCTGTTATGGAAAATAAAATCATGAATTTTTATACATGTATGGTTATGCAGATTATTATACTGAGAGAAACGAGTCAGAGGGAAATGGACAGACAGAATAATCTCACTAATTTGTGGGATATAAAAGAAAACCAAGAAACAGTTCGATAATAACATCCAGATACAATAGATAGATGGTTCAGGATGTCCAGCTGTGGGTAGGAAGCTTGCCACAAAGAGCAGTGAGTGCAGTTAGTGTAGAGAAGAGTGTACCATGACAATGAAAGATGGAACTGATCACTCTGGACAAGTATTCATTGTTAAATGAAGAGAAAGTGACATGCAAGGCATCCCTCCATTAATAATCGTGCAAAGTACAGTGTCAAAAAGGAAAAAGAAAGAAGCAATCTTCCTGCCACAGAGACAGATATGGGGGGCCTGTGGGAGGGAAACAGGAGTCTTCAGTAGCAAGAAAGGTCCACATTCTACAACTGAAACCCCAACAATGAATAATTTTTAACCAAGTTGCTTAACTACAGCAATTAAATTTTTTAAATAAAAAAGATGGCAGAAGTAGCATCTCAGATGACAGCATAAGTGAAGAGCCAGAGATATAATACAGTGGATAGTGTGCTTTCCTTCCACATGGTCAATGTGACTTTGAAATCCAATACCTTATGGTCCCCGAGTTCACAGAGGGAACCATCCATAAACTCAGAGGCTGGAGTAACCCCAAAACAAAGCTAGTTATGGCTCAAGAACAAAGCCATAATAAAGAATTTGAAAAATGAATGAAATGAATTAATAAAGCTATCATATTTGCTTAAGTGCTTATAGAAATGTGTTTTAGGTCAATTTGTTTTAATAAGATTTTAGGTTTAATCCTAGATTTTCAAATGTAACTTTAACTTCTCTCCTAAAATAAATTGATTCTGTATACTGACAATGTTGAAAGCATGAGAGTGAGATTTATGATGGATGAGGGCTGACATTTTGAATGAATCTTCAAAGAGCTCTCAGGTTGGTATTACGAGTTAAGCTGCAGTCAAAAGCAACATTCTCTTCATACTCTCCTTTTTAGCACTAAAATTGTATTAAGTTTTATAAAAATTGGGAATCAGATAAGTGTAGAATTCTCTTGCCTGAAGTTGATGTGTATTGTGACAGAAAATTAATCTGTATTACATCCCTGGCCCATATACCTCACTCTTAACCTTACTGTTGGTAACAATGAGATGCAGCTCTATATAAAGTACAAAAGACTCCTGTTCTCAGTCACAGCATAAGGAGGACAACTAATTTTCTTTTCTCCCCCAAATATACTTCTATTGATGCATTCTCTTCAAGCACATTTCATACAAAAATCACTTGGCTAATAAAGGCTAATATGAGATTTTTCCATGTATTCAGCACTGGACTGAACTAGACATATTTTTAAAACTCAGTTTTTAAAAATCAACTACCAGAGCTTTATATATTATTCATATTAATACATTAATATTAATATCCTCATTTACAAATTATGAGACTGGATCTCAGAAAGGAGTCCGAAGGCACATCTTGGTATAATTGATATTTGTCACAACAGTTGGATGAGCACTGTATTGTAGAGTCTATCAAAGGCCTTAATCTATGGAGACATAGAGGCCACTATTATTACACATCCTATTCTATCCAAGTTGAGTTTGGCTGCTTACTTTGTGGCAAAGAATATTCTTACAACCATAGGAAAGAATAAAATCGGTACTAAACTGATTTCTCCAAGTAAACTGGAAGGAAAAAGGAGAAATTCACTACTCCTCTGGAAATAATTTTCCACCAGTGATCAGACCCAGTCATGGAACAACTCATGACCTCCTCATTCAGGGTTTATTGTCATACAGATAAGGGCATTTGTCCATCAAGCACACTGAAATTCCATATAGTGTTTATCCCAGTCTTCGTGCAAGTAAATTTTGTAAATGGAACTTTTGGCATTTTAGCTTAGATTCTGAATGTCCTTGTCTAAAATGAATGGAAATAATGTTATCATTACACTTTTGAGGTTTGCGATTCAATAAGACAGAATTGTTATCCCGCAGTTTTCTTTCCATAAATATCAGTTTTTCTGGCCATTTAGAATGCATGATGCTTTAGGAGTCAGAAGGTCTGGGCTCTAGACCCAATTCTTCCCCTGCCTCATCATGTAATTTTGAAGAAATTATTTTCTTTTCTAGTACTATCTTAGAACATGAGAGCAGGAGTGTAATATATTTCACTGAAGCCTGATTCAATCTCAGAAGGAGAAAGCATTCAACTGCAAATTCTGTCTGCCTGGTGAATCTGCTTTCTAAATACTTTGGCTACCTGGTCCTGTGGTAAGGACGACTGCTACAGAGAGAGGAGATTGTCAGTTCTTACCGTATACTCACCACACACATTTTAATTTATTTGCCTGGAAATAAAAATGACTAATCAGGGTATCCATTTCAGTGCATCCTCAAGTCATCACAATCATGCCAAACACTCCACTCTACTGATAAATTCCCTTAATGGGGCAAATACTTGACTCTTAAACATTGGTAGATTAAAACCAGGAGTAGGATTTAGAGAGAAACACCAAATTGTTTACATTGATCTCACCTATAAAAAATTTCTGCTGACCTAAATGCACTGACCAGAGAGTAACCATTAAAGGTCCCTGAATATATTCATCCTGGACAGACAATCACCTTATTTCATCTTTGAAAATAAGATTTGTGAGACTTTAGGTATTGACTTTGCATTCTTCCTTCTTTCTGTCAGGCTAATAACCCCACGACTCCTTTGCCTGAACAGTCCTAAGTGCCAGAGCATTCACCATCTTTAATTCCAGCCCAGCTCGGATATGAAAGATGATCCAAGATGCCTCCCTGCAAATTTTAAAGTAAATAAATTTGAATTTTGGGAAATCAACACTCAGCAGTGCTCAGAGTTAACTCCTGGCTCTATACTCAAGAATCACTAACTCTTGGCATGATCAGATGACTATATGGGATACTGGATATTGAATCCAACTTGATGACTAGTTCCATACATTTGAAATTGGTCTCCTTTTTCTACCCCCTTAAATACTTCCACTGTCTTTTCTACCAAGAGAGACCTCCAACCCCACTAGCCCATAGCCCTAAATATCCTCTATGCTTTGGATCTAAACCTTTGCCATTATCAGTACCTTCTGTCTTGTGACCTTACAATTGTACAAGGAATTGTTCTGAATTCTTAATATCATATCTGTAGTATTGATCACAGAAACCATAAAAACTATAGTAAAGAAAGTCTAGTATAACAGATATTTTAAAACAATATATTTATGAAGTGTTTTTAATTTTACAATTATATATTTTAATATATATTTAATCATCTTGATTCACTTTGAAATTGCAAAACTTTTTTCTGAATTGATTTCAGGCATAAGGTGCTTTAACATCAATCCCTTGACCAGTGTCCACTTCCCTCCCCGAATGGCATTTCTCTCCCCATTTACCTCCCATCTAACAGTATGCCCCTACAAGTGGTGCTTTTAAAAGTAATTTTCTGCACTGTGGTTCACAGTACTTTTACTGGTAGAGTTTTGTGAATAACAATTTACCACCCTAATTTAGTACCACATTCTCTTCGAAGCTGAATGTTTCCCTCCACCATAGTCATTGTCCCCTCCCTGTATTATCCTCCAGAGTCCACAATTGGCATGTTTCCTACTCAAGATCAATTCTCAAGTTTTTTGGCCATTTGTTATACCACTATTACATTTCTTTAGATCCCACACCTGAGAGAGCTTCATCTGTGTCAGAGTCTCTTGCTCTAACTAGCTTCCCTTAGCAGGATATTCTCCAGACCCATCCATGCAGCATAAAAGTGCTTGGTTTTATCTTTTTATGGACCAATAATATTCCAGTGTGTAAATATACCCTAGTTTCTTTATTCAGTCATCTAGTCTTCGTAGTGTTGTTTCCAAATTTTGACTATTGTGCGTTGTGCCTCAGGAAATGTAGGAGAGCAAATACCTTTTCTGCATTTTGCTTTTAGACTCTTGTAGGAGTAGAATTGCTGGTTGAAATGGAAGCTCAATTTTTATGTTTTTAGGAAAAATATTCATATTTTCAAGAAAAGCTGGACGAGTCATCATTCTCACCAGCAGTGAAAGAGAAACAGATCACACACTCCTGAAATTCACCTGGGAAAGTAACACTCCCCAAGTACGAAAACAATATTTGGGGAAAGAAAGATGATGGGTGTTGCAAGTCAGCCCCTGAAGAGCTTGACTGATGGAGGGATGGAGGATGAGGCCTTTTTCTTCCAGCTCGGAGCACGCGTCTGCCACCCTGTCTAGCCAACGGTTCTGAGGTGAAACGGCGGGTAAACAGCTCGCAGATAGTCAGGCTTGCGGAAATATTAGCTTTATTCGGTGGACAAGACTGAAGTCCAAAGACTCAGCCTCAGATCCAGCAAAAAAGCCCCGGCCTTCCACAGACCCTTGTTTTTATCCCCCAGAATCAGGCACCATCCAATGGTGGGATCAGATACCAACCAATGGTGGAAGCAGAATCAGGTACTACCCTAGGGTGGGGGCAGAATGCCAGGTCACACCCTAGGGTAGGGCACAATCACCAATCAGGTTAGGGTGAGTAACATAGTAATCCCCTAAAATATTTATATACACAACAGATGGGGACATCAACAATCCCTACTTCAAAGTTTACTACAAAGTGTTTGTTACTAACATAGCATGGTATTGGCATAAAGATAGGTTCTCAGAACAATCTCGTCAGCTGATCTTTGATAAAGGAGCAAACGTTATTAAATGAGACAAGGACAATCTCTTCAACAAATGGTGTTGGGAAAACTAGTCATCTACATGCCAAACAAATCAGACCTCTTTTGAATGCAATGCATAAAGTCAAACTAAAATGGATTAAAGGTCTTGATATTGGACTGTAATCTATAATATATAGAGAGGAGAATATAGTAGAACTTTCCTTGACTTTGAAGCTGAAGACATCTTTAAGGATAATCTTCACCTGAGTAGGCAATTAGAAGCAAAGATAAACAAATGAGACTATATTAAATTGAGAAGCCTTTCACCTTGAATGAAATGAAGATTTGAATACAAAGCTAGCCTGTAGATTGGGAAAACTTATTTGTTCACCACTCATCTGATCATGAGTTATCTCTGTATCACTTATCATCGGGAGATGCAAATAAAAACCAAAATAAGGTATCTCACACCACAGATACTGGCATATATGAAAAAAATTCTCTAAAACAAGTATTGGCATAGATGTGGGAGAAAATTTTACTCTTTGAAATGATACAGTTCATTCTTTATATTATGTTCATATAGTTTTGCAATGATCATCGCTATCTAATTTCAGAATATACTTCTTACTTCAGCAAACAAATTCTGTATGCACATAGTGTATATTCCACTATCCTTTTATTGGCCCCTATCCACAACTACTACACTTTCTGTCTCTGTGCGTTTTTCTACCCTGGTTTCTCCTATATCTCTGAACATATAAAATGTCATTAGCGGGGAAAACAATTCAGATGGTAGAGTACATACTTATTATGTGTACTCGAAGCATGTCACTTTGTGGTTCTTTGAACCACCACTGGCAATTGTTCTACTAACTTCTGGGCATTGTTACAGTGGCAAAATACTTCACTGGCGAAAATGAGCACTGAACTGTCATGTCCACTAAGCGGGACCAGGAGATTCAGCAAGACCACTGATTCTGTCACATAAAAATATTTTCATTATAAAACAAATGTGTGATCATTTGTATCTGGCTTCTTTTATCTTGTGTATAATGAAAAAAGTTACTTATACCAATAGGTTAGAAAAAAAGAGTCCAGAAGTAAATCCTCAGGATGGAAGGGCAGTTCATTTATAATAAATTGTAAGGGCATATGAAATGGAGCAAGGAGAGCCTTGTGCTGAGAAAACCAGACAGCCACATGTAAAATTAAAATTAGACCCTTATCTCATGCTATAGAAGAAGTTAACTTAAATGGAATAAATTAATTCAGATTAGACCCAAATCCATATAATACAAAGAGTAAAGCATAGACCAGACTCTCCACATTATTGAGCTCAGAAATGTCTTGAATAATTCAACTGTATTGGCAATAAAAAAAAAGGAAAATAAACAAATGGCAGTACATCAAATTAAAAAGTTTCTGGACTATGTTCAAAATCATGCCTAAAATAAGCTATTTATGAATGGGAGAAAATAATCAGACCATACATCTGACAAAAGACTAATATCCACCCTAGGTGTATAAAGAACTCATAACTCAACAAGAAAAATTTACCAACCCCACATGAAATGAGGAGAGAAACTGAATGTTTACTTCCCTCCAAAAAAAACCATGAACAAATACTCATCAGGGGTTGGAGCAATAGCACTGTGGTAGGGCATTTGCCCTGCATGCTGCTGATCCAGGAAGGACATAGGTTTGATCCATGGCATCCCATATGGTCCCTTGAACCTGCCAGAAGTGATATCTGAGTGTAGAACCAGTAGTAACTCCTGAGCGCTGCTGGATGTGGGAAAGAAAAATGAAAGACATTCTTGCAATAATAATTTTCAGAGACAAAAGAGAGGAGGACTGGAAGTTACAGCTCTCCTCATGAATCTCACCACAAAGAGTGTTGAATTTAGTTAGAGAGATAACTACATTGTGAACTATCCTAACAATGAGAAGTATGAGGGAAATAGAAAGCCTGTCTAGAGTACAGGCGGGGGTTGGGTGGGAGGAGGGAGATTTGGGACATTGGTGATGGGAATGTTGCACTGGTGATGGGTGGTGTTCTTTACATGACTGAAACCCAACCACAATCATGTTTGTAATCAAGGTGTTTAAATAAAATATTAAAAACTTAAAATAAAAAGGAAAGAAGAAAGAGAGAGAAAGAAAGAATGAAAGAAAGAAGAAAGAGAAAAGAAAGAAAGAAAGAAAGAAAGAAAGAAAGAAAGAAAGAAAGAAAGAAAGAAAGAAAGAAAGAAAGAAAGATAGAAAGAAAGAAAGAAAGAGAGAGAGAGAGAGAAAGAAAGAAAGAAAGAAAGAAAGAAAGAAAGAAAGAAAGAAAGAGAGAGAGAGAGAGAAAGAAAGAAAGAAAGAAAGAGAGAGAGAGAGAGAAAGAAAGAAAGAAAGAAAGAAAGAAAGAAAGAAAGAAAGAAAGAAAGAAAGAAAGAAAGAAAGAAAGAAAGAAAGAGAAAGAAAGAAAGAAAGAAAGAAAGAAAGAAAGAAAGAAAGAAAGAAAGAAAGAAAGAAAGAAAGAAAGAGAGAGAGAGAGAGAAAGAAAGAAAGAAAGAAAGAAAGAGAGAAAGAAAGAAAGAAAGAAAGAAAGAAAGAAAGAAAGAAAGAAAGAAAGAAAGAAAGAAAGAAAGAAAGAAAGAAAGAGAAGAGAAAGAAAGAAAGAAAGAAAGAAAGAAAGAAAGAAAGAAAGAAAGAAAGAAAGAAAGAAAGAAAGAAAGAAAGAAAGAAAGAAAGAAAGAAAGAAAGAAAGAAAGAAAGAAAGAAAGAAAGAAAAAGAGTTCATCACAGGGTGTTACTAAAATGCATATCAAAAAGACAAAAAACATCACCTCATGCCAGTGAGATTGGTACACACCAAAAATGTTGAAAGACTGTCAGGGATGAAGTGAAAAGGAAACCCTCATTCACTATTGTGGAGATGTGATTTATCTCATACTCTATGGAAACAGCATCGGGAATGGTCAAAATATAATTTATCCATAGACTTAAAAATACCCATTAGTTCTCTAGTCATCAAAGACATGTTATGTTATAACTATCATGTTAATGCCAATTTCAGAACAGAAATTTGAAACCATTTAAATTCCTTGTGAATGTTGAAATATACAAACACTTTGAATCCATTTATTAATCCCACCTAAATTACTGTTCTGACAGGCATTTTAGAACCTGAGTCCGAACCATCTGCTACACCAGTTAAATTTAGAAGCCCTCACCCTCAGAAGTCCTGTTGATAGCACAAAAGTACAATAGTTTTCATGAGATTCTACAGAATTTTATTAAAACTTCTATCAATCCCCCAATTCTACATTGCCAATACTGAAACAAAATTCAGAAATCACTGGTATCTTTACTTCCTAGGCAGAAATAAAACAGAAAAGATCAGAAAGTGCATTCTTTTCTTCCACACAAATGACTATAAAGCCAATTTTTAGTGAGTTAGACAGATCTACCTAGGTCCCTCGTAATTTTTATAGAGACAAACACAATACTATTATTTAAGGAGTGGGTTTCTTTGTGCTCAGAGCACCCTGAATAACATAGATTAGCATGTTACAATGGGAGAGTGACAAAGGCTTTTACTGATAATGTATTGAGACTTATATTCTCCATTTGAGACTGAGACAAAGCATGGATGTTTCTCCATCGTTATGGCATGGATTATCAAAATAAGTTCAGAATGATTGGTATGTTGCCAATTAATAAAAGTGGCTCTTTGCCATTAGGAAGTCATCTGAGAATGGAGAGCAATGGAGAAAAATGACCGAGTGTAGAGAAAAATCATAAGAAAAATTAGAAACACACACATATTTTGCCACAAAGATAGCCACATAATATATGATCCGTATAACTTCACTGAGTCTAAGAAGGAAACAAGACATGTGATGTGCCTCACCTGGAGAGCTCTTGATGTACACATATGAAGCCATTGGTTCTCTCCCAAGACTGTACCAAGGTGAAAAAAAAAGCTAAAAATCATTTTATGTGCCAGTTATTTATTCGAAACACAAAAGGCACTCACTAATTTGGCATTAAAAACCGCAAATATATGGGATATAATTCTTTCCACGCCATGTATCAGGTATGTCAAAACCAGATTTGTCTGATTCTAGGGAGAACACTGAACTGTAATTTTCAACTTTTTTGCATGTTTCATCTTGATTTTTTGTGTGAAAAATCAATAGTAAAACATAAAGTTATCACTGCTTAAAGTACTCAGAAAGGTATTTATTGATGTTGAGAAAAAAATAATAGCTTTGGCCAGCAAACAATATATAATAATTATAGATTATTGAGCTCCTCCTCTCAACTTGCATTATAAGTGCATTTCATTATTTCATTTAGTTCTTAGAACAGCTTTAAGATGTGTGTGGAGGGCAATTCTTATCCTTACTTCACAGACATGGGAAACAAGATAAAGTCTAAAGAAGTTCTGTGACTTACTCAAATTACACAGCTAATAAATGGTGGAGTCAGGGCTCAAGTTCCATTGAGGGCATTGTACTTAATTGGTTTTCTACATTACTTTAGGAGATCAAGACACTATTTAATGGCGTTTTGTTTCTCTATTCATACATTTTCACATGAGTTTCATCGTCTTTGGTTTTAAGTGGAGCTTTAGATTCGGATTCAGCTTTCTGATAGAAAACTTGACTTGAATATGGCTCTATGCTTCCTTATAGTGCTCATTCTCCCAAAGTGAAATCCACACTTGGAGTGTAACAATTACAGGCAGCCACCAGGTGTCATCATTATACAAGGGTTATGGAAACTGCTCAAATCAAATTTTCAAAAATTATACCCAAGTGACGTGCAACTGTTTTAAATATAAAAGCCAATGCAGAAGATAAAAAAACCAGGAAATCATCTTTCATTGAAAATGTATTATAAATACCAACTTGAGTATATGATTTTGTGAATCAAAAATGTATACCACAACATAAGTTAGCTCTCACTACAAGTCAGTGACTTAGGAGTCAAGCCAACTTACCTGCAAAGTTCAACTTCACCTTTGGCTACCTCAATCTAATATTGCCCCAAACCTAGTTTCCCTCTTGTTGAATAAATAATTGTAAAAAGAGCTATAGCCCAGTGCTTTGTGGCCATTTTAGATGATATATGCTAAATGTCTAGCAAATGGCAGGTACTCAAATGTTGGTACTTCATATCGAGAGTATTTTAAGACTATGCTAAATAATTGGTAATCTTATTTTTCTAAGGCCACATCTTGCCACGTCTACTTTCACATATCCACATCTGCTATTCAATACATCTCATGCCATCAAATGTGAATAAAAAGTTTTAAATGTTGGTTTAGAAATTTACTGTTAGCCACAATGCCTTTGCTTTTATTTTACTCTCCTTCCCTTCCCTTTTTTCCGGTGTTATAGTAATGACACCAGAAGTCACAAAAACTTAGTTTTGTTACTTACCAACTCTTCACACACGTCAGTTTTTTTCTTGCCTATGTTTTACTGAGGGGGGGGTCACACTCCAACGTCATGGAATTGGTTAAGTTCACTTCATTCCTCCCCTAGTTTTATGCCGAGTTTTTTCATATAAATTAAATATCCCTAGATTGCATAATGAAACTCAAGGTTCAGTCTTGAATTTCTATGCATGCACTAGATGGTCCCTACTGCATTTTGAGGAGTGAATCCACCCCCCACAAAGGATACTGCCGCCAGCACAGAGCAGGAAGTATCCTCTGATCACCACTGGGTGTGGCCAATATATAAAGCCAAAAGATGAATTAAATATCATCGAGTGCATTCACTTGTGAAGACTAGCAGGTGAAAGAGAACTGAAAATTCTTCTACTGTGGTGGTTATTCACCAGCCTCCTAGAATCAAAGGGGATTATTGGGTTTACTCCCAGACCAAATAGTTACAGCAGTTTCTTCATCTGGCTTCTAATAGCTGGCTCAGTTATAGATGTTCTTCATTTAGCTCTCCAGGTCTTCAGAGACTGCTGTAGCAGCTGCATCTGTGATATTGTCAGATTCTTGATTTTGACAGTTTTAGGGGAGACATGAGATGTACGAGATCTTTTGAGGTTTTAATTCTCTATTTTCCTAGAACTTTATTTATTAGGAGTGGGGATGTGGTGAGCCATATCCAGTGGTGCTTGGGATAACTTCTAGCTGTGTTTTTAATTATCAGACACTTTATCAGTGTCTTCTTCCTTCCACTTTAGTCATCATTATTGTAGGGGTTCTAAGAACCAGATACCATTTGTGTATCAAACCCAGGGCACTGTATCTCTTGCCCTGAAACTATTTTTTAATTCAGTTAATAGAGACCAAAGTGAGTCTTGTAAATTTGTTTAGGTAATGTGGCCATATATTGCTTGATGGAGATCACTGCCAGTAGTGTTTGGAGCCTACTCCTGGTTCTTGGCTTGGTGGTCACTCCTGGCAGTCCTAAGGAACCATGAAATGCCTGGGATCTAACTCTGGCCCACTCAATGTAAAAAAAATGATAGCTGGGCACTTTTGAACTGACTCTCCAAAGGGGTAGTTTAATAATGTTTATTTTTCAGATAAGCTTGCCCTTTCTGTTTGATCTCTTCCACTCTTTTCATTACATCAATAGTTTTATTACGTAGCTCTCACTGGTACTTAATAGGCTCACTTCTTCGTTTTTCAAATTGAAATGAATCATTCACTGCAAGCTCTTTAGTAACTGATTTCCAGAAGGCTTTTTGTCCACCTCACTTTTTGAAGATCACACTTTTTCTTAGTTATTATGACACTTGGATTTACCGAATCTGAAAACCTTGAAATCGTTCGGACAAACATCATGCCATGGCCGGGGTGGATAGGCCCCTAACAGAAGTATCATTTTTCTTCTTTTATATTATTATTATTATTATTATTATTTGCTTTGGGGGCCAGACCAGGTGAATCTCAGGGGTTCCTCCTTGCTATGTGCTCAGCAATCGCTCCTGTCTCGGGGGACCATATGGGACGCCAAGGGATCAAACGAAGGTCCATACTAGGTCAGCTGCATGCAAGGCCAACACCCAACTACTTTGTGCCACTGCTCTGGCCCCTCCATAAGGCTTTTATGGCTGGATTAGGAACCATACTTCACAACTTTTTTTTTTCTTGTTTTTGGGCCACACCCGGTAGCGCTCAGGGGTTACTCCTGGCCATGCGCTCAGAAGTTGCTCCTGGCTTGGGGGACCATATGGGACACCGGGGGATCGAACCGCGGTCTATCCAAGGCTAGCGCAAGAAAGGCAGGCACCTTACCTCTAGCGCCACCGCCCGGCCCCCATACTTCACAACTTTACTTTTGTTTGTTTGGTTTTGTTTTTGGGTCACACCTATTTTCTTTCTGCTGGAAAACTTCCTGGTACAGATATATTTTCTGTTCCTTATTTTTCTTTCTTTCTTTCTTTCTTTTTGGGGGGGCACACCCAACGACATTCAGGGTTTCCTTGAGGCTCTGCGCTCAGAAATCGCTCCTGGCTAGGGGGACCTTGTGGGACATCCTGGGTCAACCAGGATGTGGGACAACCAGGGTCCTTCCTGGGTCAGCCACATGCAAGGCAGACACCATATGGCTGTGCCATCTCTCTGTGCGCTCATTGAAAAGAGGAATTGGAGAGATAGTGCAACTGTGCTGGTCTGGGATGGAAACAATATCCATCAGCGTGAAAGTAAATGCCCTACTGTTGAGCTATCCTTGCATGTCATCATCTTACTGAGCGTATAAGCCTACTTGAAGTCCTTGGAGTTGTTCTTTTCAATGGGTCTTTTTTGTTTGTTTTTATTTTTATTATTTTGTTGTTGTTGTTGATTTTTGGGCCATACCTGTTGACGCTCAGGGATTCCTCGTGGCTCTGCTCTCATTGAAAAAAGAAGGATCAGAGGGATAGCTCAACAGTAGGATGCCATGCCTACTGTTGTGCTAATGCTCTAATCCTTCTTTAGAAGGCTCTTCTAAGGCCTCATAGAAAAGAGGGGTCGGAGCGATGGCTTAGTAGCTGTAGGAGACCCGCTGGAATTGGGCCTTCAATGTGCCAGGAAAGCACCGTACCATTGTTTCATCGACCGGCCCCTCTTCCAATGGCTCTCTGAAGGCTTATGTTATCCAGCTAACGTGGACGAATCCATCAGCCAAGTGAGTCCCAGGGGCCAGAGCATTGGCCCAGGCAGTAGGGCGTTTGCCTGGCATGTGGCTGACCCCTGGGCATCGCTGGGTTTCAAGAGTCTCCTAAAATCAGGGACTAACCTTGAAGCCCAGAGTCGCAGTCACTGGCTGTGGCCCATTCCATAGTCCCTTCCTTCCCGTTTCCTCCCAAACCAATGGAAGCAGATGGATTTGTCCCCACTAGATATGTAAGCCTTAGGAGAGCCATCGAAAGAAGGTCTGGATTGCTAGCACTATGGTAAGGTGTTTGCCTGGCCTGGGGAAGGACCTCGGTTCGAACCTGGGTCAGGCTATCACGGACGTTGGCTTCTAGTCTAGTACCACCTTTTAATGTGCAACTCAATGGGTGTGACCCTCACAAAATAAAATAATTGAAAGAGCTGATATATGTAAATCACTTAAATTTAAGATGCTAATTTTGTTTCAGAATGCTTCTTTATCCACAAAATTTAAACTTTGAAATATTAACTTCCAAAATGATGAAATAGTAGTTGGAGCCTTTGAAAGACACTTAGGTCAAGTGGGCAAAAACTACGTGAAAGAAATGGATACCTTCTAAAATAGCCTATGAATATAAGTGGGGGGTTGTCTGTCAGAAGGGAAACTGTTAAGATTTGTTGGGTGTTGGAACAGTGTACAACTGAAACTCAACCATGAAATAATTTTTCAACTGTATCTACTGTTGATTCAATACATAAATAAAAATAGAAGCTAGAAATACTTCACCCTTCCAGAATGTTAGGATTTGTAAGAATTACATGATCCTGGGGCCGGGCGGTGGCGCTGGAGGTAAGGTGCCTGCCTTGCCTGCGCTAGCCTAGGACGGACCGTGGTTCGATCCCCCGGCGTCCCATATGGTCCCCCAAGAAGCCAGGAGCAACTTCTGAGCGCATAGCCAGGAGTAACCCCTGAGCGTCACAGGGTGTGGCCCAAAAACCAAAAAAAAAAAAAAAAAGAATTACATGATCCAGAAAATGTCCTTCACCTAAACAGGTCTTTCTGATAATTGTCTTCAGCCTCCAGATGTGTCAGAAATGAATTTATGTTATTTAGAAGCCACACAGTCTTGGAAAGTATCACATAATTAAGTGTACATGAAAATGAATATTTTATTGTAATATCACTTTATCTTTTCAATGCATTCTTGTTACATGGTAAAAATCACAATATTATATCATTGAATGATCAATCAGCTGATAATTTCACTAGTTCTTGAATTTTAAGTAAAGGACAGAATATAGATCATGTGATTTAAAGGGGAATTTACCCTAATTTTAGAATATCAGTAAGTATATGAACAACATCACAAAATTCTCAAAATCAACTCCCTCTACATTCTGTATGAATGTGAATGTGTGAATTTTAGGTGATAAGTTAGAGATATGGTCATTTCTGGAAGTTTGGAAAGGAAAATTCAGTGACGAGAAAACTAGAACATAGAATATAGAAGGGATGAATATTCCTTACAGATGACTTAACATTTGTACCCATAAAATGAACAAATTAAATTAAAATTATGACTGCAATAACTGTAACAAACAGGATTAATGATCTTGCACCAAAATGAGTTGACTGCAGCTAAACCCAAGTTGATTCTACCACCACATATATGGTGCCCTGAGTAACAACAGAAGTTGTTACTTGAGCACCTGAGCATCATAAGGTATGATCCAAACTCACTCAAAATAATTTAATTTATATATTTTTATTTAACTGAGGCTAAAGTTTGAGAAGGGCATTTCCAAGATTTAAGATACATACCCAAGGATTTGCATCAGTTATAAGGGGAAAGTCAAGTGATGTCACTGATATTTGTGATATTAACTACTAAAGCAAATGAACTGCAGAAAACTGTGAGATTAGATGAAACTCACTGAAAACTATAGCTATTACCAGGGGCAAAGGAAGGAAATGGTGAAGTGGGTAGGCATGTCATTTTGGTGGTATGTTAGCACTAACTTTGACAGTCAGAGTGGTGACAATGACATATATGTGTGTGTATATATATATATATATATATATATATATATATATATATACAGATGTTAAGTAGGCATCCTGAAATTTCATACTATAAATCAGTGATTAGTCAATAAATAAATGAAAGTTATATAAATAAAAATATTTCAAAAGAGCTTAAAAGTTAAGATTGAAAATTGTGCTTTTTAGAATTTTTTTTAAGTTCAGTAAGTTGTATTTTTTTTCCTTAAAGAATAAAAGTAAAAAAATAAGTAAAGGTGTGATAGTAGCAAGAGCCGTTGTTTGCATAGGTCCAGAAAAATGGGCCTTTTAGAATTTGTGTCTGGAGTACAAACACATATAAACACATTTTATATGCTATGTTTCAGTTTTTGAATCTAGGTATTCAAGTATTTATGTATTTATTTGTTCATTTTCTGCTGAACCCATATATGCTGAGGGATTACACCTATTAGGCTCAAGGGAAAAGAAACACTCAACCTGTTGTAATATCACTCTGTTTAATAGATTCGTCTTTAGAATTAAGAAAGATGAAATCAGGGCCCGGAGAGATAGCACAGCGGTGTTTGCCTTGCAAGCAGCCTATCCAGGACCAAAGGTGGTTGGTTCGAATGCCGGTGTCCCATAGGGTCCCCCGTGCCTGCCAGGAGCTATTTCTGAGCAGACAGCCAGGAGTGACCCCTGAGCATTGCCGGGTGTGGCCCAAAAACCAAAAAAAAAAAAAAAAAAAAAAAAGAAAGATGAGATCAAAGTGATAATTCAGCAAGGAGTGCATTTGCCCAGCCAGGTTCTAGCCTTAACTTGTCAATTGGTTCTCTGAGCACTCCTGGGAGTGATTCCTGAGTGCAGAGCCAGGAGGAACACCTGAATATTACCAAGTGTGACCCAAATACCAAAATAAAATAAAATATTGAAGGATACTTAAGGATTTTTATAATGCAAACACATCTATAATAAAAATCCTTAAGTATCTTTGCATTGTTGTGGATCCATCACATTTATTCTAGAAAGACTCCGCCCATTTTCAGCATATTTAATTTATTTTTTTTCTTATTTTTTCACCCCATTCTATTGCTTTTCTTTCCCTCAAACAAAACCACATAACTCGATTTATCTAGCTCAGCCTCTCAAATAGAGGGAGAAACAAGGGAGGGCACCAGAACCAAACAGATGTATGACCACTGCTAGTAAGCTAGACAAAGAGGGGACCACCTACTCTAGCAGCCCGGGAGGTGATGGTGGGAGATATGGGTTGCAGGAAGGGAACAGAGATGGGGGAGGACAAATTTGGTGATGGGTATTCCCCTGATTCAATGTTAATATGTACCTAAAATACTACTGTGAAAGATATGTAAGCCATTATGATCAAAATAATAAATTAAAAAATTAAAAAAGGATTTTATGTATTACAAATTATAAATTATATTCTTACTTTCATGTGGGGCAAATTTTTTCTTGGTTTTTGGACCAAACCCTGAAATGCTCAGGAGTTATTCCTGGCTCTGCGCTCAGAAATTGCTCCTGGCTTGGAGACCATATGGGACGTCAGGGATTGAACTGCGCCCTGTCCTAGGTTAGCGTGTGCAAGGCAAACGCTCTACCGCTGCACCACCACTCGGGCCTACTCGCATGTTTTTAGATGCTTTGCTATGATAGCTTTCTTCTAAGCACGATGATTTACAAAGGTATTCATAGCTGAAGATTATATATTAGAAAGTCCAGCCTAGCAGTGCTCAGGGCTACTGCTGGTTCTGCACTCGTTCCTGAGCTCAGGAGACCACATGCAGTGCTGAGGACTGAGCTTGTGTCATCTCATGCAAGGCCAGCACCACCTTGCGGGCCCTTTTGGGGTATGTTTTTAAATGGGTTTCTTCTCTAAATTTTCTTTGCCTTCAAATCATTGTTCGCACAGAGAATTGCAACGGAATTGGGTATTACATTTGTGTTTTGCTATTTTATGACACTTAATATTTTTGTGTGATGTTTTTTAGTTATTTCATGTATACTATCATATCTTTCACAAGTAGCAATGATTTCATTACTTTTCATTAGTATCATTGTTTCATATCTATAATTTAAAGATATTTTATTTAAATTTTACATTTTCTCCACAGAAATTAAATTTTTATCTCAAATATTTTTGATTCACCATGAATTACAAAATTATCCATGATTGGATTTCGACAAAAATCTCTTGACCAGCATTTACTTCCTTCCACCACTGCCCATCCTATTCCCTCTTACCCATGTACTTGTCTCTATGAGGCATTTTTTTTATAACTTTTGACACTGTGATTTACAAAACTTATATCAATGACCTTTCATGCATAACACTGTAACATTAATGAGGCCCAGAGAGGTTCTGCAGTCGGGAGCACAGTTGCCTTAGACATGGCCAAAAGTATGCCAACGCAAGTTCAATCCCTGGCATCCATGTAATCTGAGTTATGCCAGGAGTGATTCCTGATCCCAAAGATAGGAGGACCCC
Organism: Suncus etruscus; assembly: GCF_024139225.1. Taxonomy (NCBI): domain Eukaryota; kingdom Metazoa; phylum Chordata; class Mammalia; order Eulipotyphla; family Soricidae; genus Suncus; species Suncus etruscus. Next base: position 129,428,113 of record NC_064868.1, on the reverse strand, counting down.
CTGAGCACTGCAAACAGGGCTGGTCCCAAAAAGAATTAAGTTATTAATATTTGTGTCAGTAATACAATTTACTTTTGCCTTGCATGTTGCCACCCCAGAAGGAGCCAAGTTTGCTTCCTGGCATCCCATATGGTCCCCCGAGCCTACCAGGAGAAATTTCTGAACGCAGAGCCAGGAGTAACCTCTGAGCACCACTGGATGTGGAACTGATAAATCTGAACAAGAATGCAGCGACGAAAATAGGGAAACTAATGGGCAATGCATCCTTCCATTAACAATAGAGCAAAGCACAGTGTCCATAAGGAAATAGAGAAAGTGGCAAATTGTGCTAGATCAAGGCAGAGATAGGAGGTGGGGGTGGGAGGGAAATGAGAGACATTGGTGGTGGGAAGGATGCAATTCTGAACGATGTTGTGCCTTCTATGACTAAAATCTAACAATGAATACTTTTGTAACCAAAGTTCTTACATAAAGCAATTAAAGGAAAAAGAGAATTCTGACATAAATGTCAGAAAAAGAAAAGGAGACCTCTGTTCCAAGATTGCACAACTTAGCACAGACCAAAGTCTTCTGAGAACACCCAGGAAAATAGGGTAAATGGTAATGAAAAATCTTTCAAAGAGCCAGCATTTAAGAATGACATTACAGAACTGGAGAGATAGCATGGAGGTAAGGCGTTTGCCTTCCATGCAGAAGGTCGGTGGTTCGAATCTCGGCATCCCATATGGTCCCCTGAACCTGCCAGGAGCAATTTCTGAGCATAGAGCCAGGAGTAACCCCTGAGTGCTGCTGGGTGTGACCCAAAAATAAAAAAAAATGACATTACAAAATATAAAATAAGTCAAATTAAGACGTGTTAACTTTTGTTTCCCACTTTATTGTTTCTATAATTTTTGGATCTGACTCAGTGAAGTCTATATTAAAAACCTGTAGAAAGGGGCCGGGCAGTGGCGCAAAAGGTAAGGTGCCTGCCTTGCCAGCGCTAGCCTTGGATGGACCGCGGTTCGATCCCCCGGTGTCCCATATGGTCCCCCAAGCCAGGAGCAACTTCTGAGCACATAGCCAGGAGTAACCCCTGAGCGTTACCGGGTGTGGCCCAAAAACCAAAAAAAAAAAAAAAAAAAAAAAAAACCTGTTGAAAGTTCATGGCAATTTAGAAAGCTAAAAGAAACTCATAGATCCAGAAAACAGAGGGCACTGTTTGTTGAGATAGGTTTAAGATAGGTTTAAATCAAGTATCTGGTAGTCAAAAGAAACTAGACTTTTGGTGGCAATAAATATTTAAGACATCTAGAAATCAAATCCCCAGGCTACATACCTAAAATGCACTTTTTACATGGAATGGTAAAAACAATGTTTTAACATATAATGATATAAACCAACTTTAACTTAAGAATCACTTTTTAAAAATGAGCTTTTGAGCTTGTTTTTAAGTCCAAGCAATCCCTTGAACATATATTTTGCTTGCTTGGCTCTACGCCTACTTGCTTATTCCACTGTAAAGAAACCCATGTTGTCTTGAACACGTACTGCCAAAGTCTGTGGGGTCTTAGATATGTTAGAGGCCAACCAAGCAGGCAGAACGCTGACCAGATATGTCAAGTCTTTTATTGGGGGGGAGGGCACACCCGGTGACACTCAGAGGTTACTCCTGGCTCTGCGCACAGAAATTGCTCCTGGCTTGGGGAACCATATGGGACTACAGGGATCGAACCCAGGTCCAGTCTGTCCTGGGTCAGCCACGTGCAAGTCAAAGGCCCTACCGCTACGCTATCACTCTGCCTCCTCAAGTCTTTTATTAATAGAGAAGCCAGGGACTTTATGACAAACTCCGAGGCTAGGAGAGGGAGGTATAGCCCCATCAAGGCAATGATAGTTGAGTAAGATCTTTTTGAACAGGGCAGACCCCTCTTAGGGCTGCTACATGACTGCTGCTGGGATAATATGGTAATGTAGATCAACAACATATTTCCTCTCATTCTCTCCCCTCTTGTCTTTCTAGGGAAGTTTCATTTAATAAAAAAGATTTTGCTCTAGCTAAGCCTCTCTAATTCATTAGTAGATCAGTAATTCAGCTGAAAGCTCTTGGTGTCTTCTCTGTGTGAGGTCAGGCATCCTTCTGTACTTTAAGAAGCCCCAGCAACCACACACACTTCCCACAGTCACCCCATGTCCATTCAGCAGCCCAGCCCCACATATCCTGGATTTATCAAGACAGACACTCCAGTTGGAGCACACCAAATTAGATGTACAAGTATCATAGATGCCATAGATGCCGCACAAACACAACCGATAACACAGAGTTTTCAACTGGCGACAAACAGCTTCCTAAAGCTTCAGAAAATGACTTAATGACCCCATTGAGAAATACAACGATTTTCACAGATTTTTTTTTTCTGAATTTTTTTCAACAATTCCATGAACAGTTGTAACAAGCAATGTAAATGAAAGTCTCTTATGCTTCCCAAGGGGGCAAGCTTGAAGGTGGGTGGGAAACTAGCGAAAATGTTGGATCTAAAGGACACCGGTGATGATATTGGTGTTGGAACATTTAATTCCAGAACAAATTATATTATGAAGAATTTTGTAAACCGCAGTGTTAATAAAGTAAATTGAAAAACACTATCTTTCTTCACTAAAATGAAATTAAATAAAACACATATAAAATTGTCTTTATTGGGGCTGGAGTGATAGCTCAGTGAGTCTCCTCTTCTATTTCTACCTATGTTGCCCTCACCGTTTGAAAGACCCTAAATTTTTGTTCTTTTCCTTTCTGGGTGCTTTTTTGCTGCACACTTATATTCTTAGACCTATGTTGTATAGCCCAAGGGACTACCCTGAATTTGCGATTAGGTTTTTATCAGAGGGATGAAGTTCAAAATATATTCAAAAGATAGAATGAGGTTCGGAGAAATTTTACAGAGCTTAGAAGACAAAGGTTGTTATTCAGAACTTTGCAAAGAGTAAGGTCTCTAGAAAATAGTCAATCCTTTGCTCTCTCAGATGCCCATGCTTGCATGCCTCAGGACCCAAGTTTGAACCCTAACATTCCTAGCCCCAAAGAGCAAAGATGAACATAAGTGTGGAGGCTCTCTGCACCGCTGTTCCATGCATCTGTGCCCACGAGCACCTGGATGACACCAAGTTGGCATTGAGAATCTCAGTTCCTCACTGTCTGATCCGATCTGAATCCTCCGCCTTGAGCTCTTGCATTTAACTCTCTACCTGATTGGTCTAGCAGTCAGACCCCTAAGCACTGCCTGGAAGTTTCCCCTAGTCCCCTCAGTAATAATCATATGGGGGCTGGAGAGATAGCATGGAGGTAGGGTGTTTGCCTTGCATGCAGAAGGACCGTGGTTCGAATCCTGGCATCCTATATGGTCCTCCGAGCCAGCCAGGAGTGATTTCTGAGCGTAGAGCCAAGAGGAACCCCTGAGCGCTCAGAAATCACTCCTGGCAGGCTCGGAGGACCATATTTGTAAAACAAGATATCTTCAGTCCAAATAACAACGTAAGAATCTGCATTTTATATTCTTATGGTCAAAAGTCAAACCCAGTGCTTCACATTGAAAAAACTAGTGCTTTACCACTGAGCCAGTACTCAGCACCTCAGCATCTGCTTTCATTTTTGGTGTATGGGTGTTGGGGTTGGAAGGTTGGGGTAGAACTGCCAGTACTTGGGGGCTATTCCCAGCTCTGTGCTTGGAATTCGCTCCCAGCAGTGATCAAAAAGAACAAGTTGTGCTACGGGTTGAGGTGCCATTCATAGCAAATACCTAAACCCCTGTACATTTCTGCAGCCCTCACGATTCATTTTTATATGACCTCTATGTGCTTACTTTTCACTTTCATAGGATAGGTATAAAAACCAAAATTATACCTCCTAGGATGCTGGCAAAGATTGAAATAATTACTGCAGGCAATGTGTGTAGGGTAATTTCTGACACTTACTAAGATTCATAAATGCATTTTCTATTCTTTTTCTCCAACCCTAAAATTTTGCATGGTCCAGGAACTTCTCTCCTTGGCCACATTTATTTTGTGACTAGATTTCCTCCTATCAGAACACTTATTTCCCATGACCACATATTTTTTCAGGAGGGTACAATCTGAAATTGTATTACTTATTGTTTTGTTAATGCATTTGCAATATGTCCTCTCACTGGATGTAAGCTTTGCAAAGGCAGAATTTAGTCTGACAGCCAAGGCCTTTTCTGTGAGCCTTTATAACTAAGTCAGTTTATTTGTCGATGAAAAAGACAGGGCACTGTGGTAGAGCATGAAGAAAGGCTTCTTTCTCTCAGGAGGTGATGCTCGCCAGGGTAGGCACTCATGGCAAGGAGAATGGCAGCAAATCCAACAGTGTGCTTGAAAGGAAATTCATTATTGGGTATTAATGCCTTACATAAAAACTCTGACATAGGTCCATGCTTGAGAGTCAGAATGGGTCTAAGTTTATAAAGGTTGGCAGTGGCCTTATTTTATGATCAACTGTTATTCTCACGAATATTTCTTACTCCTCAACCCCTTGCTATAAAGGTTTTGTCATTGCACCAGGTCAGTGTCCTTTAATTAACCACCCCTTCTTTATGTCTGCCTTGCGCAAATTTTCACCATCGTAGTGATTGGTCTAGACTTGCTGCTACTCACTAAGTGATTACAATGCCTGCCTTAAGTCTTGCTTTTAGAATAAAGTCCCAGGTTTGAGCACTGTGAATATGCTGGATAATGCAATCATTGGAAGAGTTTACTTACTTGAGAACTTATAGTGAGGTGAGAAAAGAACGTTGAAAGTGGTGGAAGTTCCTTACATTTTCATTTACACCGTATGTTAAGTGACACAGAGTCAACTACATGCAGCCCTTGAACGGAGGACTGGAGCTCCTAGGCCCCGATGGACCGACGCCTCTTTAGCGCATGAAAGCAGTTGTGTCGAGCAGCTCTACCTGCCAAGCATTGGACTTCCTGGATGTGATTGATTTTTGTGTGACTATGTTTTAATGATCAGGTTTTTCCTTTTAATGAGATACAGTTTGTGCTTTCTATTTTTTTCTATTGTGGGCTCATTTTTGTTTTGTTAGTTTTGCCTCAGATTAGTTTCATTCTTCTGGGTGATAAGTACCTCTGTTGAATTTTGTCTGGATCTAAAGTAGTAACATTATTCAGAATTTGCCCTTTATGATTGATGGTGATTTCTTTAGTTTTAGCAACATGAGAATGCCATGGCCATCCTTTCTGTCAGATTTCCAGCCTTCTAAGTCATTCTCACTCAGGTCCATGGAGACAACCTCAGGGCTGCATCAGGGAATTGGCGACGTCCTCACTGACATCGGTCTCATCAAGTGTAGCTATGTTTCTTTTTTAATAAAAGAGGTGAGGCCAGAGTGATAATACAGTGAATAGAGTGCTTGTCTTGCATGTTGCCAACCCAGTTTTTATCCCATATGGGTTCCTTGAGGCTGCCATGAGTAATTCCTGAATGTACATGCAGGAGTAACACTTGAGCACCTTTGAGTGTGGCCCCAAAACCAAAAAAGAGAAGAATATGAATTCTATATAATGATTGATTAAAAGTAAAAATTACAGGATTTAATCACTTTCCCCTAAGTAATAAGAACACTACTATACTCATCCTACTTTAAGAAATTATCCAAACTATGGGTTTTCAGAAAAATGAAAGACACCCTTGTAATAATAATTTTCAGACACAAAAGAGAAAAGAGCTGGAAGTTCCAGCTCACCTCAGGAAGCTCACCACAAAGAGTGATGAGTTTAGTTAGGGAAATAACTACATTTTGAACTGTACTAATAACGAGAATGTATGAGGAAAATGGAGAGCCTGTCTAGAGTACAGGCGGGGGTCGGGTGGGGAGGAGGGAGACTTGGGACATTGGTGATGGGAATGTTGCACTGGTGATGGGTGGTGTTCTTTACATGACTGAAACCCAAACACAATCATGTATGTAATTAAGGTGTTTAAATAAATTAAAAAAAAGAAATTATCCAAACTACATTGACAAGTATCATAACAATGTGAATGAATGAGGGAAGTAGAAAGCCTGTCTCAAATACAGGCAGGGGGTACATGGATGAGGGAGATTTGGAACATTGGTGATTCGAATCTTGTACTGGTGAAGGTGGGTGTTCTTTATATGACTGAAACCCAACTACAACCATATTTGTAATCAAGGGTTTAAATAAAGGTACTAAAAAAAGAAAATGTCCTAGTTTATGTTGACCTCCACCAATAATATCAATTAGACATTATGATCTATATATTCAATCAATAAATCGTGGTTTCTATTCTTTATCTAGACACTGTGATAGGTGCTAAGTAATAAAAAAAAAAGATGGCTAAAATTTGGTCCTAACCTTCACATTGTGTTTATTTTCTCATTTGGGACCCATCATTTATCAGAAAGGAAAACTGCCTGATTTTTCTTTAAAGTTATTTTGTACTCTTCCTCTGTATTCTAAGTACATATTTGTAAATTGTGTAACAGGGTTGTTTTGTTTTATTTTGAACTTTGAACATCTAGTTTTGTTTTATCTGTCTTTTAAAGACATATTTTCTTTGTTAAAGTTATTTTAATTTTACTTTATTCTTGCCTTTATTGTCAGCTTCATTGAGACTTAAGACTTTAAAGGTGGAAAATAATCATTCTCATCACTTGCTAGTTGAAATCTAGTTTTGTTTTTGTTTGGGGGCTACACCCGGCAGTGCTCAGGGGTCACTCCTGGCTAACTGCTCAGAAATAGCTCCTGGCAGGCACTAGAGACCATCTGGGACGCTGGGATTCGAACCAACCACCTTAGGCCCTGCTGGATTGGCTGCTTGCAAGGCAAACACCGCTGTGCTATCTCTCCAGCCCCAACTAGTTGAAATATAGTAAAAAGTATATATACCAGTTGATTTCTCTACCTCTTCAAAATGGCATCCAAATATATCTTAAAGATTTTTTGTCTTTAGTAACTAAATACTTTGAGAATTTATTAAGTAATAGATACCTTCCGATCTGCTTGCTGTGGTAGGTAATATATCAACAGGTAGAAATATTTCTATATAAAATTTGCCCCTGATTCAATGTCACTATGCACCTAAAAATTACTGTGAAAGATTTGTAATCCACTTTGGTCAATATATATATATATATATATATATATATATATATATATATATATAATATGTCATTGGGACATGGAGAGCTAATTCAGTGGTCTGTTAGTACATGTCTGGGTTTGATCCCCATCATTTCATGGTCCCTTTAGCCATGGCAGGAGAAGCCTGGGAATAGTCTCTGAGTACCACCTGGTATGACCTAAAACTCAAAAAGAAAACTCTTTATGTTATAGCCTTTGTTTTCAAGCTTCATCGCTTGCTTTCCATTCTCACCCATGCTATCCTAAATACCTGGTGGATGTAAGCAGCACATGGCCCCTGTTGCACAGATCTAACATATTAATACTATTTTTGTTGTTTTTTTGTTGTTTTTGAGATATTTAGTTTGTCAAATACTTTATAGTTAAGTGAATTTTGGTCTTCCTCACCTGTTGACTGTATCTTGGTAGCATTGCTGGTTGCCTTTCCCTCGACACCCATGTCTTATCTACAGGTGTGAGAATGTTTCACTCCTTGGAACTTTAGTACTAAAGACCAGAAATGATGGTGCTCTTCATACCCAGGGTCCTAATTATTTCATCGTGAAGGTTATAATATTACTCAAGTTTATCAACCACTAAAATAGTAAATATGAGTTAAAAATTTATTCTAAAAGTTTGTGACCAGAAAATAGCATAAATCATCAGATCCTATTTAAAATTATGTTTACAATAATAATCTTTTAATAGCTTTATCTTGGAGCATATTGAATTATGTAATACAATCAGAAGAAATAGTGAAAATGTGTAGTCTGTAAAAGTAGTCAGAATCCTTCTGCTGAGTTCCTTTTATCTTTATCTGTTTTTGTGAACATTTTGTCTGTTCAGGTTGCCTTTTATGTACAGGGATTGAGGGACAAATTATCTCTGGCTGTGGAAAACCTGTGTTTGTAGAAATCAGAAATATGAGCTGTACTAGATACAGATAGCCACATAGTAGCCTTTATGATAAGAATTTGTCTATGTGTTCACATAATTTATTGAGTAGGTTTTATTCTATCTTAATAAATTATAACTACCTTTATATATATCATAACTGCCTTAAATCTTCAGTAGAAAATAAAAATTATATAATGTGTGTATATCGGTTTACATACAGATAGAGAAAAACTTACAGAATTTAGTCTTATTAACTACTATCTCATCAGTACAAAGTTGATGCTCAATGAATAAATTTATCAAAATTAATAGTAGATATAGAAATAAAACTCAGTTCTTACTGAGGCCAATGTCCATGTTATTAATCATGCTGTATGATATAATTGCAATGGCACTAGAGAGGAGAGGAGATAAGAGAAATATTTTTAAAAAGATGTAATTGATATAAAAGCAACTGATTCAATAGCCATCAATGTTAGTGTAGGAGAGAGTTTTATAGTTTGAAGACTTATATGTATAAATTATCATGAAAAAATTTAAAATGTCCTTTCTGATAGTGCTAGGAAGATCAATGGGCTAAGCACATGCTCTGCATATGCGAAAACTGGATTTGATCCCCAGACAGTGTCCTGAAAATTTCTGGGTGAAACCACTGAGCATCAACTAGTCCCTAAATAACACTTGGTGTGGCACCCAAGTACAAATAAATAAGTAAAAAATAAAATGTTCTTTGTGACCCTGAGTTTGATCCCAGTTCATACTATAGGGGGAAAGGAGAAGTAAACAGAATAAGTATGCAATTCAGTGATAGAATATAATCTTTATACATATGAAACCCTAGGTTTGATCTCTGGAACCACAAAAGAGGCCTGGGCACTAGAGAAACAGTAAAGTGATTGAGTGTATTCTTAGTATGGAGGGAGTTCAAGTTTAATGTCAAGCCAAGTACAGCCAAGAACAACTCCAAATCTCAGAGCCAGGAATCATCATAACCATCCATTGTGGCCCCAAAATTACAAAAATGAAATAAAATGTTCTTACCTTGAGGGTAGTTGAATCATTCTCATGAATGATTATATTTTATTATGATTATATATCTTATGTGATTGTATTGCAACATTCTCATGAATGTTATATCTTACTGAGTTAAGGACACAGCAAAATGCATACAAGATGGGGGAATGGGTGCTGAAATCTCATTTAAAGAAATGTCAAATAGTATAACAGGAAGATGAAATGGCAGAGTTGAAGTTGAAGAGATTAATATGGACTAAAGTTATGAATTTGGAAGCCATCTTCTAAGAATTAAATAACTACAATTAAGGGAAGTGTAAATACTGTACCTACATTTAAGGAAATAAGTTAGGAATCCAGATAAAAAGGGAAGAAACAAGAAGGAATATGCTAGGGTCTCAACAAGAAATAGAAGATATCTTCAAAATAGAAATAAATATTGTTTAGGAAGGTGGGGCAGGATGCAGCAAAACCGTAAAGGATAATATTAGATTAAAAAAATGTTACACAAAAACTCAAAGTTGGAAGGAATGAAGGTAGGGAAAACTCAAACAGATTTATGTCAAATAATTGCTCTCCAAAAACTTGTTATTTTTTGCAGGTGGATATTAACAGCTATTTATGATCCTACAAAAAAGTAGTTGGAGAGAATAAGCACAATTTGTCTCCTCTTTCTTTCATCCTGTCAAGATATCTGAATGGTCACTGACAAATAAAGCTCAAAACTAACTACATAATAAGTTCATGTGTTGCTGGAACCAATACAGGTCAATCATCCAGGGATGTCAGCAAGGTGGGAAAAGGTACAAAAGTGGTGCCAATGTAAAAAGTAAAAGATTACCAACACTGTTTACTGATTATGACCATAAGTGCTAATGTTTCTCTTTCTAGGCTTGTTGAGCAGGTCACAAAAGACCCATTAGCTGATGTGTGATCATAATGTGATTAATGATGTATATTCAGTTGTCATTTTATCTGAATGTGATTGCTCTTCACATAAGGTAGAGACAAAATAGTATTTAGTAAGGCAGAATGCTTGCCAAGTGTGTAGGCCAAGTGACAGAACACATGTTTTGCACGTGTGAGACCCTGAGTTCAATCCCTGGTGCTGCAGATCTATCCCCATTATGTCCTCTTAAACAATATAAGAAACACAAGAGTGGCTTATATTTAATTTACCTCTTATGACTTATATGTACATATTGTACATTGCTTTATACACGTAAAGAACCTATGAAAACACCCTTGTGTTACAATAGTAAAAAACACAGTCCTTGTTAAGCTGGAGTGTACACCTACCCAACATATGATGCTCTGGATGAATAAATAACTGCCCAATTATTTTTCTTAGATATATGTGGGGTTTTTCAGTTGACTAAAAACCAACCATCTGCTTTTCTATTCATCTTCATAATGGATGCTCAAAAGTGCTGCACTAGGCATGACCCTTGACCTCTTTCAGATATTTTCTATTTGCCTGCAACCATATTCCTTAAACAACATCAACAGTCTCGTCAAAAAAAAAACCAAATAAAGAAACTATTTCTAAAACCCAAAGTTTTCAGAGCTTGTAAAAAATACTATAATGTAATTGGTCCTTACTGGTGCAGAATTGAAAGTTATATGACCTAGAAATCCCAAGTTTGATCATTGTGGGGGAAATGAATCACTCTCAAACTGTAGGAGTTTGGGGGCTGTGACCACTAACCTGCTCAGACTTCATACTTGTGATGCTCTTGTGAAAACACTTGATGCCTTCTTATTATGTGTTCCACTTGTGTACTAGAATTGGTGCCTTAAGAAATACAAAAATGTACAAGAAATCATTCTCTCGAAACCAACTGACCCAGTAACATAATGTTCCACTCTAAGAAGCTAGAAAAATTAAATTAAGCTAAGCCAAATGTCAGCACAAAGCATAAATAATATTTTATATAAATAGAAATAGAAATTATATTTTATATCAGTCTCTGTGTGAGGCGGTTGCTGAAAGACATCCACACAAGTTCTCCCTTTGCTCTTCCAGAAAAAGGAGATGGTGTGCACCTCGAACTCAAGGACAGTGTGAGAGACCAAACAAATCCCAGGTAGCCAGAGAAGCCTGTGAGGGAGAGTAAACTCAGGGAGTTATGTGTGTGGAGCAGGAACTGTGTTCCCTCCTGTCTATTGGGACAGATGCTACTCTACAAGGGCATACAACTTGGACAATAACTGAGCAAATAAGTGTCAGTAAATCATCTCTAGATTCGTTCAATCTTTTTTTTTAATATGAAAGGATTCTACTAGTGAACTTACCTGCTTTTCCTGCTCTGATTTGCATCTAGGTGCAAAGCGTGGGAGCACTACCTCACCATGTCTGAGACGAGTGAAACAATTCATTCTTTTCAGAGACATCATACTGACTGTTGACGACTGTATCATGCTGCCTTCAGCACTAGCAATTTGGTTTTTATTTTGTAATCAATACTGTACAAAGGAACCTAAGTAAAAATGAAATGAGTCAGAGGCATAGGAATGACTTTGTAATTAGTCTAAAATTTTCTATGATCGTCAATATTTTCATTGGTGGAGGCTTAATTTAAGGGAAGCTAAATTTTAGAAGGCCTTCTGCAGTGGATCTGCAAAAAAGTCACATGAAAATGGATCTAGTTGGGCATGTGTATTAGGAATGGGTAAATTCCCAAGAGGTATTCAGGAGAGGAAGAAGGATCTTCAGGGACCCACTACTAAGGGTCAGAAACAGTGTTTCTGGACACACTGCCAGTATTCTGGGACCTCCAGTTCCATACTCAGTGGTACATAGAGAAGGGGGTCCTGGGATAAAACCTTCATATGCTAAGGATTTAACAGGTATCTACTATAAGCAGTAATTAAGTCATGCATCTAGTCTGGGGTTTGGAGTATCCACACCTGGGGATACACAGTGTTTACTCCTAGTTGTATGCTCAGGTATCATTCCCCGAGGGGCTCCAGGAGCCATAGTGGTGCCATGGATCCAGGTTGGCTACATGCAAAACAAGCTCTTTACTGCTGTACTTTTACCACAGTCACGCATATCTTTTTTTTTTTTTTTTTTTTTTTTTTTTTTTTTTTGTTTTTGGGCCACACCCAGTAACGCTCAGGGGTTACTCCTGGCTATGTGCTCAGAAGTTGCTCCTGGCTTGGGGGACCATATGGGACGCCGGGGGATCGAACCGCGGTCCGTCCAAGGTTAGCGCAGGCAAGGCAGGCACCTTACCTTTAGCGCCACCGCCCGGCCCCCAGTCACGCATATCTTAAAGAATAGATTTCATGGGCTCAACTGCTATCAAGGGGAGCCAAAAAGATGGACCAACTTACTGCATATGCCTTTCCAATACACACCTTAGAAACAACCATATGATCTTGCAGCTTCCTAATAAGTGCCATTCATTCTTTCTTTCTTTCTTTCTTCTTTCTTTCTTTCTTTCTTTCTTTCTTTCTTTCTTTCTTTCTTTCTTTCTTTCTTTCTTTCTTTCTTTCTTTCTTTCTTTCTTTCTTTCTTTCTTTCTTTCTTTCTTTCTTTCTTTCTTTCTTTCTTTCTTTCTTTCTTTCTTTCTTTCTTTCTTTCCATTGCATTTTCCTGACAATAAGTGATGAATAGAACTTTTTCATATATCTTCTTTGTGAAAGTCTTTGCTCATTTATTATCCCATTTTATGGTATTATTGGATTGGTTTTATTTTTCCTGAGACTTGTGGGTGTTTAATATATCCCGGTATTAATTCTTGGTTAGATTGCTATGTATGTAAATATTCCCACATTTGGTAAGATATATTTTTTAGATGGGTATTCTTTTGCCATTGAAAACTCTTTTTTTGAAAACTATTTTTATGTAGTCCCTTTTTTCATATTTGTTTACTTTGAAAAATAGAGAAACACATCATATTCATTGATTTGAAGTCAATTGTATTAAGACTTCAATTGCCTGTATACTGACCTAAGAGTCAATTATAGCTTAACCAAAATCTCAGGGATATTTTGTTATAAAATTAAGATATAAGTCTAATATTTATATACATATGTAAAAGAAAAAATGAATATGAAGGAAAAAGTGGACAGACTACAATCTAGTTTCAAGCTATACACTTTAATAATCAAAACTTTGTGATAATGTGAATGAATGAGGGAAGTAGAAAGCCTGTCTAGAGTACAAGTGGGGGTGGGGTGAGGAGGAGGGAGATTTGGGACATTGGTGATGGGAATATTGCACTCGTGAAGGGGGCTGTTCTTGACATGACTGAAATACAACTACAATCATATTTGTAATCAAGATGTTTAAATAAAGATATTAATAAAAAAAAGTTTTACTACAAAAAAGAATCGTTTCTATACCCCTTTAAAAAAAACTTCGTGATAATGAAGCAAATATAAAATTTAAATCTGCCAAATAGAATAGTACTCCAGAAATATACAATTACCTGAATGATAAAGCTTCCACTGCAAAGTAGATATATCTAAACACACAGAGCACACCCTGCTTTTACCTAATCCCTAACACATAGAGTTTACACACTGCTTTCCCTAAATATACAGAGCTCATATGCTCCATTTCCCTGACTTGATTGGCTGCAGCACACTATAATGTCCCACTCTCACATAAAATTAACCGAGTAATCTCCCAGAAGTTGCTTGTGGATGGTTTGAATCTGTAATTACTCTACACAAGCTGCCGATCACAAACTCAACTGGGATCCTATATTCCCAGAATCATCTACATCTGGCACCCATACAGGAACCCGAGAACAGGAACCTCAACACAGGGACGAAAACAGTGAGTGAGGCCATTTTTCTGGGTTTTGGAAAGATGATATAACTGGGGAGTAGAGCAAGCCCATCTTCCTGTGAACCAGAGAGGATGACATGTTCCCCTCCTGGATCATCTTTATAGTGGTCCTCTCTCACTGGAATGAACATGCCAGCCCCTTATCAGAGCATCAGCGTACATGGCCCTCCTGCTCCTGGCCTGCTTTACGCTGTTAGTGCATTTACCAGCATTTCTCTCTCCAGACTGAATGTGCTAAGCCTTTTATTGAGTTAATTCTTCTCTTTTCACACAGAACTGGAGATTTTATTTACAAGATGCCATACCAGTCTGCTCAAAATTGTCTTTGAAATTAGTTCTTGATTCCACCAATGAGGGCACCTTGGAGATCAAAATTTAGAAAAGGACAATGTTTACAGGGCAAATAAGGGGATTCAGATATCCCCACAACTTTTGTCACTTGGGATGTTGTTAATTCCATTGTCCAACTTTAGGACTGTACTGCTAGAGAAGAGGATACTAGCTATGATATAGGAGAGAGAAAAAAAAGAATAATGAGACCTTTAAGAGGATTCAAGACAGAACAGATAAGAAACCCTTCAACTGAGAATACTACCCTTTTCAGCCCTCCCTTGCCCATACCCTCAACATGAGAGATACTCCTGTGCACAATCTCTAGTAGGGGAGGGGTGCCTTCCCAGTGGAGACACATTCTCAATCTAAAGGCCTTCCAAGACCAAAAATTTATCATTCACTACTGATATCAGAACAGAGAGACCTCCATCTTCCAAGTATAATTTAACCTCCAGTACATCAGATGAGAAAAATGTATAAGATGAGCCAGATGCCACCTATTCAGACTCAGAGTCTGAAAACGGCTCAGTAGAAATGATACCCCAGAGAAACTGCCCTAGACATAGTTCCAAGTGAAGCTTATGGTTAAAATCTCTATTAATCCATAAATGGTCTATTCCACCTAGGCCTCATGAACTTTGACTTTTCTTCCCCATCCATCTGGAGGAAAATCAGCATCCATTTTATGAAGGCTTGAAATAGACTCACTCAGTCACTTTAAAAAGGCCTGTGCTTTGTATGGACCTATGTCTCCATCCTGCAATGAATACATTACAGGCTGGAGTGAAAGTGAACCTTTGACATCCAAGGATTTTTATATGGTTGCTAAAACCTGCTTAAAACCTTCTCAAAATATACAATGGAAAATGTGTTTCAGTTATGAGACCAAGGAAAAATTCCTCACCTTAAAGCATTCAGGTAGAAAAATATCAGATTGACTTAGGAGATGCTAAGAGATGATTAGAATGGCAGGACACAAAAGAGCAAGCTCCCTTGCCTAATGCTGTTTTAGCTCACATCGGTGACATAGCATAGTGGACTTGGGAGAAAATACAGATGCTGAATTTAAAGGAAATTATAAAAAACCTTTTCAAGGAGTCTCTGAGTCATGTGTATAATTTATTGGGAAATTGACAAGTGCAATTCAGAGACAGGTTCAATGTAAAGAGACTCAACAACCTGTTTTGAAATAAGTGGGACGTTATAGGCTACTAAAAGGCATGTAAAAACATTGGTTCTGTTAAACATCAGGCACATTTGGACTTCCACGGAGCTTGCTGCTTCTTAGGAGCTGAAAGCTTACATGTTGAAATTCCTAAATCTTCTCCCTTCTTATGTGAAAAAATAAAACATGGAGGAATCTCCTGAGTAAGGCAAAAGTATGGGACACAAAAAGCAGAAGTAGTACAGAGATAAAATGCTTGCCTTAAATGCAGCCAACACATAATTGATACCTGGAACTACATATAATCTTCCAAGCACTTCCAGGAATGCTCCTAAGCACAGATATGTGTAAGCCCTGAATACAGCCTAGAGTGGCCTAACAGCCCATCAAAAGCACACAACTTAATCTACAACAAGTTAGACACAGAGGGGACCACTTATACTAGGAGCCCGGAGGGTAAAGGAGAGGGATATGGGATGCATGCTGGGAGCAGGGGTGGAGGGAGGACAACATTGGTGGTGGGAATGCCCCTGATTCAATGTCACTATGTGCCTAAAATATTACTGTGAAATATTGTAATCCACTTTGGTCAAAATAAAATTTATTATAAATAAAGAAAAAATATAAATATTATTAGCAAAAATCTACAACTTCTATTCAACAAAGAATACTGTTAAGAAAGTAAAAAGTGGGCCCGGAGAGATAGCACAGCGGTGTTTGCCTTGCAAGCAGCCGATCCAGGACCAAAGGTGGTTGGTTCGAATCCTGGTGTCCCACATGGTACCCCGTGCCTGCCAGGAGCTATTTCTGAGTACACAGCCAGCAGAGATTTGGAGTGAATATTCATAGTTAAATTATCTAACTAAATGTTCCTACCCTCTGACACTTGTCCAAATTTTTAAAGAATAAAATGTTAATCCAGACCTTTCACTGTAGATATTATAAAAATAAACATATAATAAGGAGCTCTATAGTGATAAGGTTATTAGCTATAACCATGAGTGGGAATAATGTATCCTGGGACCAATAAAAAAGCTCTAGTCTAGGTTTTGGCCTACTATCTGTACAACAACCAAGATCTCTAATTCCAGAGGTCTGACTGAGACAATTGCAACTGAATGGGGCTTCTGAAAACATAACGAAAGACCATCTCAGGCTCCATCCTAGGATCAGTGCAATGGCCAAGACCACCAACAACAGAAGGCAGATTAAAATGACAGTGAAGGAACAGAACTTCTAGAACCGCAAAGAAAGACTTCATCATAAGCTCCACTCCTTGACCGGTGCAGATACCAAGATCTCTAGATACAGAGGTCTGATTTCATCAACCATGATGGAGCAGAAGTCTTCCACACACCACAAAAGCACCTAGGGGAGAGTAAATGAACATATATGGAGTCTATAGCTATTCCCATGACAGTATACTTCAAGGGTGGAGAAACCCCCTCATCTCTTAGGCCAAGGGAATTTCCTTTCTAATGTCCCCAATATTTACTGTGCCTATGCAGGAAAAAAAAGCACAAAATAATCTTTTTTACTTATTTATCTATCTATTTATTTTTTCTTTTTGCGCTCTGTTATGTTTTTATTTCGGGACCGTGGTTATTATGTAGTGCTTGTCTTTATTGCTGTACTGCTCACTGGATATTTTTGTTTGATACTTCCTTTTGTATTGTTGTGGTGTTTCACTTTTTTTCCCTTTTCTTCTCTCAAACTGAGGTTGAGAGTCTCTAGAAGGACTCCACCCATTTTCGGCTTATTTGATTTTTACCTCATTTCATTGCTTTTCTTTTCCTCAAACAGAACCACATAACTTGAACCATCTAGTTCCACCTCTCAAGTAGAGGGGGAAATAATGAAGGGTACCAAGACCAAACAGTTGTATGATCGCTAAATAGTAAGCTAGACACAGAGGGGACCACTTATACTAGCACTTCGGTGGTAAGGGTGTAGGATAGGGGATGCAAGCTGGGAACACGTGCTGAGGGAGGACAACTTTGGTGATGGGAATTCCCCTGATTCAATGTTAATGTGTACCTAAAATATTACTGTGAAAGATATGTAATCCACTTTGATCAAAATAAAAATTATGATAAAAAATAAAAAATTAAGGGTCCAGAGAGATAGCCAGCAGTGGGGCGTTTGACTTGCACGCAGCTGATCCAGGACAGATGGTGGTTTGAATCCCGGCATCCCATATGATCACCCGAGCCTGCCAGAAGCAATTTCTGAGCACAGAGCCAGAAGAAACCCCTTAAGCGCCACTGGGTGTGACCCTCCCCCGCAAAAAAAGTAAAAGAAAGTATAAATTAAAATCATAAGGAGATTCAGTGATTGTACATTTGCTTTGCACATAGCTGACCAGGGTTAAATCTCAGGCACATATTAAGCCCCTCAAGCACCTCCAAGGGTAATTTCAGTGTGCAGAGCAAGAAGTAAACCCTGAACATTGCTGAATATGGCCAAAAAGTTTTTAATACAGCGCCATGATTAAACCACAAGTATTGCTAGTTGTGGCCCACCACCTCCATTTTTACTCAAAAGTAAATAAAACCATAATTTTGAGTCAAAGATGTAATTTAGCCATAGAGCACATGTCTTAATTATAAGAGAACCTGGATTCAAACTGCACCACCACAAAATAAATTGTGATTTTGTGATTTTTATTTGTATTTACTAATAATAAGTGATAATTGTCATATTTTCATGTGTCTGATAATTATCTATGTCTTTGTTGGTGGATGTGTACTTATATCTCATCCTAATTTGACTCTTAATATACCACATGTGAGTGAAAAAACAGTAATTTAAAACGACAAGTTCTGGGGCCGGAGCAGTGGTGCAAGTGTTAAGGCATTTGCCTTGCACTCTAGCCTAAAGGTTTGATCCCTCAGTGTCCCATATGATCCCCAAGCCAGGAACGATTTCTGAGCTCATAGCCAGGAGTGACCCCTGAGTGTCACTGGGTTTGGCTGAAAAAAAAAACACAAAAAAACATAATCAAAAACAAAAAGACAAGTTCACACCTATGTTTCTTATTTACAATAGGCAAGATTTGAAAAGAACTCAAGTGCTAAATAAAAATTAGTAGATGAGGAAAGTGTGGTTTACTCCTCAGCTACAAAAATATTATATTTTCATTACCACAGATGCATTTTATGGAGAATATGCTAAGTGAAATAAACCATATAGAGAATAAAAATATGACATGGTTTTGCTCATATGTAGAACATAAGGCCAAGGAACAAAACAAAAAGGATTTCATAGATTATGAGAAGAGAATGTAGTTATAAATCTTCTTATTTTGGGGGGAAGGTATTTTGGGCCGTAATCAGTAGTGTTTAAAGCTTGCTCCTGGCTCTATCTATGCTCAGGGTTCACGCCTAGCATTAGCTGCAGGATCTATCTAGTGCTCTTAATAAAAAGTGTTTTCAATAAAGATCTCCAGTAGAGATGTTTGGACCCAAGAGATACTTCTAGTGATTCAGTACTGCAGGTACAGTGTTTTGGCCCAGTGTTGCTTGCAGATTGTGAAAGCTACAAGTGGTTATAGGTGCTACTAGAACCATACTTGGCAGTGATGCAAAGGCCATGTGTTGCAGGGGTCACACTTGGGACTTTGATTATGATAAATTTGAACACCACCACTTTGAGTTATCTCCAGGTCCCATGTCACTTATTCATAAGACAGAGTCTGAAACAAAAGTTGGAAAAGTAGTAATTTAGCGGTCTGAATAGTTAGTAGAGTGGGTAGGGCACTTGCATTGCCTGCAGCCAATCTGTGTTCAATCCCTGACACCCAATATAGTCACCCCAAGCTCCATCAAAAATGTTCCCTGAGCACAGAACCAGAAATAATTCATGAGCAGTTCCAGGATTGGCTCAACACTACCTCCCAAAACATAATAATTTAAGATTACTGAAATAAACTAAGTGTACATATGTAATTTGGGGGGTAACTATAACAATTACAAAATATATGTCTCACAAATAGATTTAAAGGACTTAAAGAAAAATGGTGTGGGGAAAGTTATGCTAGGCAAAGAACAAGGAAAGTCTTTTTGTAAATATCAAGAAAATACATTATTGAAAAGAACAGAGAAAATTTATTTTAATACATATATTGAATACTAAAATTAATTACTAAATATCATTATGTTCTTGGTGTCTTCTTTTTATATTTTTCCAGGAGTAGAAGACACATTTGGTCTTTAAATTTTGTTTCTTTTGTTTTTATTAAATGCATGAGGATAGGAAGAAAGTAAGAAAAAAAATAGGCACTTCTCATGGAGTCCAAGAAGGTGGAGCAAAGTAAGAAAAAAATCTCCAATTTCAGTTCCTCCCTGCAATAATTAAATATGTGCCCCTTTCTTAACCTTACATTATGATGTCTTGGCAATCATAGTTCACATTTTTTCTAAGAAATTTGGAGATGGGGTGAGCCAAAGACTTAGTGGGACTTCCCAGAACCCAAGAGCGTCAACCAATACAAAAGTCTTATTGTATGTTTTGCTTCTGAAAATAATTACTTGAAGAAAAAGAAGTTTCCAGCAGAGACTTGAAAGAATTGTTCTCCCCTAAAGACAAAACTTGTGAATAGAGAAGGCAATTGAAAAGTAACGAGGTGAAAATGAATTATTCTTTCACTTCTATCATGACTTGAAGAAAAAGTTCCCTTTGTAAAAAATTAGTTCACACCTTCAATTCTTTCAGAATGGATTCAAAATGGTGATAAAAGCAAGCTAAAAGGAGGAGGAAATTTTATTTGGCCATTCAGATTGAACCACCTACTTTGTGCAAGGTTTTCATTCAGTGCCAGTAATATGGGTAAGTGTTTAAAATATGAACAACACATGTTAGCCACAGGATCTTAAAGCCTACTAAAGAATATAAATAGTAAAAGGAGGCTATAATAATGTCTTTTAAAGGCATACAAAAGCACTATCTAGCCAGGAATTCTGAAATGACAGAATAAGAATGTCTATAAATACAACCTTCTATAAAACAACAAAAACTCTGACGAAGAATTGTCAACATAAACTTTTTCAGAACTCTACAAATTAAGCAAACACTTGCAAAACTCTGGGAAGCATTTCCCAAGAAAACTACCAAATCACAAGGAGAGCAGAATTGTAGTGCTGTAACTTGACCTTATCACCTATTCCCATGCCCCTTTCTATAGTTCTGCAATAGTGAAAAGAAAATCCACATAATGAGATACTGAAAAACTAATATGTAAACCATACAACCAATTAGGGACTTGTATTGACTATATAAAAAATCATTAAAACCCAATGACAAAAACACAAACTGAGCAAATGTTTAAGTATTCAAAATGTATTGATAATAGTTATCCAAACAAGATACATAAATGGCCAATAAGTTCTTTGAGAGATGCTGAATATTATACCTCACCAGGGAGATGCATGTCAAAACTGTGAGATGCCAATTCCACTAGCATGGCTATAATATTTTTTAAAATAATAGTAAGTCTTATTGGGGGCCAGGGAGATAGCATGGAGGAAGGGCATTTGCCTCGCATGCAGAAGGATGGTGCTTCAAATCCCAGCATCTCATACGGTCCCCTGTGCCTGCCAGGGGCGATTTCTGAGCATGGAGCCAGGAGTAACTTTTGAGCGCTGCCGGGTGTGACCCAAAAACCAAAAAAAAAAGTGTTATTGGAGGATATGGTAAACCTGGAACCCTCATTTACTGCTAGTAAAATGTGTAATGGTACAGTCACAGTAGGAAACAAGTTTGGAAGTTCTCTGAAACATCACACATACACTAAAATCAGAACAGACGCAACATGGAATCACTTATGCTAAAGCCCTACATCACCAAGCCAAAAATCTAATTTAATTATAACTTTTTTCTCTCAGAAATACAAACTTAAACACATCAACCAGAAATTAATTGCCTTATTTAATATTCTTGGTTAGGTAATAACCCAGTCATCACCTAAAGAAAACCAACATTGCAATAATCCACCATTCAATTTTTGTTTAGTATAACTTCCTTATTCCTGCTTCATTTTGCCTATAAAATATTATATTTGTACATTTTATCGGGGATCCTTTATATTTGTTCAATTTACGGGTTATGGCTCCGCATCAGAGCTCTTACCTTGTATATGTGAAGCCCTGGGTTTCATTGCCAGTTGCCCAAATGAAATAAAATGATATAGCATGTGCTATATTGAATGCTGCTAATTAATGGATTGGAATAAAGTCAATAAGAACTTCATTTTTTCCCACAGACTTTTATTAGGGTTGTAGTGGTAGGCCACACCATGCTGAATTCAGAGTTTACTCCTAGCAAGGTGATCAGGGATTACTTCTGTCAGGGAATATAGACGTCCAGGGGATTAAATTCTGGTTGGTAGCATGCAAGATAAGAACCCTACACATTATACTATCTTCCAGCCCCTACTCAGTACTTTTTTTATTTTTGATACAAAATACTATATGATAAAGCAATTCTATCTTCAAGAAATAGAAACACTTGTTTGCACAAAAATTTTATAAGAACATGATTTATGTTTAAACAACAATGGAACACACCCAAGTGACCATTAGTGAATGCATGGATAAATAAAGTGAACTAACATCCAAAACTAAAATATAATGCTTCAATTTAAATGAATGAAATAGTATCAGAGCAATGACTCAATAGCCTGAAAATATGCTTTGTGTAACAGACCTTGATAGTCTTTGGCACTATATGATGGCACCAACACCTCTGGGAGAATCCCTGAACATCAAGCCAGGAATAATTTGTTTCCTTAGCATCATCAGCGGTCACGTCTCACCGAAAAATAGTGAACTAAATGCTGTGGTATGAAAGAATCTTCAAAACAGTATATGTAGGCACAAAGCAATGTATACTGTATAGTTCTATTTGTTTATTTATTTATTTATTTATTGGGGGGGTCTTCCAAAACATTGCTCATGAGATAGGATGCCTGAATAATAATAATTAACCAACCGCTTGCAAGGGCAATGATGTGGTGTTGATTGGCCCTGCAATGACTGGAATACCTCAGTCATGTTGCCAATGCAGGAGGCCTTGAGAGTCTGGTCCAACTTGAGCCCACTTTAAGAATGCACCTTCACTTCTGTACTTTATCACAGACCTTGTTATGATTACATCTATGTAAATTTTCCAAAATGTATGAATTCATAGCAACAGAAAGTAAATTGCTAATACCAGGAGCAGGGACAAAAGGGGGAAAGAGAATTGACTATTAATATAAAAGGAGCACCTTTTCTTGCTATTAAAATATTTGGGGGCTAAACGACAACCAACATTCTTGCTGACTCATGCTCTGTGGCCCTCCTCATCCCCCACAAATGTGGACTGTTGCTTGATACTGGATTCAGCTCCAGACGGACCCCCAGTGCAAAAAATCTACCCGAGTCCTTTCTGCTGCAAATCACTTCTCAAACTCAACAAGACCAGGGTGTGTGACAAAAATGTGCCCTGGATTCCAGCCCCCACAACAATATCTCAAAGGACAATGGGGAAGTTTATATTTCCTTTATAAATTTAAGGCCTCTATAATACTACATCTTAACCTGTTTATCCCCAAATGGAATGTAGTCCCCTGCATCACTTTGTTCACTTAATTACTTTTTTAAACTCATTTTATTGATTTATTTTTCCATTTTATATGTGTATGTGTGTGCAAATATACATACATACATATATATATATATATATATTTTTTTTTTGTCTTGTTTTTGTTTTCTTCTCTTCCTTAACTTCACCTGTTTTGGTTCTGCTTGGTATAAAAACCTAAAAGAAAAACTCTTGCCAGGGATAAAAGCTCAGGTCAAAACCAGGGCACAGAAATGAAGGAGCCTGACACTCTTACTCCCAAATGCACCAGCAAAATAATATAGCACCATTTCTTTTAGCAAAGGCATACTAAAAAAGGGAAAATGGTACATATAAAAACAAGCTCTTATCTACTAGGGATAAGAACTCGGACATTTTACAATACAAGGGCACCTCCCACCTTGAACATATGTCATGTGGCCCCAACTTAGACTCCATGTGATTAGACAGCAACCATCCAACCCTGAAACCTAGATCTCAGATATAGCACTAACACATTTATCTGCAACAACTCCAGGAACCAAACTCCCCCTGGGACATTCTTAATACTGCTCTGACACCAACATGCGCTGGTTTTGATATGACATCCTGAAAATGAGGAAATGGCAACAACTTGATCTAAGATCAGATTGTCTTATCTCACCACCTAACAATAAGATGAAATCAGAATACATGCCATCCTTGGATCTGTTCACAAGCCAAGATCGCTAACTACAGAAGACTGACTGTGACAACCATGACTGGGCATAACTTATCCCGGGACCAATAAAAAAGACCCTAGCCTAGGCTTTGGCCTACGATCTATACAACAAGCAAGATCTCTAATTTCAGAGGTCTGACTGAGACAACTGCAACTGAGGAGAACTTCTGGAAGCATAATGAAAAACTCTATCCTAGGCTTCATTCTAGGATCAGTGCAAAAACCAAGACCACCAACTACAGAAGACTGATTAAAACAGCAAAAATCAAGACTTCTTAGTACAGAGGCCCAATTCTGACAACAAAGACTGAGCAGAACCATTGGAACCATAATTTTCTAGACTTCAGCTTAGGGAACGAGCAAAAACATGGAGCACATGATACAGAAAACTGAACACACCAACAATGGTGGAACAGTACCTCTAGAACCTTAAAGACTCTATCCTAGGCCCTGTCCTAGGACCTGCGCAAATACCAAGATTGCTTGCTATAGTGGCCTTATTTTCTCCACAACAGAGAAGAAAGGTTCCTGACACCACAAAAACAAAAAACAACAACAAAACAAACAAACAAACCCCTGGGATATGGCAATGAGAAGGTATGGAGACAGTGGTTGTTCCCATGATAATATGCTTCCAGAATGGAGAAACCCTGAATCTCTTAGGCCACGGGAATTTCCTTCCTTCCCCAACACTTGCTGTGCCTATACAAAAAAAAAGGTGGGGTAACACAAACCCTGCCACTGCAGCACCTTTTCTGGTGTTGTTTTGTCTTATTATTTGTTTGTTTTTTGATATTATCTTCCTTCTCCTTTTTCTTCCACTTTTTTCTTTCTTTTCCACTTTTGTGGATATTATTAGGTGATTTTTTTAGTAGTTGATTCCAAATTCTTTCTCCTCTTTTCCTTAACCTTTTAACTTCCAACAGAATAGCATAATTTGAATCATTCAGCCTCATAAATTGAGGGAGGAAAATGATACCAGGACCAGTGATATGAACATGAAGTATAAATAAAAAAATGACCAGAGTGGAGCACCAAACAGAATAGATACCCAACCTAAAACAAGATGTAAGGCAGCGAGCATTTGCAGTAGGATTCTGGGGGGTAAAGGAGTGAGATGTGGGAGACATGCTGGGAACGAGTGGAGGGAGGATAACATTGGTGGTGGGAATGCCCTTCATTTATTGTCACTATGTATTGTAAATAATTCTATATAAATGAACTTCAGTCACAATAAAAAAAAAAGAAAATTAAAAAAACAGCAATGATGGAACAGAATTTCTAGAACCATAAAGAAAGACACCATTCTAGGCTCCATCCTATGGCCTGTGCAAATGCCAAGATCTCTAGTTACAGAGGCCTGATTTTATCATCCATAACTGAATGAAAGTTTCCAGACACCACAAAAGGACCTAGGGGATAGTAAAAGAGCATGTATGGAGCTGGAGTTATTCCCATGACAGTATAATTTAAGTGTGGAGAAACCCTGTATCTCTTAGGCCAAGGGAATTCCCTTTCTAATCTCCCCAATATTTACTGCGCCTATGCAAAAAAAAAAGAAGTACTAATTTTTGCTATTATTATTATTGTTGTTGTTTTTGTTTTGTTTTGTTTTATTTTGGGACCATGTTTAATGTTTGGCTGTTGTCTTTATTGCTGTGGTGTTCTTTTTTCTGTATTGTTGTTATGTTTTTCTTTCTTTTTCCCTTTCTTCTCTTGAATTGATATTTATAGCCTCTAGAAGGACTCCTTCCATTTTTTTGCTTGTTTGATTTTTGCCATCCATTTTCCCCCTTCAAACAGAACCACACAACTTTAACCATCTTGTGCCTCACAAATTGAGGGGAGAAATAATGGAGGATACCAAGATGAAACAGTCATATGAACATTGAGTAGAAATAAAAAATGATCAGACTTAAACACCAAATCCAAAGTCAATGACAACAGAATTGATAC
This sequence comes from Suncus etruscus, assembly GCF_024139225.1. Classification (NCBI taxonomy): domain Eukaryota; kingdom Metazoa; phylum Chordata; class Mammalia; order Eulipotyphla; family Soricidae; genus Suncus; species Suncus etruscus. The sequence goes on along the minus strand of NC_064868.1, from coordinate 129,402,484 downwards.
CTAATCTGCAGCAAGCTAGACACAGAGGGGACCAGTATACTAGCAGCCTGTGGGGCAAAGGAAGGGGATATGGGACACATGCTGGGAACAGGGGTGAAGGAAAGACAACATTGGTGGTGGGAATGCTCCTGATTCAATGTCACTATGTACCTAAAATATGACTGTGAAAGATTTGTAATTCACTTTGGTCGAAATAAAAATCATTAAAAAGTGAAAGCAAAACTTTAAAAATATTTGGGCTGGAGAAATATAGTACACAGAATAAGGCACTTGTTTTGCAATGTGACCAATCTTGTTTCAATCACTGTCACTGAATATGGTGCCCTGGGCACCACCATCAGTAATCCCTGAGCACAGAACCAAGAGTAAATTCTGATCATATCTGTGTAGCCCCCAAATCCAAAGCTAAAATTTAAAATGCCATGGTGATGTAAATGAGCAAAGTAATCCACAAAACTAAATGTTTGAATTGGGGGCAACATGGAGGTTATTGAGTTTCTTGGAGGGAATTGGAGTTATACTGGAGTTATACTATATTTCTTGGAGTTATACTGGTGATGGGTGTTGTGTTGAAATCATATACACTGGAAGCCAATCAAATTTTTTGGTGATGTTGTGAATATACTAAATATTCATAAATTAAATGTGTAAATAAATATGGTGTGTGAATCATATCTCAATACAGCTATTTGTAATATAAACAGGCTCTTTCTTAGGAGAGACTTACCGCTAACATTATTTCCTTGATTATTCTAGGGCCTAGAATAATCCTTTCAAATCCAGAGCAATGTAAAGATTCAAATAGAGCGGTTATCATATTCTAATGAGTGTAATTCCATTTGATATTCAATTAATCAGGAAACATGGCTACTAAACATAGCCATAAACATCCTAATGAATTAATAATAATTTAATTAACAAGCAATCTCCTTATTGCTTCTGCCATCTTCTAACTTCTGGTCCCTAATCCTCTTATGAAGTGCACTAATGCTTCTCAATCCACCAAAAATCATCTAACCTCCCCAACTTCCTACTCTCAAACAGAGTTATTGAGACAAAGGACAGTACAGTGGATAAGGTGATTGCCTTGCATGTGTCTAATCCCAATTCAGCCCGCAGTACTTCATACGCTCTTCTGAGCATTAACAGGAGCACATTGCCAGGAGTAAGCCCTGAACACTAAATTCCTCTACCTGCCATGGAGAAATAATATTCCTCAGACGGAGATTGTATGGCATTTATTTCTCAAAACAATGTTATCTAATTTGTATATTAAAATTATCACTCCATTTATGTATTTGAAGACTGAGTTATGTAATGGATAGGTAATTTGGCCAGTATTACAAAGATATGCAGAAGCATGTGCAGGATTGGAACTAGATTGGTGGTAACAATAAAGAAGTACCAAGTGAAGATGCTGTTCTGTGTTCAAGAAAATCTCTTTTACACAGTTGATATCATCACATACTTTGGATATGTGTATGTAATTTACTGAGAGCAATTCTGTTTCTCTTATCAGTTCCTATTTGGCTCCTTAAACTGCACATGCTCTGTTTTTTAAATGCAGAATGTTTGTGTTTCCCTTTAAATGCTGATGCTTTAAATTCTCTGGTTTCACCCAGCAGAACCTTACATTATTTTCTATACTTTTACATGATTTCCTATCCTGTGCAAACATCTAAGTAATAAAAAAACGAGTCTTGAGCCAGAGAGACAGTACATGTGGAGTGATTGTTTTCCAGATAAACAACCTAAGTCTAATTTCTTCCACTTTATATGGCCTCCTGAGCACTTTCAGGATAGAAATAATCTCTGGGGGCCGGGCGGTGGCGCTGGAGGTAAGGTGCCTGCCTTGCCTGCGCTAGCCTAGGATGGACCGCGGTTCGATCCCCCGGCATCCCATATGGTCCCCCAAGAAGCCAGGAGCAACTTCTGAGCGCATAGCCAGCAGTAACCCCTGAGCGTCACAGGGTGTGGCCCAAAAACCAAAAAAAAAAAAAAAAAAAAAAAAAGAAATAATCTCTGGTCACAATTGGATGTCGTCTGTTCCCCCATATTGTAAAGAACTATTTTACCCATATTTAGTTCATTTCTTCCTTTTCTGTACTCCTAGCATTCATCAATGCCCCCATATTATTACCCATCCTCATAACTAGAGAAAAGATCACATTATTTGGGTGGGGTTTAGAAGACCAGAAAGAGGAAAGGCTGTACATATGCTCTGGCATATGTACAGAGGACCTTTTGATCACACCTAAAAAGAGTATACATATGCACTGGCATATGAAGAGTATTTTGAAAAGCAAAATGACACTTTCTAGAATAGGCAGAGCAGAGAAAAACACATGAGAAAAAGAGTCTCAGAACAAAAAGAGTTTGAGATAAAAGAGCTGTGGTTTCAAATCTAAGACCTACGACCTATATCACCTTGTTCATTTTTTTATGTTTTATATATTTTATTTAAACACCTTGATTACATAGATGATTGTGTTTGGATTTCAGTAATGTAAAAAACATCCCCCATCACCAGTACAACATTCCCATCACCAATGTCCCTCCTCGCCACCCAACTCCCACCGTATGTACTCTAGACAGGCTTTCTATTTCCTTCATACATTTTCATTGTTAGGATAGTTCACAATGTAGTTATTTCTCTAACTAAACTCATCCCTGTTTGTGGTGAGCTTCATGAGGTGAGCTGTAACTTCCAGCCCTCCTCTCTTTTGTGTCTGAAAATTATTATTGCAAGAATGTCTTTCATTTTTCTTGTTCAATCTAACCTATTATTTGGAGCTCAATTTAAATAATTAAAAATAACAATATTACCAATATTGAAGTTCTATGAACTGTGATGAGTAAATAAAGTTGTGATAACCTCTAAATTAAATCTACAGTGTTACTTTCTAAAAATCTTTCATGTGCAAATGAGTTAACATGAGTCAAACAGAGGTCACTTCCCCAGTTGTTGAGTAAGAACATGACTGGAAAAGTAAACTGAAGGCAGATAAAGGTATTACTTTTTTTTGTCAGTGGAAGGGTCCTTCAGAAGTGCAAAAGGTCCTCTGATCATTCCAGTTTATTTTACGACAGGATATGTGGGGCTGAGAGTGTGGGAGCCCTTAGGTACATTTGTGCTGAGGGATGGGGAATGCTGTATTGGCGATAAAATCTGAAGTGATAAAAATAGAATGACTCGGGTTTGATAGACTGGTATGCCTGGAGCCCAGAGTTGGTCTTATGCCAATAAACTTCTGGAGTGAGACCTTCTTGTAAACAGGCCAAGGATTTTTCCCTGTTTTCCCCATATTTTGCTGGGCCTATGCAAACAAGGGCGATTGCCACTTTTACACCTTTACTAAGATATTTTAACACCTATCTTTTAAGAAAGAAAAAAACAGCTTACTGAACTTAAAAAAATAATTGTAGTAGAATGCCTGTCTGATATACAGGCAGGGGATGGGATGGAGGGAGGGGGGTCATTTGGGTGGGAATGTTGCCCTGGTTAAGGGGGGTGTTTTGTTTGTGACTGAAATGCAAGTTTGTAATCATGGTGCTTAAATTAAAAAAATTAAAAGCAAAAAATTGAAGGCTCTTTTGAGTTTTTTTCCTGCCCCTGCCCTCTCCCCCATCTAGTAAGTTGATAGCTAGTGGATTTTTTTTTTGTTTGAATTTTGGTCTACACCCGGTGATGCTCAGGGGCCATTCATGGCTTTGGACTGAGAAATCGTTCCTGACTTGGGGAACTGTATGGGTCACTGAGGGATTGGATCGAGGTCCATACTAGGTTAGTGTGGGCAAGGCAAACACCCTACTGTTATGCTATAGCTCTGGCCCCTAGCTAGTGGAATTTGATGAATAAGGGTAGAAGGGGGTTAGGATGTAATATAAACAATAAAGTTAAATTGTGTATAATAGAGGAAATGAGATAGGAGGTTGTGAATGAGGGATAAGTACTTGCTTTGAAGAATAGGGAGAACTGGACAAACTTGAATTTTCCTGTAATTCATTTATGTGGGGAGTGTCTAGACTGGAAATAATGTCTAGAATTTCCATTCCACTGTGAGTGAATTCATGAAAGTATGAATCATATGCATTTTGTCTGTGCCTCTATATTCAGAGCCTTGCCCAACGCCTTAGAGAAGGTTGTAGAAAAGGCATTTGTGAAGGTGTGAAGAAGTAAAATGAAGGGAAAAGGGGATTAAGAAGAGAAATATTGGGGCCGGGCGGTGGCGCTAGAAGTAAGGTGCCTGCCTTGCCTGCGCTAGCCTAGGACGGACCGCGGTTCGATCCCCCGGTGTCCCATATGGTCCCCCAAGCCAGGAGCAACTTCTGAGCGCATAGCCAGGAGTAACCCCTGAGCGTTACTGGGTGTGGCCCAAAAACAAAAAAAAAAAAGAAGAGAAATATTATTTCAAGAATTAAAGCATCTGTGACCGAAAAAAGACAAAAGATAGAAAAGTGGGGAGAATGGTGCATTTATTTGGGGGGGAGGGGTTTCTGTGAGTTGGTGAGACAGATAATATTTCCTCAGTCATAGATAGCCACGCTCTGCAGTTTGACCTGAAGTATGGAAATGAGGAAGGGCTTGACCTTCATTAGCATATTCAAATCTGAGGTCTCCTGAGAGTAGACCGGAAGTCTGTTCTCAGAAGACGGGGAAGTCATAGAGAGAAGTCACCACCGTTCAGGCCTGATGCGGCCATACCCAATCCTACGAGTTTCCAATGAAGAGCGTGAACGGTAACATTTTGGGATTCATATTGTTGCTGGGCTTGAAGTGGGTGGTTTTATACATGGGGGGATTTCAGCGGCTGAGGTAATCATGGCTCCTGACGCCGAGTCAGCACCGCGCCGTACAGGAGAGTTGATTTATTCCTGTCAGGAGAAATGGAAACTAGAAAATAATCACCTGCTTTTATTGTACAGATGACTGTGGGTTGAAGTGGTTCGAAAATTTTAAACTCTGCTTAGGTTAGATGGCGATGAAGCCAGTAGTGACTGGTTTTCGTCTGAGACTTGAGGTGAGCCCTTACATACGGGTACTTACATACGGGTACTTACATACGGGTACTGAGTGAGCTTTTTCCTCAGAAAACTCTCGAGTCAGATAGGGAGAACCATTAAAAATACCACAGAACCGAACTACTTTCCTGAGAATTGGGGGGCTGGGATCGCTTGACTTCCTAAACAACCTCTTCTGCTTGCAGTCGTGCGAGACGGAAACTGCGAGTCGTCTCGACCCCTTCACAGCACACAAATGGCGCCCAGAGCGCCCCAATTGGAGGAACCACCGTGGGCGCCCAAAGCTCCAATATGGCTGAAACTCCGGTGAGCACAGAGGGTCCCCAGTGGCTATTGAGCGGGTCCTCTGGGCGACACGGCTGATCACGTGAGGTCGTAGCCCGCAAGTCTCGAAGGCGAGGCTTCTCCACACCAGAAGAGGCAAAATGCTTTCTGCTCCTGCCAGAATCCTGCCCTAGCTCTATAGTTAATAACTGAAGTCCGGAAGTAAGAGTAAAGCTCCCTTGTTTAGAGTTCGCAAACTCTTCTTTCCAGACGTCAGTTCCTAACTATAGAACTCCCAAGAGACTTGAAACTATTTTTTAAGATGATAACTGTCTTTAAGCACCATGATTACAAACATCTTTGTTTGTAGTTGGGTTTCAGTCATTAAAAAGAATACCCCCGGGGCGGGCGGTGGCGCTAAAGGTAAGGTGCCTGCCTTGCCTGCGCTAGCCTTGGACGGACCGCGGTTCGATCCCCCGGCGTCCCATAGGGTCCCCCAAGAAGCCAGGAGCAACTTCTGAGCGCATAGCCAGGAGTAACCCCTGAGCGTCACAGGGTGTGGCCCAAAAACCAAAAAAAAAAAAAAAAAGGACACCCCCGCCCCCAAATAAAAAGTGCTTCTTAATTCTTGTCATGGTCTATAATACTTCACTGATTGAGAGAGGCTGGGAGAGAAAACTCCAGTTCCAGCTTCTACGTTTGGTGATTCTTTCCAAACGCTGCACAATTTCTACATTACTATTGAGAAGTTTCCCCACTACCTGTATCTTCAATTTCTTCTCATATTATATATTCTTTCCACTCAACAATCTTAGAGTTTGCACTTGTCTATTGAAAACAGAATGGTAAGAGGGAACCAAAAGATAGTACAGTGGATAAAATGTGCTTGACTTGATCTCTGGTTCAATCCCCAGGTGGCCATGGTACCCAAGAATATAGACCCAGGACAAATCCATAAGCAAAAGCAGGTATGGCTCAAAACCCCAAAAGGAAAGGAGCACAACACTTCCATAATGGTAACCCCCAACCTCTCTTCTCTGTTCACTGTTTTTCATTAACATGAATGTATTGCCAAATACAGAATACCAGATGTGAAGTATGGAAATTTATGGATCATGACTTTTTAAAGACTCAAATTTAAAGCCAGGGCTGTAACTGCAATAGACCACTGGCTTTACATTTGTGAAGCCATGGACTTGAGTCCTGGCAATGCAAAACAAAAATTCTAATTTATATGAAACAATGTGGGTGAGAGTAATACTTCAAAGTCATTGAAATCTCAGCGGTAGATCTGCATTTGGGAGGGTGGAGAAGATCGCAAAGTACTCTTCTGAATTTTTTACAGGATTCTGGAACTAATGCAGCTTCTATTGAACTCACGTGTAAAATTGCTGAAGAATTCATTGCTGTTTACTATACTTCAATGGACAAAAAAAGAGAGGTGAGTGTTACCCTCGACTACTCTATTAAATCCATGTTGGTTGTTTTTTGTCTGCTTTTACTTGGGGAATTAGGAATTCACCTGACATATAAGTCATAACTATGAATTTGTTCTTTTAGAAAATAGAGCATTCTTTAGGAAAGAGTTAGTTCTGACATTGATGTGTGGATTCTGGAATCTTATCCCAGCTTTCCTTTAACACAGCTCTATGATCTTGGGCAAGTTTCTCACTTTTCTTAACTTCATTTTATATTTATGATGTTAAGTGGAAATTCACATAACTACTGCATAGGGTCTAGCATTTCTTAGTCCCATTGTTTATGCAATATAATTAAAATAATATTAATACTAGTAAGGGGTCTCCCATTCAAAGCACTTTTGTCTCATTTACCTTTCAGTTTCCAGTTTATATTTTAATAGGTAATTTCTGGTGAACGTTTACAGCTATTGCTTCTGCTGACAACAGAATCCCTGTACCTTCGATATTTTGATTCTTCAAAATAACAAGTTATCATATCATTTGCTTTATTTCATTGTAATTTATCCCTGCACTGTAGCCAATTATTTCATATATGCTCATGTCTTGTTACAGTGCTTACCAGCTTATGCATTTTAATGAACTTTCCATGCAACTAAAGCAGTTAATGTCTCAGAAAGCCTTTCTTACTACATAAAATAAAAGAAATTCCTGATATTTGATGTGTGATGACATACTCAGAGAATAGGCTGTAACAATGTATATTGTATCTCAAAACTTTCAAAACTAAAATACAAAAAAAGTAGAGCTGGAAGTACAGCAGGAAGGGCATTTGTCTTGCACACAGCCTACCCAGATTCAGTCCCTGGTATCCCATGTGTTTCTTCTGAGCCTGCATGATTATTTTCTGAGCAGACAGCCATGAGTAACCCTTGAGCACAACTTGATGTGACCTAACACACCCTATCCCCATCATCAAAGTTTCTTTTATTACCAGGGTCAAAAAATCTGTGTGATTTTCTTTTTTCCCTATGTGTAAAGCACATCTTACTAAGGTGAAATCTTCTTTTGGGAGGGCCACACCCATTTGATGCTCAGGAGTTACTCCTGGCTAAGCGCTCAGAAATTGCCCCTGGCTTGGGGGGACCATATGGGACAGTGGGGGATTGAACCGCGGTCCTTCCCTCTCAGGCCCCCTAAAGTGAAATTTTAATCCGAAGTTTAGTGATTCTTTATCCTGAAGATTCATTCTTTCAGTGATTACTTTATTTAAACACAGAGTTGCAAAGTTGCTCGTAATACACTTTTTTCCACAGATGCAAGTTATTCATGATTAAGTTTTATAATACAATGTACAGCATTGTTCACCAGTGAACATTTTCAAACAGCTTTGTCCCCAGTTTCCCTCCTTTTATTCCACACTCCACTCCCTACCCATGGGGCAGACAGAATTCTTCTGACTCTTTCTCATTCTCCTTCTCCCCCTTTTAGACAGAGTACTTTGTTACTGAAGGGTATCATGCCTATCAGTTTATCTCCTTTCAGTACCCAGTTAATGTTCAGAGCAATCATTTGCAGCTCTCATTCTCAGAATGGTCCCGTCTCTATGGTAACAGCAGTGACTCGCTATTTGTGGGAAGCTTCCTACCATGGACTTTTCCTCCTGACCCTTGTCTCTATTATGTCCGGATATTATTACCATACTATCTGGATTTATATCAAAATGAGTGTGAATATTCTGTGTCTATCTATTTCCCTCTGTCTCATTTTGCTCAGCACAATACTCTCCATATCATCAATGTTTAAGTGAGTTTCATGACTTTTATTTCTCCAAAAAGTTGTTTGGGGCCAGAGCACTGGCACAGAGTGTAAAGCGTCTTCCTTGCTCAAGCTAGCCTAAGACAGACCGCGGTTCAATCCCCCAGCGGTCCCATATAGTCCCCCAAGCCAGGGACGATTTCTGAGCCTTGAGGGTCATTGGGTGTGGCCCAAAAGCAAAAAAATACAAAACAAAACAAACAAGCAAAAAAACTCAAAAGAAACAAGCAAAAAGAAACCCAAAAAGTTGTTTAGTATTCTATTGTGTAGTTGTACTACTTTTGTTTCGTTATCTGCTCATCGGTTCTCTGGCATTTGGGCTGTTTCCAGACGTTGGCTATTGTAAATACTGCTGCAAAGGCCATAGGAATGCAGAGGGCTTTTCTACATTGTGTTTTTGGGCTCCTAGGTTATATTCCTAGGAGTCATAAGGCTGAGTAATATGGAAGCTTAAGTTTTGCAGGGAATATTCTTATTGTTTTCCCAAAAGGCTGGACTAGTGATATTCCCACAGAGTGATGAGAAGCCTTTCTTCCCCAAATTATAACCAGCACTGCTTGTTCTTGTTGTTTGTCATTTATGTCAGTCTTGGTGGTGTAAGATAGTATCTCATTATATTTTTGATTTGCTTCTCCCTGATAATTAATGATGCATTAATTACTTAAGCATTAATTAATTAAACATTTTTCATGTGCTCTCCAGACCTCTGAATTTCTTCTTCGAAGAAATATTTGTTCCTTTCTTCTCCCATTTTATGGATGGGGTTAGATGTTTTTTCTTGCTAAGCTTCACCAGTGCCTTAGTAGCCTTTTATCAAATAGGGATTGAGTGAATAGTTTCTCGAATTCCGTGGGTAGTCTTCCTATCTGGTCATCGTTTGATTACTTTAATGTAGTCCCATTTATCTTTGCTTCCATTTCCTTGGCCAGTGGTGTTTCACCCCTAATGATGTCTCTCTTTGTTTACAATGTCATGAAGCATTCTACTTATGTTTTCCTTTATATATTTTATAGGTTTCAGATCTGATATTAAGGTCTTTAATCTATTTTGATAAGACTGTTGTGCACAATGTTAGAGATAGGTCTGAGTTTACTTTATGCATATAGTTGACCAATTTTCCTAGCACCAGTTGTTGAAGAGGCTTTCCTTCCTCCACTTTGTATTCTGTGACCCGCTATCAAAGATTAATTGATCATATACCTGAGCGTCAATCTCAGAATAGTCAAGTCTGTTTCACTGATCAGATTATATGTCTTTATTCCAATACAATGCTGTTTTAATTACTAACTGGTTTATAGTACAATTTAAGGTTAGGGAAAGTGATGCCGCCCATCTTTTTTGCCAAGGATTGCTTTAGCTATACATGAACATGTATTGTTCCATATGAACTTCAGGAGAATTTAATCTGTTTCTTTAAAAAAATATGATGAGTATCTTTGTAGGATTTGCATTAAATCTGTACAATGCTTTGGAAATATTGTGACTTTAATTATGTTGATCTTCCCAGCTGATGAGCAGGGTATGTGTCTCCATTTCCTTGTGTCTTCTTATTGCTTGAAGCAGTGTTTTGTAGTTTTCTTTGTATAGGCCCTTCACCTCTTTAGTTAACTCAACTCCAAGGTATTTATTTGAATTTGTCTAACACTAATATGAATGGGATTTTTTTTAAATATCAATTTCTTCTCTATCATTGTTGGTGTACAAGAAGGCCATTGCTTTTTGCAAGTTAATTTTGTAGCCTGCCACTTTGCTATATGAATCTATTGTTTTTAGAAGCTTTTTGGCAGAGTCTTTAGGGTTTTCTAAATATAGTACCATGTCATCGGCAAACACTGAGAGCTTGACTTCTTCCTTTCTTATCTGGATGTCCTTGATATATTTTCCTTTTACCTAATTTCTTCTGGTACTATATTGAGTAAGAGTGGCAAGAAGGGGCAACCTTGTCGTGTGCCAGAATTTAGAGGAAAGACTTAATTTTTCCCCATTGTATATAATGTTTGACATATATTTGTGATAAATGTCCTTGACAATATTATGGAAGGTTCCTTCAATTCCCCATCTTGTTGAGTGTTTTTATAAAGAATGGGTACTTGACATTGTCAAAAGCTTTCTCGGCCATCTATTGCTATGATTATATGATTTTTATACATTTTTCTGATAGGTGTATTATATTAATTGACTTTGCATATGTTAAGCCATCCTTGCATCTCTGGAATGAGTCCTATTTTATAATGGTGTATGACTGGTTGTATGGATGAGCTTTTCGATTCTACATGCTAGCATTTTGTTTAGGATCTTTGCATCTGTGACCATCAAGGATACTGGCCTGTAATTTTCTTTTGCGGTTGTTTCTCTGTCTGATTTTCATATCAGGTTGATGTTAGCTTCAAAGAAATTGGGAGTGCTTCTGTGTTTTCAGTGTCGTGGAAGAGCTTAAAAAGGATTGGCGGTAGGTCCTCTTTAAAGGTTTGAAAGAATTTACTAGTGTATCCATCTAGGCCTGGGTTTTTGTCTTGGGGATGCCTATTAATTACCATTTCAATTTCCTCATTAGTGATAATTCTGTTCAGGTATTCCAGATCATCATAGTTCAACCCGGGAGGTTTTAGGATTCCAAGAATTTATTCATTTGTTTCTGATTCTTCCATTTCTGTGGCCTAAAAATTCTCAAAGTCATCTCTGAAACTTTTCTAATTTGGAGGCAAATTTATCTCATTATGACTAAAGTGTAAAAGAATATGTAAGTATTTAAGTGAGGGTAATAACTATTTAAGCTCAAAATTATAAATTAGAAAATCTTGATATTCTCTTCCAGTGGGATAAGGCAAATAGAGATGGGATGGAAATAAGAAAATGGTTATGTATCACTTCGTGTTTTTCAATTTACTTCTATAAAATGTTTATCTGTGAAGAGTCCTGACTATTGTGATACTTGGATGGTAGATATGTTGCAATGCATTTTGAATATGCAAAATTGTACCCTTCAAGCATCTAAGACTTTTAAATCAGCCTTACCACAATAAAAAAATTTAGTCAAGATCAAAAGTCTTTTCTCTTTTCTTTTCTTTTTAGTTATTAAACAACTTGTATATGGACCAGTCCACTTTATTCTGGAATGGATGTAGTTATTCTGGCCTAGATGCTCTGATGAAATTTTATAATTCAATGCCTTCTAGTGATTTCCAGATCAATATGTTAGATTGTCAACCAGTTCCTGGTAAGACCAAGTACTTTACTGTTTTTCTTTAGTAATCACTGAGCTTTACCAATAAAAGCAGCATAATTTTAATACTAGAATAATGCTTTATTGAAAAGTTAAATATTACAAAAATGTTGGCTCATAATCAGGCTTTTAACCTTTTATTAGAGTCAATTTATAGAAGGTTTTGGTGGATTGCGGGAATTTAATTTATTAAAAGTTCAGTACAGTTAAGATTAGTTGTGGTTCTTATTAATATAAAATTACCATTTCTATAAATAAATAGGTTTCTATGACTTTAAATACCTCTAGAAAAACTTGTTTTATGCATATATTAATGTATTTTATTAACATTTAACCTATTAAGATTTTACAGAAGAAATTTGCACAAGAAAGAAATTTGTGTGCTTATTTTTTGAGATAAATTAGTCCAGGTAAATTGATGCAGTTTATAGGATTAACTTCTAGGTGAGGTCCTAAGTGTATCAAATGGTATTTTAGAACAGATTGATTTTAAGTCTTCAAAATAATTAACAATCAAAATAGAGTGACTTTTCCCCTTTTTAGTTCTTCGGAAAACACTAGCTTAAGAAGCAAAATACAAAAAAATATTTTCTGTTAGGGGCTGGAGTGAAAGCACTTTGGGTAGAGCATTCGACGTGATAGCATATGGTCGACCCAGATTTGAACCCCAGGATCCCATATGGTCCCCTGAGCCTGCCAGGAGTACTTTCTGAGCACAGAGCCAGGAGGAACCCCTGAGCACCACCGGGTGTGCCCAACCCCCCCTCAAAAAGAGAAAATTCTCTGCTAGTAAATAAAAGAAATACTATACATACACAGGGAACAAGTGGTTCCATGCTAGACTTAAGCATTTTGATTTGTAATTATAGTTTGCCTGAAACCTTTCTGAAATTAAAATACTTTGAATATCATTTAAGTGATTGGTTCATTTTCTGAATTTCAGTATGCATATTCAAAAGCATGTGTAGAAAGTACATGAAACTTTTCCAGTGTTTAATGTAAAACCTTGTTGTATAAGTTTGAAGATCTGCTTACTTGGAAATAAAACCTTCTTTTCCTCCTTCTTTTCTTTCTCTCTCTCACCTACTTTCCTTTTCTCTCCCTTCAACTTTGGGTCTGGGGGTAAAGTACAAGCTACGCAGGCCAAGGCTACACTTCTCATTTTGACCAGTGGAAAGGTGAAGTTTGAGGGGCATGAGCAGCTTTTCTTCAACCAGAGCTTCCTGATAACTGCTCAGTCCACACCTCACAGCACTGTGTGGAAAATTGCAAATCAATGTTTCCGTTTTCAAGATTTCTCTTCTATAAAAAAGTAGCAAACGTCTAATTTTCTTTTATACAGTAATTCCAGGAACAAAGTTATGTGAATTATTTTCCTTTTGCAAGAATGAATAACTAGTATATGCTAAAATTAATTGCTTTGATTTTTTTGTATTATAGCTGAAGCATTTCTAGCTTCTTCAGCTTGGATAGTTTATCTTAGAACTTTAAGACTAGTTTTATGTGCCTTACATATATTCAACTGATAACATTCTTATGTATTATGTGCAATATAATATGTATAACATTATTTATTAAACATATGGTCTTCACACTTAACATATTTGCAATGAACCCAACTTATTGCAAGGGTGAATCCTTTTATAATGCTACCTATCAAATAATCAGCATAATATAACCTTCTTGAAGAAAGTGATATTATTTGTTGGATGATTAATTTTGAGTAGTATATAGACTTATTGTAAGTATACCCTGGTTAAGAGTTTTCATATATTTACAAGTCAGTTCAAGGAAAATGCTATTAATTTAGAACTGCATAACTATCCTGACATAAACAAATCACATATATAGAGGTTCAGTAGTCTTTGGCATACTAATTTTATGATGCCATGTTTTCTTATAAATTGAATGACTATGGGGACTTAAATGTTCTTATAAAACTTGAGTATTTGATATAGTGACCTTAAAAGAAAAACTCTTAGAAAAGATTTTTCTTGTCTGCCCCAATCTATAATTTGAAGTCATGAATGGTAGTAACATTAATAATTTGATGGGGAGAACGAGGAATGAAAAATATGCGGATTCCTAGTTTATCCGGAAGTAAGGAGGAGTGGCTCAAATGGCAAATGTTGATACTTATTCTAACTCATAAAAATATAACCTCTTTTGAGAATAATTAAGGTAATATTCTTGCCAAAGAGTCATGTTGGTCACTTTTATTATAAGAAGTTGTAATAGCTTTTAACTCATCTCATACTTAATACCAATATTTCTAAATTTCTTCAAGAACCCAGAGGTAAAATGTCAGTAATATCTGCCTTTACAGCAAAGCCTAAAAGGAAAGTTTAAAAACTGCCATCTGTATTTCTTTGCAATACCTTTCATTTCTAAGTCATCTATGTGATCTTCAGGCCAAAAGTCTCCATGTGTATATATGCCTAAAATGCATGATTTATTCTGTTTTACACTGTCAATTGAATAATATTTTAATAGTTGTTTTAATTTTAGACTTATTTCCATTTACCATCAAACTGATCTGTTTTTAAATGTTTTTTATTTTAAAGTGTCAATAAAGAAAAATAAAGTTTCAAAATCTTAAGAACTTGAAAAAATTGTGTCTCAATATCTAAAGATAAAGAAAACTTGTTTTGATTTTTGCAATAAACATGAACATTTTTCTCTTGATTATTTTTCTTGAATTTCTTGATTTATTATTTTAAACTTACTAGTTTTTTTGTCCAGAAATTAAACATTAGAAATTATCATCAGATTGGAAACTAAATATATCACTACTCTTGCCCAAAATTACACATTGGAGAAAGAATTGGAACTCAAATTTAGAGCATACATCCTTGTTTTGACTATAACTTGCATTCAAAGTAAACTTTAATTTTACATTGACTTTTTATAACCACAGAATTAACAGCAATAATTCGAGTGCCCAAATATTGCCTTTCCCCCTTGGGAATAGTTCCAAGTAAAAGCTGCGTATTAAAAAGCAATAACAAAATTTGAATGGTTATATACTAATGTTTTGGGCTTGTATATGAATTGCTTTTTTCCCCAGTCTCCCTATAGGAACTTTCAAATGACTCAAGCTGCTTTTACATGATTAGATTATCTTTTTAACATGCACCTATTTTTGTAATTTGAGAAAAAAAGAAAAGAAAACCTGCCTTGTGACATTTTCTCAAGCTCATTTTAAAATCTTTTAGGTTTCTGTTTAAGGAAGCTAAAACAGGACTGAAGCGGGCCAATCCCAGTTCAGTTGCTGTCATCACATATGGCCCCCAAAGCCCTTCCAAGAATCCTGAGTGCAGTGCCAGGAGTAAGCCCTGAACACCACTGGATGTGCTCCCAAAACAAAGTAATCTAAAATTAGGTACTCATTTTCTGATGATATAAAACTTTTCAAATTAAAAAAGAGCATTGATAAAAATGATTGATAATTTGGACTTCATCTTTTATCTAATTTACCTTTTTTTACTGTTTATTTACCACCAAATATTCACATTCCTGACATCATCTAAGGTGCGGTGTAGTTTCTAGTACAATGCTTAAGTTTTAAACTTGAGCATTAGCCAAAATGGTAGGGAGTTAAACCAAATGAATTGATTTTCAGAAAACATGATTTGGTATACTTCTTTTGGTGGGTGTGGACCGTCTCTGGAAATACTCACTGATTTGTGTTCAGGGTATCACTCCTGGTGGTGCTGAAAATTGAACCAGGATGAACTGTTTGCAAGACCCTAACCCCTATCCCCTCTAGCCTGAAATGAAATACCTTTTTTCTTGTAAGGAGATTAGTTGGTGACCACTTTTGGTTCTGTGTTCAGCTGCCACTCCTGCTGGAGTTTAGGAGACCTGTATTCAGTGCCAGGGTCTATATGTCTAGATGACTATATACAAGGCAAACACTATTACCTTTCAGGCCCTGGTTCTATCAACTTTTAATTGTGCATTCAAAAAATGTCAACAAATACTTAAAGAGGAGTGAGAAGAGACAGTTGCAAAACCAAAAATAAAAACCAAAATAAAATAAAGTAAACCCAGAGCATAGAAGAAATCTTTGATAAACCACCGTTTCCAAGAGTAGTTTCATCCTGAGGATGGAGTGCATGCTTTTAATATAGGAGTTCCTGGTGTGATCTCCAGAAACACATGGCCCTTCAGACAATACAGGAGCAATCCCCAAGCACTGAAGTTGGAATAACCCCTGAGTACCACTGTGGTGACCCTCAAACAAAATTCTTAAGGATGCTACTTGAATAAATATGAATGACTATTGAAATCAAGAATTAATTTAAGTATCAAGGATTAACTTAAATGATAAAAGGCATAAAACAGTACTGCATACATAGTAAGCAGTAAAACTTGTTCTGTAAAATATCATTACATGGTTAAACTTTTAAACTAGAATCTAGTACTTGAGGCTGACAGGATATATAATCAATTTTAACTGCCAGATACCAAGTATCCCCATCTGTTTTCTGTTACATATAATACATTAAAGTTCATGTAGAAATATTTTGCACACGTGAGTATATCTATAAAATATAATTATACAAGTAATGCTTTTATAACCAACATTTGGTTTCAAGAATATGCGCTTTTTATGCTTCATTAAAACCATCTAATTCTCTTCTTTAAAGTCTATAACAAGTTCTATTTGCACAAGATAAATATGAAAGTGTTAATTTTCCCATACCTGTAGGCAGAAAATCCTCTTCAATTCGCCAAGTCCATGAGTTAAAAACCAGTATTGTGCAGTAATTTGTATTTATTATTAGATAATTTAATAACTTCTAAATGTAATGCTCTAGTTGTGACCTCCAAACTTTTACACAAAACTAGTTATAAATTCTTATATCTTGTGGACAACTCGAAATTAATATAACATGTCAAAATTCCAAATTCTCCTTTGAAGAAATTTGGGGGAATGTAGCCTTCTAATACTGCCAAGGTTAGTTTAGCATAAATAATAGTAAAGACAACATATCATACAAAAGACATGCTTTCTAGGTAGCTTACTTAGAAAAGAGGAAAAGGTGGCAACAGTCACTATGAGGTTAAATCCTTTTGTGACTTCTGACAGGATCCCGAATTGTAAAAGCAGTTTAATGCACCTTCCCACATTCACAGTAAGATTCTGCCCACCACCCCCACTTTCCTAAGAGCTGAGAAATACAGTGGTTGATTTACGCATATCCAGAAAGATAATACGGGGCTTGAGCCATAGCACAACTGGGAGGGTGTGTGCCAAAAAGACAATGAGGTTCAAGTTGTGAAAGCCCAGTACAAAGTATAGGGAAATGTTTCACAGGAAGGTACACCAGATCTTACACCTTCCAGAAGAAGATGGTAGGTAACACAGCTGTCCATGTGGGCATTCACACCAGTCAGTAAGTGGTTGTTACTAAACTAAAGATGGCAAAAAAGATTCTTGAATGCAAAGTCAAATCTTAACAAGTAGGGAAGGAAAAGACCAGGAAGAAACAATTGAGATGGTGCGGGAATAAAGCTATGTTTTGTACATCTTGATTAAAGGCTATCAAATGAATGGAGAAAGAAAGACTTGAGTGGTTACGTAGAAATAGATACAAGGAAATTTGTCTTTTTATCTAATAGGAAAGGAACCGGGGCAAATAAATTCATTCTAATCTCAGTTAACAACACGTAGGTAAAACACTCCATGATACTGAGACTACAGGCATCTTCAAGGAGGAAAACTGCACTTTCCAAGCAAGTGGAAGCAGAGATCAACAGATGGGAATACATTAAATTGAGAAGCTTCTGCACCTCAAAGGAAATAGTGCCCAGGATACAAGAGCCACCCACCGTGTGGAAGAAACTATTCACCCAATACCCATCAGATAAGGGGCTAATATCCAAAATATACAGGGCACTCATAGAACTTTACAAGAAAAAAACATCTAATCCCATCCAAAAATGGGGAGAAGAAATGAACAGACACTTTGATTAAAAAGAAATACAAATGGCCAAAAGGCACATGAAAAAATGCTCCTCCTCACTAATCATCAGGGAGATGCAAATCAAAACAACGAGATACCACCTCAGACCCCAGAGATTGGCACACATCACAAAGAATGAGAACAATCAGTGCTGGCGGGGATGTGGAGAGAAAGGAACTCTTATCCACTGCTGGTGGGAATGCCGTCTAGTCCAACCTCTATGGAAAGCGATATGGAGATGCCTCCAAAAACTGGAAACTGAGCTCCCATTTTACCCAGCTATTCCACTCCTAGGGATATACCCTAGGAACACAAGAATACAATACAACTCCCCTTCCTCACACCTATATTTATTGCAGCACTATTCACAATAGCCAGGCTCTGGAAACAACCAAGATGCCCTTCAACAGACGAATGGCTAAAGAAACTGTGGTACATATATGTAATGGCATTTTATGCATCAGGAGAGATGAAGTCATGAAATTTTCCTATACATGGATGTACATGGAATCTATCATGCTGAGTGAAATAAGTCAGAGAGAGAGAGAGAGATATGCAGAATAGTCTCACTCATTTATGGGTTTAAAGAAAAATAAATGTCAATTTTGCAACAATCCTCAGAGACAATGAGAGGAGGGCTGGAACTTCCAGCTCATTTCATGAAGCTCCCCACAAAGAGTGGTGAGTGCAGTTATAGAAATAACTACACTGAGAACTACCACAATCATGTGAATGAATGAGGGAACTGGAAAACCTGTCTGGAGTACAGGTGGGGGTGGGGTGAGATGGAGGGAGATTTGGGACATTGGTGGTGGGAATGTTGCACTGGTGAAGGGGGTGCTCTTTACATGACTGAAACCTAATCACAATCATATATGTAACCAAGATATTTCAATAAAGGAAAAAATTAAAAAAAATACAAATGGCTAAAAGGCACATGAAAATTGCTCCTCATCACTGATCATTAGGGAGATGCAAATCAAAACAATGATGAGATAGCTTCTCACACCACAGAGATTGGCACACATCACAAAGAATGAGAACAAGCAGTGCTGGCAGGGATGTGGAGAGAAAGGAACTCTTATCCACTGTTGGTGGGAATGCTGTCTAGTCCAACCTCTATGGAAAGCGATATGGAGATTCCTCCAAAAACTGGAAACTGAGCTCCCATTTTACCCAGCTATTCCACTCCTAGGGATATACCCTAGGAACACAAGAATACAATACAAACTCCCCTTCCTCACACGTATATTTATTGCAGCACTATTCACAATAGCCAGGCTCTGGAAACAACCAAGATGCCCTTCAACAGACGAATGGCTAAAGAAACTGCGGTACATATAAGTAAAGGCATTTTATGCAGCCATCAGGAGAGATGAAGTCATGAAATTTTCCTATACATGGATGTACATGGAGTCTATCATGCTGAGTGAAATAAGTCAGAGGGAGAGAGAGACGCAGAATAGTCTCACTCATCTATGGGTTTTAAGAAAAATAAAAGTCATTTTTGAAACAATCCTCAGAGACAATGAGAGGAGGGCTGGAACTTCCAGCTCACTTCATGAAGCTCCCCACAAAGAGTGGTGAGTGCAGTTATAGAAAAAACTACACTGTTGTCAACAATATGTAAGCCACTATGATCAAAATAAAAATTTATATTAAAAAAAAAACTACACTGAGAACTACCATATCATGCGAATGAATGAAGGAACTGGAAAGCCTGTCTGGAGTACAGGTGGGGGTGGGGTGGGATTGAGGGAGATTTGGGACATTGGTGGTGGGAATGTTGCACTGGTGAAGGGGGGTGTTCTTTACATGACTGAAACCTAATCACAATCATATTTGTAATCAAGATGTTTAAATAAAGAAAAAAAGAAAAAAATTTACAAAATTTCTTTCTCAAGATTCCTTTTCAATAAATCTTGCTGTATGTAGCATATTAATTTAGCTTTTGTATTTACCATTATCAAGAGGTTTGGATATGGGTGTGTGTTTGTGTGTGTTTATGGGGGGTCGTTCATTTGTTTTTGGCTTTGTGACTACACCTGGTTGCTTACTGATGATACTGCACTTAATCTTGGCAAGCTTTGGGGACCATATGGGATGATGGGGATCTAAGACCTAAATTTGGGTTGCCTGTATGCAAGGCAAGAGCCCTACCTTTGAATTATAACTCTTAGCCCCACAAGGTTTGAATTTCCTCACAGCAGAAATTCTAACTGAAGGGCTAACATTTGGTTCACTGAATTTTCACAAAACATTTAGACACATGAATGAGAACGTGCCAGTCTGAGATAGTTAGCTGTACAGAAAAAAATCCTCCACTAACTATGGCTAGACAAATTATAACAAGGAAATAAAAATAGTCATAGGAGTGAAAAAAATCTTACAAACAGTTAATCAGGTAACTACGGCCACAAATCAGCCACCATGTTGAAGCTGGGCCAACTCCAGAGGCTCACTATTTTCTCAAATGAGATGTAAACCAAGCTGTGAAAGATTATGGTTACACTGGCCTACAGAGCACAAAGTTGGGAGAAAATGGGACAAGCACCCCCTTCCTGCTGAAGCCACCATGCTTAATACCTCCATCACACAGAATTACAGTTACTCCAATGGCCTTCCCTCATCATTAACCCTCTATGATCCTCTGCCAGGATACCCATCTGACCACACTTCAGGGATGCCAGCTGTTGTGCTGATATCATCAGGGCTTTTTTGGAGCGACTATAGGCACCCTCCTTCATATCTTCCTTCTTATGGGAAAGCCTGTCAGCTGTAATCACACCCCAAAAATACAGTCGCCATTTTCAAAACAGACCTTCTTCCTGGAGACCTTGTAGCTGAGTATGTGCCCCTAAAATTCGTCATATTGTCGCTTTTAATTTCTGGACAACTACATCTGTTTGATGATGTCATCAAACACCCCAATTTAGCACAGTGAACATATAACAAGAGCTTACAAAACCTGGCATTGTATTAATGACTACATTGGTTATACAATATTTTCACAAATGAGGTCGCTTTTTTTCTCTTCTATTCCATTTTATTTTTTCTTTCCATTTTAACTTTGCAGTTATCTGGAAACAAATGTGTCATGATCAACTATTTCAACTCTGTGGTGCATTTTCTTTCAATAAATTAAAAAGACACTTCTGACTCAGTGCTTGGGAGATCATGTGGTACAGGAAACTGAACCAGGGTTCCAATATGAAAAACCTGTAAGCCTGTGTTTCAGCCCTTTGAACTACCTCCGTTTGCTTTCATCATTTTAAATTTAAACATTTGGAAGTGGGGACAGTAGTCCCAGACTTAGAACCCAAGATCTCACAGATTAAAGGCTCTACTATTTTCTATATCCCTGTTTCTGATTTGAGTTTATAGCATCCATATTAAAGCACTGTTGGGAGAATAAAGTTAAAGTTATTCAAGACTTTTAAAAGAAATCATTTTTGAGATAAGAAATGCTAAGGGGGCCCGGAGAGATAGCACAGCGGCATTTGCCTCACAAACAGCCGATCCAGGACCAAAGGTGGTTGGTTCGAATCCCAGTGTCCCATATGGTCCGTCCCCCCGTCCCCCCCCCCCCCCGTGCCTGCCAGGAGCTATTTCTGAGCAGACAGCCAGGAGTAGCCCCTGAGCACCACCGGGTGTGGCCCAAAAACCAAAAAAAAAAAAAAAAAAAAAAAAGAAAGAAATGCTAAGGAACATTTCTCATGCAATTACAAGAAATGAAACAAAAATTGGCGTGGGGTGACTTAAATTTGAATCTATAAATCTTAACAGCTTTTCTTTTTTTTCTTTTTTTTTTTTTTGGTTTTTGGGCCACACCCGTTTGACGCTCAGGGGTTACTCCTGGCTATGCGCTCAGAAATTGCCCCTGGCTTGGGGGACCATATGGGACACCGGGGATCGAACCGCAGTCCGTCCTATGCTAGCACTTGCAAGGCAGATACCTTACCTCTAGCGCCACCTTCCCGGCCCCTTAACAGCTTTTCTTATATCTATTTAGCCCAAACGGATTCAAATTTGTGCATGGAGCCATATAGAAAAGTTCTAAATTATTTTTATTTGTACTGTGAACACCATACATTTCCTGTAACACCCTGAATTCAGATCTATAGTGAAAAAATGTGGTTGCTTAAGACTAATAAGAGAAATGTTTAAGAAAGGAGATTTAGAGAAATATAAGTTATTTGGTTTTTTTTCAGTGTCAAGTACTGAGCCCAGAAATTCACAGATGCAAGGCAAGTGTTCTACCACTGAGCTACATTCCCAGGCATAAACATTAGGATTTCAAGGATGAATTGTCTTATTACTAGAAGCAAAGTTTTCTAATAAAACCCAAAATTTCTGAAACACATTTGCCTCTATTAAAGATTAGTCTGTGTAACACTCCCACACATTACATACTAGGGTAGTAAAATAAGTTCTCGTTTAACATCTTTAACTGGTTCTCTATAAAGTGTGACTTTCATTCCTCTGAGTAATGAAGTCAAGTCCTTTGAAGGCATTATTAAGAAGAAAGACCAAAATACAGATTACAGTAGCATTTTTTTTCTTATCGAACCGGGGTCCGTCCAGGGTTGGCCTTCTGCAAGGCCAACACCCTACCACTGTGCTATCCCTTCAGGCTCCTCTTTGCCTGGTCTTGCTTCCCTTGCCTTGCCATGCGCATGCCAAGACCCCAACTGGACCTGCTGCGTGCAGTCCTTTGAGATCTGTGCAGCTTCTCCATCGTCTGTGAAGCACTAGGTAGGAATTAAGGGAGACATAGGGCTCCAAGGATGGGGGTTCAGTGCAAAGAGGATTTGACGATGTATCCAAAGCAGGTTCCAGCCTCGACGTCACCAGGTGCTGCACCCCCCCCCACCACCTCCCTCAGTGGGGCTGGAACTCTTGGAGTTTCTGAAGCCTGAAAGTAACTTCAAGGCTTCAGAATGTGCCTCTGGCCACGGGGGCAGGGGTGGGATGGAGCCCTAAATTAAGGCACAGGCCAAGTCCTCCGAGCTTTGCTGCTTCAGGCTGAGTGCAGCAACTCAGCAGGAGAAGGGCTCCCTGACGGGAGGGTAGATAGAGACAAGGCAGCAGCCGGGAAAACGGGGCCCCGAGGGAAATGTTGCAAAGGGGTGACAAGACTTCAATCTAAAGGTGCCAAGGGCGCCAAAGCTCTCTCCTCGCCTTGGGGAGCTGCCCCGACAGAAATCAGGACAGGCCCGTGTTTAGAACTAGGGTGGGGGGTGGCGACAGGCTGGGTCCCGCTAAGTACTTCCGGGAGAGCTGACATAAGTAAGGGTGGGGGGGCCCCCGAGAAAGGAAGGAAGGAAGGAAGGAAGGAAGGAAGGAAGGAAGGAAGGAAGGAAGGAAGGAAGGAAGGAAGGAAGGAAGGGAGGGAGGGAGGGAGGGAGGGAGGGAGGGAGGGAGGGAGGAAGGGAGGAAGGGAGGAAGAGAGGAAGGGAGGGAGGGAGGGAGGAAGGAAGGGAGGAAGGGAGGGAGGGAGGAAGGGAGGAAGGGAGGGAGGAAGGGAGGAAGGGAGGAAGGGAGGGAGGAAGGGAGGAAGGAAGGAAGGAAGGAAGAAAGAAAGAAAGAAAGAAAGAAAGAAAGAAAGAAAGAAAGAAAGAAAGAAAGAAAGAAAGAAAGAAAGAAAGAAAGAAAGAAAGAAAGAAAGAAGGGAGGAAGGAAGAGAAAGAAAAGAAAGAAGGGAGGAAGGAAGGAAGGAAGGAAGGAAGGAAGGAAGGAAGGAAGGAAGGAAGGAAGGGAGGGAGGGAGGGAGGAAGGAAGGAAGGAATGAGGGGGGAAGGGAGGAAGGAAGAGAGGAAGGGAGGAAGGAAGAGAGGAAGGGAGGAAGGGAGGAAGGAAAGGAGGAAGGGAGGGAGGGAGGGAGGAAGGGAGGGAGTGAGGAAGGGAGGGAGGGAGGAAGGGAGGAAGGGAGGAAGGAAGAGAGGAAGGGAGGAAGGGAGGGAGGGAGGAAGAGAGGGAGGGAGGGAGGAAGGGAGGGAGGGAGGAAGAGAGGAAGGGAGGGAGGGAGGGAGGAAGGGAGGGAGGAAGGGAGGGAGGGAGGAAGGGAGGAAGGGAGGAAGGGAGGAAGGGAGGGAGGAAGAGAGGAAGGGAGGAAGGAAGGAAGGAGGGGGAAGGGAGGGAGGGAGGGAGGGAGGAAGGGAGGGAGGGAGGAAGGGAGGGAGGGAGGAAGGGAGGGAGGAAGAGAGGAAGGGAGGAAGGGAGGGAGGAAGAGAGGAAGGGAGGAAGGGAGGAAGGGAGGGAGGGAGGAAGGGAGGAAGGGAGGAAGGAAGAGAGGAAGGGAGGAAGGGAGGAAGGGAGGAAGGGAGGAAGGAAGGGTCCAAGATGAAGCAGGCAGGGAGGGAAGCCGGCTGCGCTCCGAAAGGGCTTTGTGGATGGAGCCCTTGAGGCCAGCCCCCCTTTTCCTCCCTTCCCGCCCCCCCCCCGCAGCGGAGGCTCCAGGGGCTGTGGTTGGCGGGCGGTGCATGCATCTACAGTAGCGTTTTTGAGGGAAGAGAGTGAACAGGTCCAAACAGAACTTTTGATTTTTTAAATATAATTTTTATTTTAATTATAGTGGCTTACATATCGTTCACAGTAATATTCCAGGTACATATTTACATCGAATCAGGGGAATTCCCACCACCGAATTCTCCCACATCCACTCCCATCCTGCCTCCCATATCCTCCACTCTCCCCCCCAGGGGGTACTAGAATGCGTGATCCCTTCTGTGTCCAGTTTATTACTTAGTGGTCTTATAACTGTTTGGTCTTGGTGCCTCCAGTACTGCCCCCTCTAATTGGGTGGCGGGACTAGATACTTCAAGTTATGTGGTTTTGTTTGAGGAAGAGAAAAGCAATATAATGGGGTAAAAATCAACTACGCCGACTATGAGCAGAGTCATTCTAAAGGCTCTCATCCTTGGTTTGAGGGACGAAAGGGAAAAGAAGAAGGTGAAACACCACAACAGTTCAAAAAGAGGAATCAAATAAGATATCCAGTGAGCACTGCAGCAATAAAAATATGCACCACATAGTTGCCTTGGTCTTGAATTAGGAAATATGACAAGGCGCAAAGAGGAAGAAGAGAAAAGAAGAAAGAAAAAGTAAATATATAATTTAAAAAATGGACAACTACTTCAATATCTACCCCAAAACAAAGAAAAAACTAGATAAAAAATAATAAAAATAAAAAACATTAAAATAAAAATTAAAAAAAGGATTATTTAGTGTTTTTGTCTCTCCCCCCCTGCATAGGCACAGTAAATATTGGGGTCATCTGAAAGGGGAATCCCCTTGGCCTAAAGCTAGCAGAGGTGGCAGCCATATGGGCATACTTCTTGTCAGGAACCTTCTCCCAAGGGTACTGGCTCAATGGAAATCCCAGGAACTCTAAGTGGCGAGAGTAGAGTGGAAGAACAGGGGAGCCCACCAGAACTAGACAAAGGTGACAAGGCTGCCTGGAGAATAAGACAATGCTGAGCACTCCCCCCTGCACCCAACACCCTCCAAACTACAAGCACCACACTCTCTGCCTGTTCTGGAGCAAATTACTTATATACGTATATAAATATTATTTATATCTGCAGAGGAAACACTTGTACAGTGTAAGACTAAACATGAATTTAACATTGATAACAGGGCCTAAGCATGACTCTGAATTTTATGAATATATTAAACAATTTTTATTTGAATCCTACAGTTGAATCTATGACATCTATATATAATCAAGTTCTTTGAAAGAAAGTAAAGCATATTAATGGTTTTACTTAAGCCCTATGGTTATAAAGTTGTTCATTGTTGGATTTGTCATACAATGTACATCATCCTTCAACAGTACATTCTTCTTGCCAAATAAGTCACCCGTTTCCCTATCACCCCCTGTACCCCACCCCTGCCCTCTCTAGGGCAGGTGGTTTGCTTCTCTTTCTCTTTCCTTTTAAATAATGTCCTTTGCATTATTGTTAAGGGAAGGGTGCCTTGCATGTCGCTGTCTCCCATTTCAGCACACAGTTCTTGTCGAGAGTGATCAATTCCAGCTATCATTGTCTGAGTAGACCCTTGTTTACTCTAACTGCACTCACCTCTTGCTCTTTGTGGCTAGCTTTCTACCCTGGGCTGGACCTCCTGAACCTTATCTCTATTGTCTCTGGGTACTATTACCATATTATCTCTCATTTTTGTTATGTCCCACAAAGGAGTGAGACTATGCTATGTCTATCCCTTTCCATCTGGCTCATCTCACTCAGCATAATAATCTCCATATTCATTCATGCATAAGCAAATTTCATGACTTCATTTTTTCCTAATGACTACAGAGTATTCCATTGTGTAGATGTACCAGTGTTTCTTTAGCCACTCATCTGTTGTCAGGCACCTAAGTTGATTCCAGTTTCTGGTCATTGTAAATACTACTGCTATTGTAAATCAATTGCTTTGAGATAAAGAAAAGCATTTTATTTTTTGTCTTGTTTTGTTTTGGGGTCACACCCAAGAGTGCTCAGGGGTTACTCCAGGCTCAGAAATTGCTCCTGGCAGGCTTCGGGGGACCATATGGGAAGATGGGATTCAAACCACTGTCTTCTACATGCAAGGCAAACACCCTACCTCCATGCTATCTCTCTGACCCCCAAAGAAAAGCATTTTAATTACTTTATTTAAACACTTTATTTAAGCACTATTTATTAAATAGTGCAGAGGACTTTTTGTTTTGTCTTTTTGAATTACTGGGGTATATACTTAGCAGTGATATTGTTAGGTCATATGGAACCTCAATTTCTAGCTTTTTGAGGAATGTCTATATTTTCCACCAGCAGTGAATTAGACTTCCTTTCTCCCCTCATCCACAGGATCACTGGTTGTTTTTGTTCTTTGTAATGTTTCTAGTTTCTGTGGTTTGAGCTAATATCTCATTGAGGCTTTGATTTGCATCTTACATTATAAAATGGTGTTTCAGTATATAGCCTCTTTTATAAAATCAGAAGCATTTAAAATAACTCTTAAGAAAATGCTTTTAGAGAAAACGAATTTCATGGACAAGTAGAGAGCTCTGAGACTCTAGTTCTATCTTTGCAGGTTGGAATGATTGAGTATGCTTCGTGGTGCTTCCTGTATAACCAGTTTTAATACTGGCTGCTCTGCAGTCTGTAATTATGAGTGCAGCAAGCAGTTTCTAGCACCTCCCAACCAAATGGGTCAAGTATTTGTGGAGCACCATAACCTGACTGTTAAATGTGCTAGAAGGCATAATAATGAAACAGTAAAACACACAATGAACATGGCAGCTGAGTATTTAAGCATTGCAATTGGATGCCTGACCACCAGCAAACATCACAACCAAGTGTAAAGGCATCGCAGCCATGCATATGTGTGACC
Organism: Suncus etruscus; assembly: GCF_024139225.1. Lineage (NCBI taxonomy): Eukaryota > Metazoa > Chordata > Mammalia > Eulipotyphla > Soricidae > Suncus > Suncus etruscus. The sequence continues at coordinate 129,375,395 of NC_064868.1, read as the reverse complement.
CTCCTGCATCACAGCTGCAGCAATAGAAGAAAGAAAATGGAAGAGGGCAGAAAACAGATTTTTTTTGTTTTCTTTGGCCAGACACCATAGTTCTCAGGGATTACTTCTGGCTTTGCAGCCAGAAATTACTCCTAGTAGACTCAGGGGACCATATAAAATGCCGGTGATAGAGCCTGGGTTGGCTGTGAACAAGGGAAATGCCCTACCAACTGTATTATTGCTCCAGACCCAGAAAACAGAATTGTAAGAAAAGTGTCATATATTTCATTTTAGTTCAACATCGGTTTTTTAAACCATACATGCATAGAGACAAATATAGCATAACGCCAAGAAATGACCTAAGATTCTGGTTCCAGAAATACCTTACTCATACTCCCATAACCCCTGTCTCTCTCTATGAATAACCCAGTTCTTGACTTAACACATCAATTGTTAACTGTTGTTGAGATCATTCAGCTAGGTAAATGTTGGGAAGTTCCTGTCCTTTTTGAGGACCTCTTTTATTGCTCCTTTTGAAACCGGTTTCAGGGTTAAGGATTCCCTAAGCTGTTGCCAGTCTGTGAAATTCAATATCATTCCTTCAAATCTTAATGACAGTCTAGGATACTAGAGTATTCTTGGAGAGGAGTTCATTTGGCTGAGATTTTTTGGTACTATTTCCGTCCATTCTCTTTAGGCTAGTAAAGCTAGTTGTTGTGAATTTTATGGGCTTCACTTGCATATAAGTTCCTTTTGTGTCCCACTTCTTTCAACATTGTCTCTATTTTTGGATTTTGTCATTTGGGGTATAATGTATTTTGTATTTTTTCCTGGTTGAGTCTATTTCTACTGGTATAGGTATTGCTGGTAAGGTTAGATCCCACGTGAGCAGACAGCTTACAAAAAGAATCGACAAACCACTTCAGGAGGGGGCTCTTTCATTTGAGAAGGGAATGGGATATGTATGTGTCTCAGCCAATCAGGTTACAGGAAAGTAGGATGTGAGTTCTGTGTGTTTAGGGGATTAAAAGGATTGTGTGCTCTCTTTAGGGGATTAGGGAAAATGAGGTGTACAGGATTAGAGAAAGCAGGTGTGTGCTCTATGTGTTTAAACTAAGTGTGTTTTCAATGTGTTTAGCTACACGTAGAGACTCTTCATGCCTCTTAGGGCTTGGTACCGGTAATCCTCAAATCTGTGAAATTCGTGTTCATGATTTATTTAACTAGTTTCTTCAGCACCATTGCCTTTTTTGTTTTTCAGGCACTTGGATGATTCATATATTGTTCCTCTTCAACTCACCCCATAGTTCTCTCTCATGGTGTTCGTTTCTTTTCAGACTATTTTTCATTTCTTTTGCTGTTTCCTAGGGTTTCTTTCTCATCTCATCTTGGAGCTCCTTGTCATTTTGCACAGCTTATGTAATTGCTATTTAGAGCTTCTATTGACTTTTAAATATCATCTACAAAGTTGTTCATTTCTGTTATTTCTGATTGTAGTAGATTTTATTATTTTGACTCTATATTTTTTATCTTTTCATAACTCCCTGTGCTCTCATATCTTTGAACTCAAACATCCTCATCATAATGTCACTAGGAACGTTATCTGAGGAGTTATTAGTGTTTTTTATTTCTTTGGTGATATTGTATTCACCCATGGAGCTTGCTGAGGTTCTATGCGTTTATTCATTGTTATTCTAGTGTTCTTGCTGTGCTGGGTTTGAGTCTTTGTAGACTCCCTGAAAGATGCTGAGGTATTAAACTGTGATTATTCTTTCTTCTTTATCCACCTCGACCAAATGAAAGGAAGAATAACTGTGAGTAGTGTGTAAATTCACTGAGTAGTTTGCTTTAGGAACTATAGTGTGGGCCTGTTTATCTGATACAAATCAGGTTCCAATGCTGCTGGGAGCTAGGTAGATGGAGGGGGGCTCTCCCTCTCAAACTAGATCAATCCCAGTAATGCCAGCCAGAAGCAGGTTTCACCTGAAGTGCCAAAGCAGCAGGCACAATGTCTGAAACTTCTTTTGGGGGTGGGGCTTTTGGCCTCAATGATAGTGCTCAGATATTACTCCTCGTTGCCCAGAGATCACTACTGACTAGCTCACAGGACCATATGGAATGCCAGGAATTGATGCCAGGTCAGCGACATGCAAGGTAAGTGTCCTACCTACTCTATTATTGCTCAGGTCTGTAGCAGGTCAGCCCCTGAAGAGGTTGACTGATGGAGGGATGGAGAATGAGGCCCTTTTCTTCCAGCTCGGAGCACGCGTCTGCCACCCTGTCTAGCCCACGGTTCTGAGGTGAAACGGCGGGTAAACAGCTCGCAGACAATCAGGCTCGTGGAAATATTTGCTTTATTCGGATGGACAAAACTGAAGTCCAAAGACTTAGATTCAGTTCCAGCCAGCAAAAAGCCCCCGCCTTCCACAGACCCTTGCTCTTATACTCCAGAGTCAGGTCCCACCCCATGGTGGGATCAGATACCAACCAATGGTGGAAGCAGAATCAGGTCCTACCCTAGGGTGGGGGCAGAATGCCAGGTCACACCCTAGGGTAGGGCACAATCACCTAATCAGATTAGAGTGAGCAACATAGTAATCCCCAAAATATTTACATACACAATTCCCACTTTCGTTTTTAGTAAACAAACAATATTGTCTACAATTATTAAAAGAAAAATTAGTCACTAATAAAAGAGCGGCTGTTTGCATAAGCATAAGCAAACAAATTGTTGTGTATGTAAATATTTTGGGGGATTACTATGTTGCTCACCCTAATCTGATTAGGTTATTATGCCCTACCCTAGGGTGTGACCTGGCATTCTGCCCCCACCCTAGGGTAGGACCTGATTCTGCTTTCACCATTGGTTGGTATCTGATCCCACCATGGGGTGGGACCTGACTCTGGAGTATAAGAGCAAGGGTCTGTGGAAGGCGGGGGCTTTTTGCTGGCTGGAACTGAATCTGAGTCTTTGGACTTCAGTTTTGTCCATCCGAATAAAGCAAATATTTCCACGAGCCTGATTGTCTGCGAGCTGTTTACCCGCCGCCGTTTCACCTCAGAACCGTGGGCTAGACAGGGTGGCAGACGCGTGCTCCGAGCTGGAAGAAAAGGGCCTCATTCTCCATCCCTCCATCAGTCAACCTCTTCAGGGGCTGACCTGCTACATAATGGCGCCCGGACAGGGACCTGAACCCTGGACCCTCAGAACTGTAAGTGAAATACTTCATTGGAAATTTCCTATGCTGACCATCAAATGGTTTCTGTGGTTAGTCATGTGGATTTTACCACCCTTAGTCTTACGCATTGGTGCTCTAGTATACAAGTGGATCATTCCATTTTGTTTAAAACTAATTGGTTTTGATCTAAGGACAATCACTGCAGTTGGATGGTTGTGGTCTATATTTCAAATGAAAAGTGTAGTGTCTCTAGCCATCATAGTTTGTGGAATTTCTGTGTTGACTAACATTATTATTATGAGCATAGTTATTTGCTGGTATTTAGGAAATAGAAAGTGTAGAAATGGTGAGGCTAAAATCAGTATAGATAATAAGGAAATTTATCTGACGAAAACTCAGACCAAGGTGCAGGCTGACGAATCAAGCCCCACCATCAACAATATAGGAATTTTTGCTGGAAGAAAAACAACTCAGAATGTTAAGCCTGATTCTAGTGAATTGCTTGACAGTAGTGACTCAGATAATGATCTACCTCCAGTGCTAACTCCATGAGGGATGCCTCCTTCTAGTCACAAAATTGAATCGCAGAGCAGAGCAGATTCAAACAATGAACCACATGCTCGGTCTCATAGCTCTATTCAGAGTAATTTTGCTAATCAGGCCTTATCCCCTATAGACGGGGTAAATGTTTCTAACTATGTACCCTATCAGATGGAAGAATTAGATCGGTTTAAAAGAGCATGTAAAGAAAATGGGCCAAAATCGCCATACAGTGTGGAGTTATTAAGACTTTGGAGTCATAACTCATCTTGGACTTTGTATGATTTTAAAAGAATCGCTGAAATATGCCTGTCGTCTAAACAGCGAACTGAATGGGAAATGTACTATTCAGAAGGCGTAAAAGCTAAATTATATAGTCGGATGGTATGAAAAAGCAAGTGGCAGGTGTTACTCTATCATATGAATTATTGATGGCAGAAAATCAATTTGCAAATATTCAGACACAAGCAGCTTTACCTAAGGAAATCTTAAATTTAATAAGGGAGATTGCATTGTCATCATGGGAAAAAATTGATTCTAACAGCATTGGTAGAGGAAACTTTTTAAAAATTACCCAAGGCCCTTATGAGTAATTTGCAGAGTTTGTAGGTAAGATTAAAGATGCTCTGAAGTTACAGGTGGAAGATGAGGAGATTAGAAACTTCCTAGTAAAATCTTTGGCCTATCATAATGCAAATTCAGCCTGTAGATTAGTATTGAATACATTAAATGAAAAGTCAGATCTGAATGATTACCTTTATGCCTGCCGGAATGTCTATGTGGAGCCCCAACCCCCACCCCACTCAGACTCAGTACAAACCTTCCCAGTTACCAAGGGAACAATGCCTTACGCCCCTCGGGGACAGAACACTTTCCGGAAACCAGGTCTTTGCCCAAAATACAAAAGGGGTCGCCACTGGGCGAAAGATTGCAGATCCAGAAACCTCATTAATAATAACCTAAGTAGAGGTTTCAACACAGTCCCCAGGAGGCAAATCGCCTGCTACCATTGTGGAAAACAGGGACATATCAAAAGAAATTGTCGTCTCCTTATAAATTCAGCTCCCCAAGAACACACATACAAGATGCAGGGAAACGCCCACAGGGCCTCCCCCCAGGCCCTTCCAAATCAGGGGCAAAGTTCACAGACAATAATCCTTCCAAGCCCAGCCCAAGAAAATTCATCACGATAAGGGAATTAATCCACTCCACTTCAGGGAGTGCCGGATTAGACATATTATGCCCAGAGGACATTACAATTTACCCAGGAGCATGCCCTTACATGTTAGAAACTGGCATTGTAGGCCCGCCACCCCCAGATACTATGGGTTTGATTCTTGGCAGAAGTTCCCTCAACATAAAGGGTATATCAGTAATCACTGGTGTCATTGACTCAGATTCCATGGGAGAAATCATTGTAGTTATTACTGTACCAGTTACATGGACCTTTAAAAAAGGAGAAGCGATTGCCCAGATAGTAATAGTGCCTTATGTCAAATTTGGGACTTCAGATAAGACTAGAATTGGAGGTTTTGGAAGCACAGATCCGGATGCTGCTCAAAACCCAATCGTGGCTCTGGTTACTAAATGTAAAGATGAACACCCAATGATCAAACTTCACTTGGAAGTCAAACCCTTTGATGGAATGATAGATACGGGTGCTCAGGTTACCGTAATTTCTGATAAAGAATGGCCAGAAAATTGGCCTCTTTAGGAAATCCTGTATTCCCTAGAAGGAATAGGAGGCCTGAGTTCCTGTCTGTTGAGTACAAGGACTATACTATTTTACGGCCCAAAAAATCAAAAAGCAATAATCAGACCTCACGTGGGCCCATTTTCACCATCCCTGTGGGGCCGTGACCTACACAAACAGTGGAAAGCAGAATTCCACATCCCATTAGCTCCAGAAGAGCCCAAACCTTCTTTTGATTTAAAAACCAAAAATTTTTAGTGGGGGCCACTACCGTAAAAACACCAGCACCAATAAAAATAAAATGGAAATCTGATGAACCAATTTGGACAGGTCAGTGGCCCCTTAAAACTGATAAATTAAAGGTGCTGACAGAATTAGTGGAGGAACCGCTAAGTTTAGGACATATTGAACCATCTTTTTCTCAATGGAATTCACCTATATTCACTATAAAAAAGAAATCCAGTAAATGGAGACTTTTGATGGATCTTAGAGCTATAAATTTATCCATGATACCTATGGGCAAATTGCAGACTGGTTTACCATCACCTGTAGTTATTCCAAAGGAATGGCCACTAATTATAATTGATCTGAAAGACTGCTTCTACCATATTCCTATCCACCCAGATGATAAAAAACGTTTTGCATTCTCAGTTCCTTCTCTCAATAATACCCATCCCTGCAGACGTTTCCAATGGACTGTTCTCCCCCAAGGCATGCTGAATTCCCCAACCATGTGTCAGTTTTTTGTAGATAAGGTTTTGAGCCCTGCTCGTGAAAAATTTCCTCAAGCCATGATATTTCATTATACAGATGATATCTTGCTCACAATGAACAATGAAACAGATTTACAGGAATTATACTCTTATGTTACTGACTGTTTACAAATATCAGGACTAAAAATAGCTTTAGAAAAAATACAGATAATGCCACCGTATCAATATTTGGTTTTTATTTTGGACCAGACGTCTATACGTCCACAAAAATTTTCTATCAAAAAAGAAAACCTCAGAATGCTTAATGATTTTCAGAGACTTTTAGGTGACGTAAATTGGCTCTGCCCTGCACTAGGAATCCCAAATGCAGAGTTATCTAATCTGTTTAAAACGTTGGAGGGTGATCCTGCTTTAGATAGCCCGAGAAATTTAACAACAGCTGCCAAAAATGAATTTGACATCTTCTTGAGCAGATTACAAAAATCGTTTCTCTCAAGATTCATCCCAGGAGAAAAGGTATTACTGTTAATCTTCCCTACTATAGAAACCCCCACAGGGGCCTTGATGCAACAGTCAGGACCTTTGGAATGGGTGTATTTACATAACAAACAACCTTGCTCAGTTGTCCCCTACTTGCAACTGATTTCAGAGATTATTATCAAGGCAAGACTCAGATCTATATCTTTACTAGGTTTTGACCCAGATATAATAGTTTTGCCAGTACCAAAAAAGGAAATTGAGTCAATATTGCCAATTAATGAATCTCTACAAAGGGCCCTCTCAGATTTCACAGGAGAAATATCCTCCCATTATCCAGCAGGAAAAATTTGGGACTTTTTAAAGAAAATTCAGTTTGTTATTTCTTCAATTGTTCGGGATTCCCCTATCCCCAATGCCAAGGTTTTTTTACATTGATGGATCCCAAAATGGAAAAGGAGGAATAACTGGAGACAACATTAATATGACCATAGATACCAAATATAAATCTGCACAGAAAGTTGAATTAGCAATGTTAATTTACCTATTAGAAAATGTATCTGAAGCCATGAATATAGTTTCTGATTCTTTGTATGTGGTAAATTTATGTCATGTGATAGCCACTGCATCCCTTAATGCTAATAACCCGATCATACAGGACTTACTTAAACAATTACAGCAGCTTCTTCAAAAAACGAACTGAGCCCATCTTCATCACGCATATTAGAGCCCACTCAGGTCTTCCAGGACCTATGGCTCAAGGAAATAAAACTGCTGACTTGCTAGCAATGCCTATATTTAAATCACCTGTAGAGGAACATTCAGCCCTACACACAAATGCTCGCCGTTTACATGTGAATTACCAAATTCCATGGAGGCAAGCTAGAGAAATTGTAGAAAACTGCAACGTATGTGCACCATTAACAAAAAAGACTCACATAGCAGGAGCAAACCCAAGAGGCTTACAGTCTAACGAACTTTGGCAAATGGATATAACTCAAACAGATTTATTTCCAAGGAAACCTTATCTTCATGTTGTGGTGGACACTTATTCTCGGTTTATGTGGGCAATTCCCATGTCTTCTCAAAAATCTAAGGCTGCTTGTAGTTTTCTTTTACAATGTTTCTCTGTGATGGGTATTCCATATTCAATAAAAACTGATAATGGGCCAGCCTATGTTAGCAAAACTTTTGAATTTTTTTGTAAGGAATGGCAGATAAGACATCTCAGAGGAATTCCTTACAATTGTAGGGGACAGGCCATTGTAGAAAGGACTCACAGAACCTTAAAAACTCAATTGCAAAAAAATAGAAAAAGAGGTTTACCACCAACGGATTTGCTATCTTTGACTCTTATCACACTAAATTACTTTAACTTACCCCAAGGGGAAAGTTACACTGCAGCGGAAAGACATTTTAAAGAAGATATTCAGAGACAAGAAACAACCCATAAACCTATTTGGATCAAGGAGGATGAAAAATGGATAGCTGGCTATCTTCTCCTAAGAGGAAGGGGTTATGCCTATGTTTCTATAAATGATGACCCTCCCAAGAAATTTTGGGTTCCATTACGTCTTGTTAGAAATCGGGCTAGCACAAATGATCAGGTTCAGACTACAAACTCCCCTACAGAGAAAAAGCAGAATACTTCAGACACTAACAGCAGTAATATTACTGAGGTCTCTGGGGCAGGGAACGATTTAGCTGCCACACACCATACAATGAGTGAGACTGATGGTAGTGATAAACCCTTACACTCCGAGATGCAAAAGGAAAGACAGGAACCTGTCTTAACTGGGCTCCAAAATATAGGAAACTCTTGCTACATGAACTCAATATTGCAATGCTTGTATAATATTTCAGACTTAACTCAGTATTTTTATAAAGATCGTTATAAAAAGGATATTAACAAGAAAAATCCGATGGGGCATGAAGGTAAATTAGCCGAAGAATTTGGTCGGCTCATCAAAACCATGGGAAATGGATTTCATAGATATATTAACCCTGAAAGCTTCAAAGTAACAATTGGTTTACTTAATGACCAGTTTGCTGGGCACAATCACCTAATCAGATTAGGGTGAGCAACATAGTAATCCCCCAAAATATTTACATACACAACAAGGTCCTGGTCTGGAACTCCTTACCTTATCCTTAAACTTATACTATCTGTACTTCCATTCATCAAAGTCTTAGAACAAATCACTGGACCCAACCTTGACTCTTACCTTTCTTTTACACTCCATTGTTAACCATTTCTCACTGATTCTACTGCCCTGGTTAAACCACTACCTATGTTTTTTCCACCCTCATACTTCTTATGATATATTCTTGTTGCCACCCTATTGATCTCATACCAGTCTATTGACAACAACCCAAATTGGTCCTTTAAAATCATAATATCATGTCATATTCTCTCAAATTTTGCCAAAGCCTCCTATCCCATTTATTGTCAAAAACCCAATCCTTTTTATAGACATTCAAGGACCTCATGTTCTGACCACAGTACTTCTTTTATTTCATCATCCATCCCTGTGCTCATTCTACTAATGTGACCTAAAAAAAGACACCTCCTTACAGCCTTTGTCCCTACCCTCAATTTATTTAAATATATTTTTGCCACAAACAGCAGTGCATAGGTCACTCCTGGCTCTGCACTCAGGGGTCACTCCTGGTGGTGTTCAGGGGACCGGATGGGATACCAAAGATCAAACGTGGGTTGGACACATGCAAGGCAAACTACCCACCTACTGTGCTGTTGCTCCTTTCCTAAACAGATATTTTTATGTTTAAATCCTATTTTAGTTCTCTTCTGCTTAAAAATCTTGTAATCAGAGAGATTCTACCTGCCCATTGATATTAGTTTTCCACAGAAATAAAATTTTGATAGATGATGATAATATACAAGTATATACATATATCTTTATCTCTATATATTGTGACTAAGAGGTAGATTGTAAGTAATTAGCAGGCAGCAAGACACTTGAAAGGTCTAAGAGTATGAATTTCAGTCCAAAATCTTGCAAAGTCAATACCTAAGAAATGATATTTCAGTTTGTATCTGAATACAGAAAATATTGATGCTCTAGCAGCTAGCTCAATAGTAAGGAGGAATTTCTGCTTACATATTTTTGTTTTTTTTTTCAAATATGCAATTGACTGGATAAAGCCTACCAAAAAAGAAGAGAAAAATCTGCTTTACTCATCCAAATATTAATCTCACTTAAAACACTCTTCAGAAACACATCAAAATAATGTTTGATTGAGTATATAGGCATTCCATTACCTAGTAAAGTTATTAAATAAAATTAACCAACATACCATTCATCATAAATATGTACTTTGCACATACTTATCTTTGTCCTGGTTTTCACAACTGAAAATTTTATCTCTATTATTATTCATTCTGCTGAATTAACTTACTTAATTAACCTATTGAAATGTAAGTTCCAAGAAGATAAGTACTTTTCATATTTTGCTTAATGCTGAATGGTGCTTGGTATATGAAAACTGTTCACTAAATATTTTTTTCCGCACAGTAATGGCTAAAATTTAGTGTTAGAGGGACACTTACAGTTTTATGACTTCTACTTCACATCATCTAATTTTTCTTTCACTGCAGTTTTTTTTTCATTTTCATCTTGATTTTTATGGTTGTCTTTTAGATAAAGTATATTTTATTCTTTTTCTATAAACATTACAAATATTTTCTTTCACTCTCTGTCACATAAGGTCAATGATATAAATAGGCAGTCATACTGATTTCCATAATTCATCCTCCTACCAATTTATTCAATAAGGAAAATTGGGTACCTTTTATACAGCACCACTCCCTTCTGTATTTGGGAAAGAAATTGAGGGTTTAAGGAGCAAATATATGATTATTCCTTAATATTTGTCAATGTTAAATAATTTATATCAAAATTCAGGGCAGATAAATGGCAAATTCATCATAAGTCTACACTGCTTTCTCTACGAAGGGCTTATTTGCTGTGACTTTTCCGAGTATAACTACTACAGATAATGAGAACCAACAGAATTTAATTTCTACAGCATTCAATATATACACCAAATTGCACCATCCCCTGACTGAGATGCAGTAATATTTTTTGAATGTTATCCTTTCTCCCACTCCTGTCATTAGTCTATTCTCCATGCAAAAAACAAACAAACAAACAAAAAACAAAAGAAACAAAAACAAAAAAGTATGACCTTTCTTTTTTTGTTGGTTTTTGGGTCACACCGGTGGTGCTCAGGTTGTTATTCCTGGCTCTGTGCTCACAAATTGCTCCTGGCAGGCACAGAAGACCATATGGGATGTCGCGGGATTCGAACCACCATTCGTCCTGATTTGGCTGCATGCAAGGCAAACGCCCTACTGCTGTGCTATCTCTCTGGCCCCACAATATGACCTTCTAAAACAGTAAATCAGATTGTGGTACTTACATTATAAAAGCTATTGAGTGAAATCTATTATTACACATATGTAGCTAGACACATGGAGCACACGCCCTGCTTTCTCATAAACACACAGAGCTCACAGACACCCTATTTTTCTTAAACACACAGAGATCACACACCCTGTTTTCCCATAAAAACAGAAAGCTCACACCCTACTTGCCCTTTCCCTGATATATATCCTGCTCCCACCAAAAGTAAAGAGTTCTTCGAGCACCACCTGATGTGGCCCAAAAAAGAAAAAAAAAGTCATAACATCAAGAGTTCTATTTCTCACCCTCCCCCAATATGGCTTGATGGTTCAGAATCTTTAAGCACTCTTCTCACCGAAAATCCAACCTCACAGTGACATTTACACACATAGACCAAAATCAGAATTATTTAGTCTGGACTACCATTAACTCCTTCCAAAACAAGGCAGTTTTGGCATTCATTTAAGTAGAAATAGTAAGTAAAACTAATAGTATATATCTATGTGGAATGAGGATTCTACGAGAGTTTTTTTTTTTTTTGGCCGGGGGGGGGGGGTCATAGTTGCTGGCTCTCATGGCTTACTCCTCATACTCAAGGGACAATACATTTTGCTGAGGATTGAACTGATGTTAGCTCTATGCACAGCAAGTGCTTAATCCCTGTACTACCTCTCCAGCCCCCGAATATTGTCCACCATAGGTAATATTTCACACTACTTATACACAATCGAATGGAATTTTGTTCCCTTGAATATTCTTAGTCATTTAGGTTCAGAAAATTATCAATCTTTCAATTAGTTCTAACATTTTTTTCATTCCACAAAAACATTCCCCACAGCATCCTAGGTCTTGATTACTCAGAACCCACTTCCAAATCCATTAAGGTAAATCATAATATTATATAAGTAGACCTTTTATTACTGTTAGATTTTGCCATAAGAACTCATTTATGGGGGCCGATGAGGTGGCGCTAGAGGTAAGGTGTCTGCCTTGCAAGCACCAGCCAAGGAACGGACCGCAGTTCTATCCCCTGGCGGTCCCCTCAAGCCAGGTGCGATTTCTGAGTGCATAGCCAGGAGTAACCTCTGAGCATCAAACGGATGTGACCCAAAATACCACAAAAAAAGAACTCATTTATGGTGTAAGCTCATATATTACCCCATTACTAAGATTGTTTCTTTTTTATTATATATAATTTTTATTTTGACCATATTGGCTTACATATCTTTCACAGTAGTATTTTAGGTACATATTAACATTGAATCAGGGGAATTATCATCAGAAAATTTGTCCTTCCTCCACCCCCGTTCCCATCCTGCATCCCATTTCCCCCACCCTCACCCCCCGGGCTGCTAGAATAAGTGGTCCCCTCTGTGTCTAGCTAAGTACATAGTGATCATATATCTGTTTGGTCCTGGTACCCTCCCTTATTTCCCCCTCTATTTGAGAGGCTGAACTAGATAGTTCAAGTTATGTGGTTTTGTTTAAAGAAGAGAAAAACAATACAGTGGGGTAAAAATCAAATAAGCCGAAAATGGGTGTAGTCCTTCTAGAGGCTCTCAACCTCAGTTTGAGAGAGGACAGAAAAAAAGGAATTGAAATACCACAATAATACAAAAAGAAGTATCAAATAAATATCCAATGATCACTACAGCACTAAAGGCAAGCACCACAAAATTGTCTCAGTCCTGAAATAGAACCATGCCAGAGCGCAAAAAGAAAGATAGATAATGGAGGTGGAGGGAGGACAATTCGGTGATGGGAATTCCCCTGATTTTATGTTAATATGTACCTAAATATTATTGTCAATGATATGTAAGCCACTATGATTAAAGTAAAAATTATATTTAATTAAAAAAAGAAATGTGTTTATTCATGAATCTGAGCTCATCACTCCTGGTGTCTCCAGGGGCCATATGGGGTGTCAGGGAACTTATCCATGTTGGTTGTATACATTATCTCCAGATCATCTTATTTTTGTTTCCTAAACAAGTAAGCTAACTGTTAAGTTATTTGTTTTATTGAGTTTGGGGGAATCTTTATATATATTTAGTATTAGGCTCTTGTTAGATATATGATGTAAAAATAGCTTTTTGAATTTAATAGTGTCTTTTTTATTTTATTTCTTTTACTGTACAGAAACTTTTCAGGTTGATGTCTCCATTTGCTCTTTTTTTTTCTCTTGGTCTTTTTTCTCTCAGGCCTCCAAAGACATTTTCAAAGCCTATATTATGAAGTTTCTTTCTCCATTTTTCTTTGTCTATTCTCTTCTTAGGTTATTTGTATAGATCAACTACCAACATATATGTGGATTTTATTTCTGGCTTTATTTTCTATTCTATTCTACTCTGTTCTGTTTTGTTCTAGCTAGCCTTTGTTTTCTGGTTCCTTTACCATACTGCTTAATTACTGTCATTTTGTAGTACAGTTTGAAGTCAGGGAATATGATTCCTCTAATCTTTTTTTCATGATTCTTCTGGCTACTTGATATCTTTTGTGGCTTAATAGATATTTTATCATTAATATGTAAATGACTGTGGCTGTATAATTACTTCAACTATGTTAGTTATTCCAATTAATGACTCTGGAGAATATATCTTGTGTGTGTCTTATTTCTATTAACATAGTTTTTAATGTATGGGTGTTTCATCATCTTCTGAGTTAAATTTATTTATGGGTGCTAAAGTGATAGAATTCTCTTGATATCTTTTTTCCTGGTTCATTGTTTAATATGGAAAAAACTGATATATTGATATTATTTAGCCTGCATATATTTTATATGGATCTATTATTTCTTGTATTTTTTGTTTTAATAGATTCTCTAGAGAATACTATGTGTATTACCATGACACGTGAATAAGATATAGTTTTTTTATTTTCTAATCTGTATTCTTTTTATTTTATTTTCTTTGCTACTTACTATAATGGGTATTTCTAATACTACATTGAATAATAGTGGTAAGAGTGAACATATTTCATGGTGCTTGTGGGTTTATCTTATAGACTCTTATTTTGTAATTATGTATATGCTCATTTTATCCAAATTTTATTGAGTATATTTCTAACAAATAAATGTTGAATCTTGTCAAAATAAAATAAAGATAGATAGATAAAATAACATAAAATAAAATTGGAGACATCAACTTCAATATCTACACCAAAACAAAGAAGTTCCAAAAATAAAAATAAAAACTAAATAAATAGATTAAAAAAGATTATTTTGTGTCTTTTTTTTCCTGAATAGGCATAGTAAATATTGAGGATATTAGAGAGGGAATTTTCATGGCCTAGTAGATACAAGATTTCTTCACCCTTGAAGTATAGTGTCATGGGTTTGACTGTAGTAGACTCCTTGTCTGTTCATTTACTCTCCCCTTGTTGCTTTTGTGGTATATGGAAGACTTCTGCTTCATCATGGGCAATAAAATCAGACCTCTGTAACTAGAGATCTTGGCAGCTTCACAGGTCAAAGAATGGAGCTTATGATGAAGTCTTTCTTTGTGTTTCTAGGAGTTCTGTTCCTTCCATGTCGATTTAATCTGTCTTCTATAGTTGGTGGTCATGGTCATTGTGCTGCTCCTCGGATGACGTCTGGAATAGAGTCTTTCGTTACGTTTCCAGAAGATCTGTTCAGTTGTGATAGTCTCCATCAGATCCCTGGAATTAGAGATCTTGTTTGTTTTACAGATCAGAGACCAAAACCTAGGCTAGAGCTTTTTTATTGGTCCCAGGATGCATACTGTCCAGTTATGGTTGCAAAAACCAATCATCTGTAGATAGCGATCTTGGCTTTTGCACAGATCAGAGGAGGACATGTCTTCTAATTTTGTCTTATCATTGGCTGGTGAGGTAGAACAACCTGCTATTAGATCAAGTTGTTCCCATTTCCTTGATTTCCATATCATTTTAGAACTGGCACATATTGGTGTCAGAGCAGCATTATGGATGCCCCAGAGGGAATTTGGTTCCTGGAGCTGTTGTAGAGAACAGTATCATTTCCATGTCTGGCATCCAGGAGTCAAGGCTGGATGGTCGGTGTCTAATTCCCTGGAGTCTAAGCTGGGTCCACATGACATGTGTTCAAGGTGGGAGATGCCCCTGTGTTGTAAAAAAGTAAGAATTCTTATCCCTAGTAGATAAGAGCTTGTTTTATACGTGATATTTCCCCTTTTTTTAGTATGCCTTTGCAGGAAGAAGTGGTGCTACATTATATTGCTGGTGCATTTGGGGGTGGAAAGAGAAGAAAACAGGAACAGGACAAAAAATAAAAATATATATGCTCACATATATATATATATATATATATAAAGAAAAAAGATTATTGAAAAAGTAAGTAAAAAGTAATGAAAGGAACAAAGTGATGTAGGAGATTACCTTACATTTGGGGGAAAACAGGTTAGGAGGTCATTACTAATACTACATTACTAATACTACATTACTAATACTGTCATTACTAATACTATCCACTTAGCTCTAACATTCTCCAACCCCATCCAGTGGCACAATGATCATTTTAGCATTATACATTTTGGACTGATCCCATTTCCATAGTCTTTTCTAGACACATATACTGATACTATTTAGAAAAGACTACGAAAATGGGATCAGTCACACATTTATAATACTAAACTGATCATTGTGCCACTGGATGGGGTTGGAGAATAATGCTTGTATAGTATCTGTGAACTAGAGAAAGCTTAAAAATCTCCAAAAGTCTAAATCTCCACTAACTATGTATTTCACTGGTACTACAGATGCTTTCTAGCATTCTACCCACAACCTGGAATTACATATATCTATAAAACAGTGGTACAGATTTCCTGTGGCAATGTGTTGGAAAATAACCAATCCACCCAAAATCTTCTTTCATTTAGTAATAAAAATTACTCATTAAATAATCAAGAGATGTTATAAATTTATTTTCCCTTTAGTAACAGTCTAAAATTAAAATTGTCACAGTATTTATTAGGTGGGTAAAATATCTAAAAACAGGACCCTTGGAATAATATACAATTTATACATAAATGATTATAGAGCTTCAACATCTTATACTTACTTTCATTGCATTTTGTGTTCACTTAAACTGTTTGAGATTCTTGACAGTTTGCTAGCAATTTAACATGTTAAAATTATGTATATCACTCAAATCATTTTAAATTATAAATATTCCCTTTGATCTTTTCATGTTATTTGTAAATAGGTTTACTATCTATTCAATGCTTTAAGGTATAAATTTTGGCCTTCAGAGAGATAGTACAGCAGGGAAGGCACTTGCCTTGCACAAACCCGGATTAAATCTGTGGCATCCAATATTGCACCCAGAGCACCAATAGGGGTGATTTCAGAGTGTAAATCAAGGCATAACCCCTGAACATTGAGAGATGTGGCTTAAAAACAAACAAGATATACAATTCATTCTCTACCTTCCACTTCTTCCCTGTCAGAAGAGCTTCTTGAGCATTATATCTCTATTACGTCTTTAATTCCAGTAAAGATGGAAACAAATGGAGTACTCTATTTACATAGAGTACTCACATCTTCATGATGAACTATGTTGTTATTCATCAAATATATCCATCTTTAAAAACCCACATGTGCAATCTGTTGGAATTATATACATTCATAGGGTAGACTGATTTGTATATCAGCTAAAATTTAAGTCTGAAGTTGAATTCAAGGGTATATTAAAACTGTTATATGTTTATAGAAAGAAATAAAAAAAGAAAGAAGAAAGAGAGAGAAGAAAAAAGAAAGAAAGAAAGAGAGAGAGAAAGAGAGAAAGAAAGAAAGAAAGAAAGAAAGAAAGAAAGAAAGAAAGAAAGAAAGAAAGAAAGAAAGAAAGAAAGAAAGAAAGAAAGAAAGAAAGAAAGAAAGAAAGAAAGAAAGAAAGAAAGAAAGAAAGAAGAAAGAGGGGCCGGAGAGATAGTATGGAGGTAAGGCGTTTGCCTTTCATGCAGGAGGTCATCGGTTCAAATCCCGACGTCCCATATGGTCCCCCTTGCCTGCCAGGAGCAATTTCTGAGCATGGAGCCAGGAATAACCCCTGAGCACCACCGGGTGTGACCCAAAAACCACCAAAAAAAAAAAGAAAAGAAAGAAAGAAAGAAAGAAAGAAAGAAAGAAAGAAAGAAAGAAAGAAAGAAAGAAAGAAAGAAAGAAAGAAAGAAAGAGAGAGAGAGAAAGAAAGAAAGAAAGAAAGAAAGAGATAGAAAGAAGAAAGAAAGAAAGAAAGAAAGAAAGAAAGAAAGAAAGAAAGAAAGAGAGAGAGAAAGAAAGAAAGAAAAAGAGAGAGAGAGAAAGAAAGAAAGAAAGAGAGAGAGAGAGAGAGAAAGAAAGAAAGAAAGAAAGAAAGAAAGAAAGAAAGAAAGAAAGAAAGAAAGAAAGAAAGAAAGAAAGAAGGAAGAAAGAGGGGCCGGAGAGATAGTATGGAGGTAAGGCGTTTGCCTTTCATGCAGGAGGTCATCGGTTCGAATCCCGACGTCCCATATGGTCCCCCTTGCCTGCCAGGAGCAATTTCTGAGCATGGAGCCAGGAATAACCCCTGAGCACCACCGGGTGTGACCCAAAAACCACCAAAAAAAAAGAAAAGAAAGAAAGAAAGAAAGAAAGAAAGAAAGAAAGAAAGAAAGAAAGAAAGAAAGAAAGAAAGAAAGAAAGAAAGAAAGAAAGAAAGAAAGAAAGAAAGAAAGAAAGAAAGAAAGAAAGAAAGAAAGAAAGAAAGAAAGAAAGAAAAAGAAGAAAGAAAGAGAGAAAGAAAGAAAGAAAGAAAGAAAGAAAGAAAGAAAGAAAGAAAGAAAGAAAAAGGAAAGGAGGAAAAGGAAAGGAGGGAAGGATAAGAAAGAAGAAAAACAAAAAGATCATGAAGATTACAAAGATAGTAATCTTTACAAAAAGTCTATACAAAAACATAAAGGAAGGAAGGAAGGAAGGAAGGAAGGAAGGAAGGAAGGAAGGAAGGAAGGAAGGAAGGAAGGAAGGAAAAAAGGAAGGTAGGAAGGAAGTAAGGAAGGAGAAGGGATAAGAAACAAGAAAAACAAAAGGATAATGAATATTACAAAAATCACCACCCTGTGATACTGCTCTGTACTGGCTCTGTATTGTGCTCAGGTATTACTTCTAACTCTGTATGGGGTACCATATGTCATGTTGAGGATCAAATGTGGGTTAGCCACTTGTATGACAATTGTTCCACTTGTTCTACTATCTCCTCTCTGCTCCACTATCCCATTCAAAGGTCCTAAGAAGATCCAAATGAGAAAAGAGGCTGGGGCCAGAGCTGTGGCGCTAGAGGTAAGGTGTCTGCCTTGCCAGTGCTAGCCTAGGGGGGATCATGGTTCCATCCCCCGGTCGGTGTCCCATATGGTCCCCCAAGCCAGGAGCGACTTCTGAGCGCATAGCCAGGAGTAACCCCTGAGTGTTACCGGGGCTGGCCCAAAAACCAAAAAAAAAAAAAAAGAAAAGAAAAAAAAATAGGCCAACTTGTCACTATGTGCAGAAGACCCAGTAATAATCATAGTAGTCCTAAAGAATCAATAAAACTCCCATGGGGCCGGTGAGGTGGCGCTAGAGGTAAGGTGTCTGCCTTGCAAGCGCTAGCCAAGGAAGAACTGCGACCACGGTTCGATCCCCCGGCGTCCCATATGGTCCCCCCAAGCCAGGGGCAATTTCTGAGCATCAAACGGGTGTGGCTGAAAAAAAAAAAAACTCCCCTACAATGAACCAATATAACATAGTAGCCCGCTACCAAGTCAATATGCTATAATAGAATGTATTCTTATATAAAAGGAATTAGCAAAGAATGATATAAAGGCATATATGTAACTTAAAATGGTTCCCAAAACATCAAGTGTTTAGGAATCAACTTAACAAAATATGTGGGAGATTTATAGCATTATAGTTTTAAATCATTTAAGAAAGAGAAAGAAGACCATAGGATCAACAAAATGATTCAAAAAACCCTATCAGAAATGGGGAGAGGAAATAAACAGACACTTCTCAGAGGAAGGCAGGTGGATTAACAGTAGGTACATGAAAAAGTTTTCAGGATCACTTATCTTTAGGGATAAACAAATCAATACAATAATGAGATATTACCTTACTCCAGTAAGAAAGGCACATATTAAAAATATTCGGAACAATCTGTGTTGACGGGGATGCTATAAAAAAAAAACCTCTCATCCTCTGCTGGTAGGAATCTGTTTCAACCCAGGTGGAAAAATTGTATAGAGTTTTCAGTAAACTTAGACTTGAGCAGGCATATGGCCCAGAAATTTTACTATTGCATATCTACACCCAGGATAAAAACATTAATTCAAGGAATGTATGCACAACATTCCCCATTGATACACTTTGTGTAATAGCTAAGACAGGGAAACAACCTAGGTGTCTAATGACAGATGAATAGATTATGAAGATGTGGTATATACACAATGAAGACAATGCAACTACAAGGAACCATGAAATCCTGCAGCTTTCTGCAACCTGGTTGGAACTGGAAGATAGAACGTTGAGTAAAGTAAACCGGAAAAAGAAAGACAAACATCGGATGATCTCACTATCTTCACTATATAAAATAAGCAGATGAGTAAAGGGGGGGGGGATGTCTAGATCACCCTTGCTCACAAAGATAAGAAAGAAGAACGGAGAAGACAAATCAAGTTGGGAAGAAGATGAAGACAGGAAGTAATGGGGAAACAAGCGTATTGGTGATGTGGAGGACTTAGATAGCTAGAAATCTAATGCGCATACTCACCGACACTGAAAAATGAGATCTAAGCTTCACCCATAGAACTTTGTAATGTGATTGTCAAGATGGCAGGCAGGGGGTTGGGGTCGGTTTGGGGGATGATGAAGTATGGAAACAGTGATGATACGAGTTCACACTGGTAGTGAGATTGGTGTTGAAATATTGTATATCTAGGGGCCGGAGAGATAGCATGGAGGTAAGGCGTTTGCCTTTCATGCAGAAGGTCATCGGTTCAAATCCCGGCGTCCCATATGGTCCCCCGTGCCTGCCAGGAGCAATTTCTGAGCATGGAGCCAGGAGTAACCCCTGAGCACTACTGGGTGTGACCCAAAAACCACAAAAAAAAAAAAAAAGAAATATTGTATATCTAAAACTCAACTATCAAAAAGATTGAAAGTTAAAGTTTAACTAAATTAAAAACACTTTGAAAAGCCTCTTAGAATACACTTTCTAATTATCTGGGGACCTGAAAAGTGCCATTCTAGCGAATATTCTCTTCCTTCCCATATCCCACATCCATTTAAGTAGCAAGCACCCTTCTCTGTTCCTCACAGAAATCATAACACTTTTGGGTTTGGGGAGCACTACCTAATCTCAGAAAGTTCTTCTCCCCCCACTTGACTCCTTGAAAATATTCTTTGATTTTAATTATTGTAGTCTGGGTCCCATGCTTTCTACTTTATATATTTTTACACTGGTCAACAACCGATTGAGAGAAGTATAAAAATTAAGAATTCCAATTAATTGTAGTTACTTTGCAGTTTTGCTTCAAACACATATTTGGCCTTGTCTTGTACCCAGGAAATACATTTCTTTTATATACTTAGGAAAAAAAGCCAAGTTTAACTGTATGTATCATTTAAATCTGACCTTAATTTGCTGGCTGCTAAAATCTAGATTAATATCCTAAAGCATGATCAAGTTCTATGTGATAGCATTGACTGGAAAGCCAATCAAAGTATCACAAGTTTTACATGCATTATCTCAATTCTTATAAGAAGACCCTTTTTGGGGCTGGAGAGCTAGCATGGAGGTAAGGCATTTGCCTTGCATGCAGAAGGTCAGTGGTTTGAATCCCGGCATCTCATATGGTCCCCCATGCCTGCCAGGTGCGATTTCTGAGCATAGAGCCAGGAGGAACCCCTGAGCACTGCCGCTGTGACCCAAAAACCAAAAAAAAAAAAAAAAAAGACCCTTGCGAGACTTCTAGGAATTACTCTAGAAACACAAAAACACAACACAAAAATGCAATCTGCATTCCTCTGTTCATTGCAGCACTATTTACAATAGTGAATAACGGGAAACAATCCAAATGCCAAAAAAGAGATGAGTGGATACACAATGGGATACTGAAATTTGCTTATACATGGATGGATATAAAGTGTATTATACAGAGTAAAATGAGTAAGAGGGAGAGGGATAGACATAGAATGATCTCAGTCATTTATGGAATATAAGGAAAATAAAAGTTAATATGGTAATAATATCCAGAGTTAAGTGACAAGGGCCAGGTGGACCAGTACATAGCTGGAAACTTGCCACAAATAGAGGAACACCGCAGTTAGAGCAAACAAGGGACCACTATGAGAATGATAATTAGAAATGGCCACTCAGGACAATAAGCATGATATCCCTTCATTAAAAATAGTGCAAACCACAGTGTCTAAAAATAAAAAAGAGAGAGGAGCAAAAGTCCTGCTCCAGGGACAGGCAGGAGAGAGGGAGGGAGGGAAACGAGGGACATTGGTGGTGAGAAACGTTCATGGGTGAAGGGTTGCATACATTGTAAGACTGAAACTAGGGGGCGGAGCGATGGTGCAGTGGTAGAGCGTTTGCCTTGCATGGGGCTGACCCAAGATGGACCTTGGGTCGATCGACGGCGTCCCATATGGCCCCCAAAAGCAGGAGCGATTTCTCAGTACAGAACCGGATTAACCCCTGAGTGTCACAGGGTGTAGTCCAAAAACAAAGCTAACTAAAAAGCCTGAAACTCAATTATGAACAACTTTGTAATCACAGTGTTACAACAGTGCTTAAATAATTTTTAAAAGACCCTTGTGAGAGTAGACACAAGATCATATACAGATGAGAAAAATACCTAAGAAATTCAATAACTTGCCTAAATTCACAAACTGAGATTACAACTGACCTTCTGAACTAAAAAGTTACTATATAATAATACAATATAACTAAAATGTTACTATATAATGCCATTTTTACAGAAGCTAGCAAGAAGAAAAAATATGTTTTGTTTGAAAGTCATGTCTAAATAACACTCTTATTTTTCACCAAAGAAGCTTGCCTGATTTCTTCCATTAGTTAATGGAAGAACTATGAGAACCCAAGTAAGCCCCTAGTATCTACTTCAGGAATATTTTTTCCACTCCACTTCTCAGACTAATTCGATTCTTTGAGCAATTTAGATTATATTTCCAGCTTTTTGATGATGAGGAAAATCGAAAAATCACTTTGAGATATTTGAAAAAAAAAAAAAAAGCATGAATATAAAAGGATGGTGCAAGGTCAGCTTTCCTGTTGGGCTAAAACACAAGATTATAATTTAAATGGTCAATATGGGTCAGTTCATGTCTAAAAGCCATCCTGAAAACGTTTCTTCCACTCAATCTTCTCTGGCAAGGAAAAGAAAATCATGTGGATATTTAGAGTAATCTGGGGAGAAGGAGTGGGGAAAGGAATCCCCAAGGCTTCGCTCTCTTGAATCGACAGTGCCATCTACTGGCTTTAGTCTCTGTCCATTCAGATTTTCTTTGAAGTGTCTGCCCTTTTTTATTTTTATTTTTTATTAATATCTTTATTTAAACACCTTGATTACAAATATGATTGTACTTGGGTTTCAGTCATGGAAAGAGTTTTCTTTAGGAATCTGAGTTAGTTTATTTGCTTTATTATTTTATTTAATTTATTTATTTTATTTTATTGTTTTATTTATTTAATTTTATTTTTGGTTTTTGGGTCAGCAGCGCTTAGGGGTTACTCCTGGCTCTACCCTCAGAAATAGCTCCTGGCAGGCTCGGGGGACCATATGGGATGCTGGGATTCGAACCACCGTCCTTCTGCATGCAACGGAAACACCCTACGTCTATGCTATCTCTCTGGCCCATTTATTTGCTTTAATGATATTCTTTTTACAGTTTTGGTTCAGTAACTCAAAATATCTAACTTAGAGGGGCCCGGAGAGATAGCACAGTGGCGTTTGCCTTGCAAGCAGCTGATCCAGAACCAAAGGTGGTTGGTTCTAATCCCGGTGTCCCATAGGGTCCCCCGTGCCTGCCAGGAGCTATTTCTGAGCAGACAGCCAGGAGGAACCCCTGAGCACTGCCGGGTGTGGCCCAAAAACCAAAAAAAAATAATAATAATACTAAGGTAAAAAATACATTTTCTTCAATGTTGATGTTCAGGACTTCCAAGTGCTCCCAACATGTGGGTCCATTTTTTCATTCTTTTTGGTGTCCTTTAATTTTTGGTTTGGGGCCAACACACGGTGGCATTCAGGGGTTACTCCTGGCTCTCAACTTAGAAATTACTCCTGACAGACTCAGGAAGACCATATGGGGCGCTTGGAATCGAACCTGGGTCAGTCCTGGGTTGGCTGCATGCAAGGTAAATGCCCTACCCACTGTGCTACCTCTCCAGCTATTTTTTCATGTTGATATTCTCAGGGATGTCTTCTTAGAAATATCTTGGTTTACTTTCTTTCTTTACAAAATAATGGGGTCTTTGACATTTCACATCACTCCATTTCTATTCTGGAAATTTTGGAATCACACAGGACCTTTCATGTGGATTTCATTTGGGGAAAAGAAACAACATGGTTTCATTTGTTTTTGTTGTTTGTTTTCAGCCTATGGCATGATTTATTTTTGTCTGTCCTGTTTGGGTTCAGATGGAACACCTCGGTGACCTCTGCAGATTGTCCCTGTTACTGCAGTTACGATGAATTGACCCCACCTCCATTTCACGTAGGATGGATGGTGAACAGACGGACACTGCGGGCTGCATGTGGCCAGGATGGAGAGAACTGCCCGCTGCACTTACCTGTTTCTCTTGCTACTTTGTTGTTTGTTTCTTTGTGTTGATTTTGTCCCTAGCATAATTTCCACTCTAAGTAAAACAAGTCTCCTAAAAAAAAAAGAAATATATTGGTTTGCGGGGCCGGAGAGATAGCATGGAGGTAAGGCATTTGCCTTTCATGCAGAAGGACGGTGGTTCAAATCCTGGCCTGCCAGGGGCAACTTCTGAGCATAGAGCCAGGAGTGACCTCTGAGCGCTGCTGGATGTGACCCAAAAACAAAAACAAAAAAAGAAATATCCTGCTTTGCCATCTCATTCTTTCCATCTCTGTCTTTCTAGTGCCAAAGGAACTCTTGGGCTAATCTGCAAAAAATAAAATTATGGAGCTTAAGGAAATTAGCAGATAACTAAAAACCTCCTTCCTTGATTACCTATGAAGATTGTTCCCTCTTCCATAGACTAGTTTTCAGTTTAACACTAAAGAGATCCTAGGAAGGGGATTTAAAGTAGGAATTTCTAGCAGGAAGGTCTCTAAAGGGAATTGAGAGAGGTTAATTTCAGAACTGCTTTTGATGAATTTTGTTTTGTTTTTATTTGTGTGTGTGTGTGTGTGTGTGTGTGTAATTTCCCAGAGCAGCAAGGAGTACCACAGAGAAGGACATGCCTGGAATGTTGGCGAACACGGGAATGTGAGTGGAAATTTATGGCTGGAGAAATCTGCTAAAACAGATTAAAAAATCTTTTGAGGGCTAGAGTCCTACAGGGTAGTATAGAAATTATGGAGCTTTCCTTGCATGCGGGCGACCCAGATTCAATCCCCAGCATCCCATATGGTCCCTTCAGACCTGCCAGGAGTGATCCCTTAGCACCCAAAAAGGAATAAGCCCTGAGCACTTAAAGGTGTGGCCCTAAAGCCAAAATACATATAAAAAAGAGGTGGGGGCTGAAGAGATAGTGAGTAGGGCATTTACCTTGAACTCAGCCAACCCAGATTTGATCCCTGATATCGCATATGTTCTCCTGAACGCTTTCAGAAGTAATTCCTCAGTGCAGAGTCAGGAATTACCCTTAAGCACTGCCAGGCATGGCCAAAAAATAAGTGAAAAAAAAGAGGTTAATCTTTTGGTCTAAGTCAGGAGTGGCGAACACGCGGCCCTCGAGCCGCATGCGGTTCCTGGCCAAAATGAATGAGGCTCTTTGCCTCTTATCATGATTTTGTAGACTGTGGCTCTTTGCCAAGTTTGTATTTTGTTCTGCTGCTTCTGAGGAGGGACCTCTGAGGAAAGATCTCTGAGCAGTAGTCCTGCGCCATCAAGTCTCCCATCCCTCGGTAACAGCTGCACAGGCCAGCGAGCGGGGGACCCGTGTGTCACATGTTGTGTTACATCTGGCCGTTAGTTCTTAGTGTGGAGGACGCAGCACACCCTCACCATCACTGAAGGATTTTGACCCTCACTCAAAACGGCAAAATGCAATATATGTTTAATAGATCATTGTTAAAATTATATGCTTTTGTGTGAGTGTTTGTCTGTTTTGGCAGGTGTGGCTCTCTGACTCTCACAGTTTAAAATTCTGTCTCTTTGTGTCGAACTTGTTTGCCACCCCTGGTACTTATTACCAAGTTAGCTTTGTTATTTCAGGAAGAATAGCTCCAATATAGTTATGAAGGTGAGTGTAACAGTCTTTTGTACAGAAACTGGAAGTAGTGGTAAAGCTTGTTAAAAGTAGCCAGGACATAGAGACAAGAAGGAATAACTAGAGTGATATTAGAAAGAATGTCACCAAGGCCCAGAAATAGCATAGCACTATATAAATAGCACTTGACTCACCCACGGACAATGCAGCTTGGATAACCTGTACATGACATAGTGCTCAACATAGTACTCCGAGCCTGCCAGCAGTGACCCATCCCTGAACCTAGAACCAGGAGTAAGCTTTCAGCACAGCTGGGTGTGGGCTAATAGCAAAACAAACAAAAAAGAAAAAAAAGGAAAAAGGGAAATTGCCAGGAAGAATGTCTTCCAAAGAAAAAATCCCAAGAATGATGTAAGTAGTGCCTAGGATAAATACCCAGGATACAAAAGGTCAAAAATTTCAAACATCCTGGCCTCCTACCAGAATCTTTTCTTTTAAGCATAATTCAGAGAGTTCACCTATTCCCCTTGAAAAGAGAATATAAGGGGCCAGAGAGATAGCACAGTGGTAGGGCATTTGCTTTGCATATGGCCAACCCAGGACGGACCTGGTTTGATTCCCGGCATCCCATATGGTCCTGAGCTTGCCAGGAGCGATTTGGTGTGGCCCCCAAACCAATCAATTAATGAAATAATAAATAACCTCCTTTAAAAAAAAGAGAATATAAAAGGAATTTTGGGACCAGAACCGTAGTTCTCAGTTCTTTTTATCTTGACAACCTAAGAACCTGAGCATCCCATAAGGTAAGTTCTAGGTGAAGTTCTCAACTACAGTGGTTACTAGTGGAAGGAGGGTGAGGAACCTTAGATGTTATCTGGAAAACTACACTTGGGGTGAAATGTCTGCCTTGAAAGGAGCCAACCCAAGTTCAATTCCTGGCACCCCAAATGGCCCCGTGTCCCACCAGGAGTGATCTCTGAGCACAGAACCAGGAGTAAACTCTGAGCACCACTGTGTGTTGCCCCCAACTCAAATAGCAACAAGAAAATTGTATGTTCCTTTTGAACTAGTTTTTTTTACTTGTATTATTATGGGAGAGCTCCCACGTGGTGCTCATAGGACATGGGGTTCCCTTCCAGGGATACTCGATCAACCAAGTCAGCAGTACAATGTCAGTGCTCAAGTATGCGATGCTGTTGGAAACCCTAGGAAATACAAGGACCACCCCTAGTTTGGAGCCTTCAGGGTAACCTCCAGTAATGCTTTGAAGGCCATGTGGGGTCCCAGAAAAAGAACTTGGTTCTAATCCCTATACTATATCCCTAGATCCAGTTCTTTGTGTGGTGGAGGTAGTTTCCATGCAGTGCTACAGAAACATGGGGACCCCTCACTTCCATCTTCAGCCATACTATCAGGGGTTTTGATGCTAGGGCTGAGGATGTGGGGCTACTAGGACCCTGTAATGTTGGAGATATCACCCCAACTGTGCTCAAGGGCTTTCAGGACTGCATCCAGTGATACTCGGTAATGGAGGGTATGGGGTACTACTAAAAAGGGTAATAAATTAAATTCCCCCTAATGTTTATTTAGTGCCATGGTCATAACTCATTTAAGAATACCTATTATAATCCACAAAACATGACAACATTCTGTTCCAGAGTATTCTATTTTAGTAATATTATGAAAGTAACAGCTTCGGGCCCGGAGAGATAGCACAGCGGCGTTTGCCTTGCAAGCAGCCGATCCAGGACCAAAGGTGGTTGGTTCGAATCCCGGTGTCCCATATGGTCCCCCGTGCCTGCCAGGAGCTATTTCTGAGCAGACAGCCAGGAGTAACCCCTGAGCAATGCTGGGTGTGGCCCAAAAACCAAAAACCAAAAAAAAAAAAAAAAAAAAAGAAAGTAACAGCTTCGGAAACTCCTCAAGAAATGGGTTAACTGCTTAATAAGATTTCATAAACCTAGAAATAGGAGTTTGAAGCTTTAAAATTTATTTTTGTTACGGCAATGTTGGTTTATAAGAGTGTAAATGTTGTATTTTAGGGGTACAGTTCCACACCAACACCAAAGTGTCAATATCCTTCCCTCCACCAGTTTACTACCTTGAAATTCTATTTAAGCTTGACCAATTTTTTTCTACTCATGTGCATTATAAATACATTTTTATTGTGACCAATGTAAATTACAAGATTCTAACAGGTATATTTAAGGTAAAAAGTGACAGTGAATTAGGGTCCTTCCCACCACCAGTGTTGTCCTCCCTCCACCTCTGTTCCCATCATGCAACCAACCATACCTCCCCCTTTGCACCCTGGACTGCTAGTGTAGCCAGTCCCTTAGATTGGGCATCTTGATTCTGTTGTTGATAACTTTGGGTTTGGTGTTTGGGTGTGATCGTTTTTTTTATTTCAACTCAATGTTCATATGACTGTTTGCTCCTGTTGGCCAATATTTTTTAAACTGGTCCATTTTGATACATAAAAAAGCACAACTTGATTTGATAATGAGTGGATTTATTGAAATTCAAGTGCAAACTTAAAGATGACAGAGTTTTTCATCAAGAATAAACACAAAAATCTTAGGACAATTCTACAATCATGCATTTTAACAGAAAGTAAAAATATGAATATAGTTTAATTTGTACCTACATTTTAAAATCAAAATATCCCAAATACCACATGATCTTTATCCCGTTCTCATCTTGTTATTTCTTAAACACTTTTTTCGAACACTTCCTAGCAGGAAAATATAGGCAAGTATTACTAATCAGTCTCTATGATCAAAGAAATGTTAATTACAGCATCTGACTTTTAAAATCATTAAACTCTATTTCTTTATAAAAGTCCATAACTATACCCCACTCTAGAAAAAAAACGAATATAAATATGAAGGTGGTAAAATACGTTCATGTAATTAAAGCAAAACAATCACGTGTTCAACTTAGAAATGTACATAACTATAGCAAAATCTTAAAGCACTCTTTTATTTGATGGTTATCATGTTTGTAACAGTGAACAATTTAAACAGGTATAAAAACATAGGATCAAAATCTGTAGGTTCAAATACTTGAAAATTCACAATGCATATGGAACTATCTGTGTACATAAACATGTCGTTTTAGATGAAAATTCGGAGGGTAGTGGCATCTCCCTGGTCCCTTAACAATATTTGGATTTTCACAAAGAATTAGCAGCACCCAACCTGAAGTGTTGTGGTTATATGTGTCGAAAGGACCTAGACAACAACTTAGTTGGCAGTGTTCTAGCTTTTGGGAGATGGGTGTGTGGGGTTGCAATGATCAGGATGCATGTCCTTACACACTTAAAATCACCATGACAAACTGCAGACAGGAACCACATATTGAAACATTCTACGAGAAATATCATTCAAAGATCAAGAGTGGGCCAGAAACAGTAGAAGCTAAATAGTAGTCTACTTGGTAATAAGGTTTTTCACTCTTCAAAGGCAAGTTTGGAAAAATGAGAATACATACACGTAACTTCAATGAGAACTTGCCACACAGTTTACATTGTGAGAACACTGAACACAAAACTTTACAAAAACTCCATTCTTGATTCTGAATAATACCAGATGATTTTTCTTTTTATCACCATATACATAACATTTAAATACTTCTTCTATAAATATTTTAGAGCAAAAAGAATTCATGTTGTTGCAGTGGTGGCCCATGTCTGTACAAAGCAAGGTAACAAGCAACATATACATATATATGTAAGCAACATATTAAGAAGAAAGTGCAAAGAATAACAGTATTAAGATTTTTCTCTTTACAGTAACTATGGTTCAAGTGTGAATATCTATCAGGGACATAGAATCCCACATCTTAATTAAAATTTTAAGAAGCACACATGCTAGGTTCCTGCACAAACAATCAGTCCCTTGAGTAAGTTTCCTTCTACACGTCTATGATTTCCAGTTTCTAAACTTCCCAGGTAGGGAAAAAATAGTTTTCTTCCCATTAACTTTACAAAACTCACCCAGTTATTCATTCAGAAAATCAAACAAATACTGGGAACTCATTCATTATAACCCACATTGCTAAAATTAAAGCAAAATTAAAGGCATTCTGAAGTATAAACTGCTGCTACAGAATAAAATGGGCAACAGCCTTAAATTACAAGTTCAATCTAACAGAAAGGTATTCTAAAATCCGTCCCTGTTGTCAAAGATAAATTCACAATCAGGATATCTTAGCCAGGTTTCCTGCTGAAGAATGATCATGATTCTACATGTTTAAGATTTGACAACCTTTATATTTAAGAAAAAAAAATGCTCTCTCTCAAGATTGAAATGACTTTCTTTAATGTTATTCTTAGTGGCATTCTTGTTTTGAACCGAGAAGGGAAATTTTCAGCAGTTTGAAAAAATGTATTTCCTCTTTCAAGTCACTCAACTAATTATATGTGGTTATTGACTTCAGACATCAAAGTTTTAAAACAGCACCCCAATTTCCCTTGAAATCTATGACTATATCATTTGAATGGGCTTATGTGATTTTGTTCATAGTCCAGGCACCATAATTCTTCACGATAGCACAATGATTCTAATTCTAATATATGTGACTATTTTGAACCCTAAGATGTTTTTCAAGATATTATATGACTTTGTATATCATATCAGATTGAGTTTTGTTTTCAAAATAAGGGTTGGAATAGATTCATAAAATGCAGATTTCATGTTTTGAGTAGTGTTAATGCATGTTTTTGTCATGCATAATATTTTATCTTCTTTTGAACTAGGAAGACAGAAGACACTGGGTGCAGTAAATATCTTCAAACTCTAATATACTCCAACTCAAGTTTATTGCGGTCAAAATGGAACATGTTTAAGAAACATATTGCTTAGGCTAACTTATAAAACAAATTTTGCCCTAAAATGAATAACAGCTAAAGGACAAGAGCTTTTTACTTTCAGCTAGACTATACCTACACAAAACTAAGTGAAAGAGATTCAACGAGTAGTCTCCTTTTGGTTGTTAATGTTATTGTCACTGTGTTCTTGTTAAAAAAACACTGTATCTTTAAAATGATTTACCTTACATTTTAACAGGTAGCTCAACAAAAGCTTAAAAGTCTAAAACTGAAAAGCCACTGGGGCCTCCTCCTTCCCAATTGCATGTCATACAGAAACATTTTATTTGCCCCCATACATGCGCTCAATGTCTTTGAGGTAATGATTCTTCAATTCCTTTCTTTTCAGTTTGAAAGCATCAGTGACCAAACCAGTTTCAGGAGTCCAAGGCTCAGGGCTCAGGCAGACCTTGATGGGAATTTCAAATCGCTCCAACTTCACTGAAATGACAAGGGAAAGAAAATGATAGGGGAGAGGGAAGCGAGGAGGGAGGGTGAAAATCAAAAGAAGAGGAGACAGAAAGCAAAATATGATTTTATTTTCTGTAGAGCTGAATAACACAGCTTATATGACAAATACAAATAACTCAAAGTCATCATTGGTCATTGTTGATAGACTACAGCTCAATTATGCGGGTGTCTGAAACTAAGTTCATCTGCAGTATGAGGTAAAGTGGACCTCAGAATGAGCCTATTTTGTAGATATTCCTATATATCTATGTATCTATCATCTATCTATCTATAAGCAATTATTTAGTTATCCATCCATGTTTTTGTGCCACACACAGTGGTACTCCTCAGGGGTGACTTCGGGCTCTGCACTCAGGAATCACTACCAGCGATCTTGGGGGACAATATGGGATGCTGGGGATCAAAACTGGACTGGCTGCAAAAGCAATACCAATGCCCTACCTGCGAGACTATCACTCCAGTCCTATAGACGTTCCTATATTTGATCTTAAGTTTCAGTACTCAAAGCAAAAAGTCTGCATTAGAGGTTACATTTTTGTGAATTACCAAATGTTATCTAGTACTGAAAATTATATAAGGCAGTGAGAAATCATGCTGCTGGAAATTATTTGCAAACTTGCAATCAAGTTAAAAGCATAAAAATTCCACATATAATATTTAAATGAATCACCTAAAACATTATGACATATAACCTGCAGGTGGCAGCAAATGTGGATATTTCTAGCTACTGGAAGGCATCAAAACAAGTATTTGACATTCTTATGATCTTACATTCTTATAAATTTAAGTATGGTAATGCATACTTATATTCAAAACATAAGGAGAGCCCTCAATGAAGTTGGTATTATTTTAGACAGATTTAACTAAATACAACAGAACATTTTATGCTGTTTGTGCATAAATCTCAAATATATTTGAAGCAAAAGGTTGACAAAATTAATCTTTAATGGCACAGGCAAATTTAGTATTTGTACATTCAACCCATGATCTGCTCAAGCACATGTCTCACTTCAAGCAGAAGCACATTATGGAAATCCATAAATTTTATGCCATTTTCCACTTGACAGTACTTGACTCACACTATTATAGGTTTCATACAATTAAAATGCAGTGACAAGTTGCTGAATTCACTTTCTAGTCCATTAGTACTTCAGAGAACTATGAAAAATGGGCCGATGACTAAGAAACTTAAAAACTTAAAATTCTTGTACATTAATATAAAATATATCATGTCAATATCACAACTAATCATCTTGAAGGAAAATTATTATAAACCATTATCATTATGGTAATAAAATAAGTAACCTCAATCTTATTATGTTCATAACCAACTGTTATTTAAAACTTGTCAGTGTTCACACTTAACAGTAAAAATGTTCCTCTTGGGAAAAACAATGTGTTTCATTTCATGTACTAACTAAAATTACACAATTATTTTTTTTGGGGGTCACACCCGCCAGTGCTCAGGGGTTACTCCTGGCTCTGTGCTCAGAACTCACTCCAGGGAGGCACGGGGGGGGCACCATATGGGATGGCGGGATTCAAACCATTGTCCCTCCTGGATCGGCCAAATGCTAGGCAAACGCCCTACTGCTGTGCTATCTCTCCAGCCCTACAAACTGATTTTTAAGCCAAAATGAAATGTCTTAAATAGCTAATCTCCAAAGCAGATTAGTAGTAACTCAAGTAATGAAACAAGTGTGCACATGTTTGTAATAGGAGTTTAAAATAGTGTGTTTTTATTTACTGCCCCTGATAAGTGTTTGAAAGCTGGGACTTGGTCTTTGAATAACATTATTTCATATCAACTGGGATTCTTTTCTATTCATCATATTAAACAAACTTACGTTATTCAAAGACCTGCTAAAAACAGTTTTGCTGGTATAAGAGGGAGTTACTGGATTATACAGGAAGGACCAGGGAGACAGGACAGTGTATAGTTCCTTGAACCCTGCCAACCTGGGTTCAGTCCTGAGACCCTATATAGTCCCCTGAGCTAGCCATGAACCAGTAGTAACCTCTGATCACTACAGAGTGTGCCCCCCCAAAAAACCCCAAAATATTTGGGCTAGAGAAATAGTACAGCAGGTAAGGCAATTTCCTTGCATGTGGCTGAGCCATTTTTGATCTGTTACCCCAGATAGTCACCTGAGTTCACCAGGAGTGACCCTTTCATGCAGAAACAGGAGTAAGCAATGAGTGCAACAAGATATGCCCCTCAAATTATATATGTGCATATAAATTTCTAGGAATACATACTAAACAAGGTTATAAAATGTTTATATAGTCCTTTTTGTAATATAGTTTGGGGGCTCCACCCAGAGGTATGTAGGGCTTACTCCTGGCTCTACGCTCAGGGGTCACACCTGGCAATGCTCAATGGGCTATATGGAGTGCTGGGGATCAAACAGGGGAAGACTTCAAGCAAGGCAAGTTCCCTGCCCACTATACTATATTGCTGGCCCTGTAATATTCTTATTCCATACTTCATAACATGTTATACATAATATCTTATTTATATAAGTAAAGCATACCCTGTCAGATAAAGGACTGGAAAACTTATCTAAATTTGAGTGAGATTTTTCTACATCTATTTCTCTTCCTCTGACTCATTTCACTCAGCATACTACTCTGTATATACATCCACATATAAGCACATTTCATGACTTCATTTTTTCCTAACTGTAGTATTCCATTGTGTGATGAGTGGCTAAAGAAACTGTGGAACATCTACACAATGAGTTTTGACTCTGAATTTTACTAGTCAAATAAGCATACAAGTTATCTTAAAGAGCCGAATACTAATCATAACCCAAATTATCATTAAACGACTTTTAGGGACTTTGACAGAAAATGAATTTCTTACTGGCATTTGCAGCTTCTCTAATTTCTTTCAGTATTTCAGCCTCCATGGCAGGGTTATTGCAGATATCCACCCAAGTTCCTTCTATTCCTTTCTGTTGTGCCAAAAGAGTCAGCCTTTTCTGATTAGGAACCACGAAACTGATAACGTAGGACTGGTCACTAAAGTATTAGGGAACGAAACAAAATAAATTGAAAATGATTATTCAAAAATTATTCAATTAAACAGTATATATTAGTCCCCAAGTACATTTCTCTCATTTGGTAGTCTCACGAAGAATTGGTATTAATGACAGATATATAAACAGAAAAGAGCTCTGGAAGAAATTCTTGAATGGTCAAAAGATCTTTTTCTCAATCATTATTTTATTCAAAATATATAGAACATAAATAGATTAATAAGTTTTAATGGCAAGACACTGAGGCTAAAAATAGATACCATGCTGAAATCTCTAGAGAGCTAATATTATCTATGATTAACAGAGCACTCACAAAACTCAACAACAATGACCAACAATCAGCCCATCAAAATGAGGAAAATGAACAAATACTTCCCTAAGGAGGAAGTATGGATCTGGTAGTCAAATGAAAAATGGTCATTTTTTATATTATGAAGGAAATGCACATAAAATGACAACGGGATACTCTCTCATTCTAGTGCGAAAGGTGCACATCAAATAGAAACAACCGGTATTGGTAGGGGTGTGTGTGGAAAAAGACACTATTCACTTCATTCGCTTTTGGAGGGAATGTTGTCTGGTTCAGTCTCTCTGGAAAACCATATGGAGACTTCTTAAAAGAGTAAGAAAGATTAGCCAGATAATGTGGGAGAGTGGTTTATCTATACATTCAAAGCACAGATTCAGCAACAGTGAAAACGTAAGATCCAAACTGCAGCCACAGAACTTTTCAATGTGCTTGTCAAGACAGAAGGTTAGGGATTGGGGCAGAGGAGATCGTGCAAACAGTGGTGGAGTAAAGTTGGCATTGGTGTCAAAATATTCTGAGCCTAAAACGCGAATGAATACCAATAACTTCATAAATCATACTTTTTCATTAAACAGAAAAGTTTAAAGTAAGAATAGGAAGCCAAAGAGACAGTACAGTATGTACTTGCACAGT
Organism: Suncus etruscus; assembly: GCF_024139225.1. Lineage (NCBI taxonomy): Eukaryota > Metazoa > Chordata > Mammalia > Eulipotyphla > Soricidae > Suncus > Suncus etruscus. Next base: position 129,340,649 of record NC_064868.1, on the reverse strand, counting down.
TATGACCTGGGTTCAATGCCTAGCACCTCATACGGTACACTGAGCTCTGGAAGGAGTGACTGTGAAGTACACTGGATGTGGCCCAAACCCCCCCCCAAATTTAATTAAAATACAAGAATAAACTTGTTTCATGTTTTCCCTTTAATAAATATAACTCTGTATTTTTCTATTCTGGAGAAGCTTGTGTTCTCTCTTTAATATGTCTTCCTTCTTTATCTATCACTTTCTATATTTCTAAGTAAATTTTGTTCAATAAAAATTATCATACATCACTAAAAGTAAAGTAAAAATACTAACAGAATTTCTTTATGACCTAGATATTACATTTCTTGGTACCAATCCCAAGAACACAAAAATCAACTTTAAAATATGCAAACACACATAGCTAAGTGCAGTGTTTAGCATAGTTTAGTATGTTCAGTTAGGCAATAGCACAAATGGCAGATAAATAGGCAAAGAAGCTATGCTTAGACATGCAATGGAATACTATACAGCTCCAAGGAAAAAGAAAGCTTGCAGTTTTCTGAAATGTGGATGAAACCAGAAGTTATCATGTTAAGCAAAGGGAGAGAGAAATGGACAACTGCTGGATGACGTCACTCATCTATGGAGAAAGAAAACATGGAAACAATATTGTACAATGACAAACACTTCACCTAGATTATAGAAGTGAGATTACTAATGATGACATGGCCTTTGAGAAGGGGCTTGGATACTTATTTGATGGTGAGGTGTGGTAACAGTACATTAAAACCACGAGTGTTAATACCATTGTAGCCTTGACAGTGTAACTTTAGCTACACAGAATAAAATATATAGTATCTAAAACGCAAATACAACATTGAAAAGTTACCTTTTGGCAAAAGCACAGATGTTATCAATAAGTGGACAGTTCTTAAGTGCAGCCTCTACTTTCCCAAGAGATACGTATTCTCCAGCTTGCAACTTCACCAGGTCTTTCTTCCTATCTGTAGTTTATGAAAATTGTTATTACCCACGATTTATTTCATCAAAGTATAGTATTGGTTTTCTCTGAATCTCATTTACAAAAAGATACTTCTAAGATCCTCTACCTATAAGGCTTGCTAGACATACCATTATAAATAAATTACCCTCTTAAAGAAATTCTAAGAGTTGAAGTGATAGTTCCGATAGTACAAATTTGCCCTAGCAGATCAAATTTTTATGTGAAGTATTGTGTTTCTGGGATATCCTCATTAAATATTTATTTTCAGGTCAGTTGTGGGTCCAGAAATAGATTCAAATGAACCTGTAATGTGTGACTGACAGAAAAATGACCTAACTGGAACCATTGCCTCATTAAAGGCCAGGCTAAAGCAACTGTAAAAAATAGTTTGGGAAGTGGAAAGCTTGTCTGGAGTACAGGCGGGGGTGGGGTGGGGAGGAGGGAGAATTGGGACACTGGTGCTGGGAATGTTGCACTGGTGAAGGGGGGGTGCTCTTTACATGACTGAAACTCAATTACAATCATATTTGTAATCAAGGTGTTTAAATAATGATATTAATATAAAAAAGAAAAATAGGACATAATGTTTAGTCTAAAACTTACCTACACAAAAGATTTTTATATACACAGAGACTGACATAGTCCTCTAGTAATACAAAATAAAAAATTGAAGCAAGACCAATAGAAATATATAATACAATTAAGAAAATTGCCAAGGAAAACCATCCAAATTAAAAGGCAGACAGAAAAAAAAGTAAAACATATACATAAATCACATAGCAATAAAAATAGATCAGTAAATAAGACCCCCAAAAAATAGTTTGGGGAAGGCTGGAGGACTAGAGCAGTGAATAGGTTGCTCGTGTTGTATGTAGCTGACCTGGATTTAATCCCCAGCACCCTATATAGTTAGTTCTTCCAGGAGTCGTCCCTGAGCACAGAGTTAGGAGTATGCCCTTAGGACCATCAGATATATTTCCTCCAAAAAATTTAGCAGGTGCCAGAACCATAAGGGTTCAGCAGAATATGCAGCACCAGGATTGAATCTGTGGCTCCCATAAGCAAAGTATGCTCCATCCATTGAGCCATTTCCTCAGCCTCTAGCATCACTATTTTTTACTTTTAGTCATTGTGATTTACAATGATGTCAATGATAACATTTCATGCTCCAGTGTTTTAATATCACATTCTCCAGCAGTGTCTTATTCCTTCTATTACCGTCTCAAGGTTCCTGCTATTCAACCTTTCCCATTTCCCATCTCCTCATCACGGTAAATTCAGTTCTTTGGGGGTAGTTCTCAGATTTTGTTGTTTAAGGCAACTCAATCCCCAGCCTATCACTCTGGCCCCAATTTGATGCCTGTTCTACTCACCACCAATATTGTTACTGCTCTAGCCACCAAACAGTTATGTTATTAATGTCCCATTTTACAGATTGAGAAACTCGGTCTAAGTTAATCAACTTGCCCAAAGATTGAATTAACAGTCATGGAGCCTGTTAATGTTCAACTAACATTAACTTTCTTATATGCTGAAACTACAAAAACAGAAGAAAAATAGAAACGGAATATACTAACCTATAATCTGTAAACAGCCATCGGGATGGAATTCTCCAATATCACCAGTGCAAAACCATCTTTGTCCATTTTCATCCACAGAGTAATCCTCTGCTGTTTTCTCTTCATTTTTAAAATAGCCCATGGAGATATTCTGCCCACCAATTACAATTTCACCTCTGGGGTTTGGCTTGTCATGAATTGTATAGCCACCTGAAAGTCATAAAAGCAAATTACTCTGATGCCTTTCTGGTTCTTAAATCTTGTGTTACTCCATAAGAAGAGTAGCTGTTTGTATTTAACTCAAAATGCATATGTGAAGCTAGTGGGTGACAGTGATTTCAGGAAGATAGTGATAATCACAAATCAACAGCCATACCCAAAGTTTTGCTACTTACAAGAAACACATCTAGTATTTAGAAAAACAGACTCAAAATCAAAGGGTGCAAACCAATCACCCAAGCAAACAATTCCCTTAAAAAAGCTAGAGTGGCCATATTACTATCAGATTACAAAGTCTTTAGACCTAGAAAAGTTATAAGGGACAGAGATGGACATTTGTTAATATTCAAGGTATATGTACAACAGGAAGAAATCACACGAGTAAACATATATGTACCCAATGAGGGAACAGCAAAATATTTCAAACAATTGTTGACAAATTTGAAGGAAGACATCAATAGTAACCATAATAGTGGGAGACCCTCAACACCGTAATAGTGGGAGATCTCAACACTTCCTTGTCACCCCTTGATAGGTCAACCCGGTTGAAACCTAACAAGAATATACTAGGTCTGAAAGGAGAAATGGAAGATAGTGGCCTAAAAGATCTATATGGGGCTCTCCATCCCCAGAAAATAGGATACACATTCTTTTCCAATGCACATCGGTCATTCTCCAGGATAGACCATATGCTGAATCATAAAACATACTTCTATAAATAAAGACATAGAAACTGTACAAACTACCTTCTCAGATCACTAAACACTTAAATTAGAAGTGAATTACAAACAAATACAGGGAAAAACTTTAACACTGGAAATTAAATAACTCACTACTGAACAAACAATTGGTCAGAGGTTAAATCAAGTAGGAATTCAAAATATTCTTGGAAAGAAATGGGAATCTCTGGGACACAACAAAAGTGGTACAAAGAGGAAAATTTATAGTTTTGTAAGCACTCATCAGGAAGAAAGAAGGGATCTACATAAATAAAGTAATGTCACAGCATATAAAATTAGATTGGAACTCCAATAAAAACAATCTGAAAGATCAATGAAAGCAAGAATTTGTTCTTTGAAAAATAAACAAGATCAAAAAACCACTAGCAAAACTCACAAAGAAAGTGAGAGAGAAACTTAATAAACCAAATTAGAAATGAAAAGGTGCTATCACTACAAATACTACAGAAATTCAAAGAGTAATCAGAGACTACTTTGAGAAACTATGCCATAAAACAAGAGAACCTCGATGATATGGATAAATTCTTGGATAAATTCTAATAACCTCCCAAAGTTGAACCAAGATGATCTAGCATATCTGAACCGACCAAACACTATGAAGGAAATTAAAATGGTAATTAAAAAGTGTTCCTAAAAACAAAAGCCAGGCCCAGATGTATTCATTACTGTATTATTTCACTGTTTTCAGGATGACTTACAACCAATACTTTTTAGGCTCTACCAGGAAATTAAAGAAACAGAAACACACCCAAATAGTTTTCTAAGAAGCAAACATTATCCTGATATCAAAAGTAGACAGAGATTCCACAAATAAAGAGAACTACAGACCATTATCTTTTATGAACATAGATGTACAGATACACAACAAAATCCTAGCAAATATGATACCATGCCTTATCAAGAAAGTCATACATAATGAACAAATAGGTTTCATTCTAGATATGCAAGGATGCTTTAATATATGCAAGTAATCAACATAATTCATACCATATCAAAAGAAAACACATGATCATATCAATAAATTCAGAGAAATAAATTTGCAAGGTCTAACACCCATTTATGATAAAAACTCTCAACAACATGGGAAAGGAGGAAACTTTTCTTAATATAGCCAAGAAAGACCATTTACCACAAGCCATGGCACATATTATACTCAATGGAGATAAACTGAAGCACTTTCTTCTAAAACCTGGCATAAGACAAAGCTGCCCATTCTTGACACTCCTATTAAATTAGTACTGGAAGTACTTGCTATAGCATAGGCAATAAAAAGGTATCAAGGGCATTGAGATAGAAAAGGAAGAAGTCAAGCTCTCACTGTTTGCAATTGACATGATCTATATTTAGATAACCCTAATGACTACCAAAAGGCTTCAAGAAACAATCAATTCATTCACTACAATAGTAGTGACAGGCTAAAAAAAATCAATGGCCTTCTTACACATGAATTATGATAAACAAGAAATAGACATTAACAAAACTATCCAATTCAAAATAGTACCACAGAAACGCAAATACTTTGGAGTCAGTTTAATACCTTGTTTCCTTGATTTGCTGCTTAGTAAAATAATCCATCAGTGACCCCAATTACTGCCAGGACACTCCCAAACATTGTGCTGGGAGCAGGCCCTGAGCATCATAGCTGTGGACCCAGAAATAAGTAATCAAAAAAAAAACCCAATCTAACAAGAATAATTTTGATACTGATGTCCAATATAATAGACACATTTCCTAATACACCTTCCCTGCTGTACTATCTCCCTGCCCCTATTTAATTACTGTTCTTTAAAAAAAATTTATCTTGGGCACCATGACTATATTGATAATGGTTAAGTTTCATGCACAATACATTCCAACAACAGACTCTCCACTGGAGTGTGAATTTCTCTCTCTGTTCCCATCCATAACTAGTAAGAATGTCAATTTGTCCATTTTTATACTATATGGGAAATTCTCAAAAAATAGAATTGATCTCTCACATAATTCCCCAAAGGCCAAAACTTCTCTTTAGAACAAATATCTGCACTGCAATGTTCATGAACAATATCTAAAATCTGGAAACAATCCAAGTGTCCAAGAACAGATAAGTGGCTAAAGAAATCATGCTACATGTACACAGAGTGTGCGATTTTAAATGGGAGCTGTTTGCTCAGAGATCACCAATAATATAGAGATTAAATTACAGAGAATAAAAACACTGAGAAACATCCAACTTATGTCATATAAATCTCATGCATTTTCATGGACTGGAACAAACAATGAAATGTGTGCTAGTTAATTAAACCCTTTCTATGTGTGACTTCACCGCAAAGTGAACATCCTTTTTAGAAATCTTCTGCTTTTCAATTATTCATAATTTATCTTGAAGTATTAGGTTGTCAAATAGTTGCTGATACTGTACTATGTATGGATATATACAGTTACTATATATCTAAATTTCTAATAAAAGAATGTCTGTTTGGCTTTTGCCTTCAGGAGACTTACAAAAAAGGTATTTGTCAATGTCTGTAAAGTACAAATGTCCTCTTAGTGGCTTTGTGTTTGCAATGGCATAATAATTCAACTATGCAAATAAATGGAAGGCTGAATTAAAATACTGTACTTGAGGTACCACGTTTACAATAGTGTCAACACTTATGGTTTTACTGTAACCACACCTCACCACCAGACGCATGCTTACGCACCTCCATTATTATCCTTCTGTTCTAATCTGTCTCTTTCTTCACTCCTTTCTTGCTAATCTGAATATTATGGCAAAGGCTAAGATTCCAGAGATGAGTGAGTTCATTCAGTTTGTGTCCTCTCTCTCAAGTATTTCATTTAACATAATATCCTCCAGTACAATCCAAGTTGCAGCAATGGAAAGTTGAGTCTTACTATGAAAATAGGTTCTGCATTCAAGATCCGAGTATCTGGTAGTGCACAGGCATGTGTGTGTATGTGTGGAATTAGTGAGTTACAGGGAATGCTATATTAAGAATTGTTTTCTAAGTAGCAAGTGTTTCCAAATTCAGTACCACTATGTCCAGATTCCAGAGATTTTCCTTTTTCTGTATAGGGACATGAGGAATGTTATTGAGGGAAAAAACAATCATAGGGCAACAGAAAAAAGGAAAGTCATACTTGCTATCACAGACAACCTACCACTTGAAATAAGTGCTTGTCTACAGAGTTAGAATCATTTGAGTTAGGCATAAAATCTTACCTTCCTGCCAATCTTTTAGTTTAATTTCGCAGCAAATAAGAGGAGCTCCAACACGGCCAGTAGTATAGTCAGTAACTATAAGGGGAAATATTAATATATTAGATATAACTTTCCAGGTTGGGAATATTGGAATTAAAGCTAGAATCTAGATTATGATAGATGTGAGAGGAAGCACAATGGATGATCATTAGTAAATATTTCAATTTCAATTTCATTACAACAAAAGTAGCTAAATCATTTTGGTTTCATTTCAGATTAAGTACACAATTTCTACTGAAGGAAACGAGGATTTTGCCATTACCTTATATTCTGATAAGACAGAATTTTATTGGATAAAATTACATTTTCTCATATATGAAATAGAGTAATAGCAGAACCTACTTCATATAAGAGTATGCAGGGATCAGAACTAGAGTGATGTGCTGAGGTTAGGGCACTTGCCTTGCATGGGGCCTATCCGGGTCTGATTGGTTCCCAATCACTTTCATGAGTAATTCAGGAGTACACAGCTAGGAGTAACCCCTGAGCATTGCCAAGTGTGACCCCAAAACTAAAATAAACTGTACACCAGGACCAGAAATAATACAGGGATTAACGTACTTGTTTTGCACACAACAAACCCAGGTTTGATGCCCAGTGTGTTTACAATGCATCTGATCCCTTCAGTGCTTTCAGGAGTGACCCCCAAGTACCCAAGCCCAGTCTACTGGGTAGGGAGAAAGTTGATAATTACTGGCTCTGCATGGTTTCTTTAAACACTGCTGGGAGTGACCCCCCAAGCACTGGGCTGGGAATAGCTATTGAGTACCTCTGGGTGTGGCTCCCATTCCCAAAATGTGTATTCTATAAGATTCAATAAAAATATACATGAATAGGAGCCAGCAAGATAGCATGGAGGTAAGGCATTTGCCTTCCATGAAGAAGTACAGTGGTTCGAATCCCGGCATCCCATATGGTCCCCCATGCCTGCCAGGGGCGATTTCTGAGCATAGAGCCAGGAGTAACCCTGAGCGTTGCTGGGTATGACCCAAAAACAAAAACAAAAACAAATTTTATATATATATATATATATATATATATATATGAATAGGACCTAACACTTTTTTAGAAAAAATGTTAGCTACTACTATGAAATAGATGATGATAATCATGATCATATCACTTTATACTGTAAAACCATGTATTTGTGAAAAACCTATTCTGTATTAGAATTACATTAAACACTATGAGGAAAACACTTAAAAGGATAAAGAGACTGTTACTTCAAGAAACTTAACAAACTACCACAAACTACCTAGGGATATTTGCTTAAAGAATAATTAAACAGGGGTAGAGATATAGTACAATTTGCAAGGTCTTTTATTTGCACATATTTGACTTGAGTTAAAACCCAGGGAACACATAAGGTCCCTTGCATACTGTGAGGGGGGAACCCTGAGTGTAGAGCCAGGAATAAGCTCTAAGTACCACCAGGGGTTGTCCCAATATATAGACAAAAAAAATTTTTTTGTGGTTTTTGGGTCACACCCGGCAGTGCTCAGGGGTTACTCCTGGCTTCATGCTCAGAAATTGCTCCTGGCAGGCACAGAGGACCATATGGGACGCCGGGATTCGAACCGATGACCTTCTGCATGAAAGGCAAATGCCTTACCTCCATGCTATCTCTCCGGCCCTGTATAGACAAAAACTAATTAGATACTAAACTTGCTGGCATGGCATTAATGGTAAGCACAATATGTCTGCATAGATCAGAGACTATTCTAATGGGAAAGACATAACTGAAGAATTGGCATAGGAAGATAGCTATAATCTGTTACCCCAAAAAAGGCATTCCAAGGGAATGAACAGTGCGAACAGAGTGACAAGAGTCAAGAATGGCAGTATAAGAAAAATGGAAAAGACAATTTGGTCTGGCCTCACGGGTCCAATATTTGGAAATGACAGAATAATGAAGAATAGGTACAGTGGTGCCAAAGTAAAGGTCTAGATAACGAGAGAGGGAAGTGGTCATTCTGGAACAGAACTAGGTGCTGGAAGGAGATAGAGTGATATGCGTGATGCCATAGCAGTAAAAGTATTATAAACCACAGTGCCTAAAATGGACAAAAAGTAAACATGCCTCTCATACAATCGAGGGGAGGGAGGAAACTGAGGAGAGTGATGGATGGAAGATTGGTGGACACTGTGGGGACTGACACTACATGTACATTTTGTACATCTAAAATTCAATCATAAATACCTCTGTAATGTTACAATTTATGGTGATTCAACAAAAATAATATATCTACAGCTAGCAACAAGAGCTTACTACTAATTATTGACAATGACTTAATGACCTCATTGCATGTTATAATAACTTTCACAAGGTTTTTGTTGTGTACTCCTTTTATCTTTCTTTTCTTCCTTCCTTTCTTTTCTATCCTTTCCTTTTTAAAATAATTTAGTTTTCTTTACCTGGAAACAAATGTAATATGATCAACTATGACAACTATGTGATACATGTTATTTAAATAAAGTGATGTCTATTAAAAAGATAATCTAGAAAGTTAGGTATATGATATTTGATTGAGTTTATAACTTGGTGTATCTAACAAAAATATACAGAATGGATAAAAATGATATGCTATAGAGACAGAATTGAAAACAGCTCAGAGAAATGAATAGTAGTAAAAGCTGTGATGTCAATATTGGTACACAGAAAGCATGGTTCAATAAGCAATTGGAAGATTTGATAAAATTAGTGATATTAAAAAAACATCAAAAAAAACCATCAAAGCGGCTTCAAACCTAACACCCTTTAAGGATGGAAATACCATGGACACAAACAATATGGCAAGGAGAAATGATCTTAGATAGTGACATTGATTTTGGACACAGAGTTTTAAATAATATAGGATCATCCAAAAGAAAACCACTACGCTCTGATGATTTTGAGACTACCCCAGGAAATGTTTGAAAATATTTGGAAGATATGTTTCATTGCCCTACATTAGGGGGTTGTTTGGGAAAGCGTGAGTATTACTATCTATATCCTAACATCTAACAATGACTTATAAATAATTAAAATGTTTAAGGACCAGAACATTAGTACAGTGGGTAAGGCCTTTGCCTTGCATGCAGATGACCTAGGTTTGATCTCTGGTACCCCATATGGTCCCCAGAGCACCGCCAGGGAGTGAAAGCAGATGCAGACATAAGCCCTGAACACTGCTGGGTGTGGACCGAACACCTAAAAATGCTTAATAACATCTCAAAAGCTGCTTATGGGGAGGAAGGTAGTAGTACAGTGGACAGAATATTTGCCTTGCAAAGGTCCCACCCAAACTTCAGCAACCTACGCCCCCCCCCCCCCGAGCTTTGCCAGGAGTGATCCCTGAGTATAAAAGCAAGAAATAAGCCCTTAGTTCTGTCTTATGGTTCCCCAAACCAAAAGAAATATAACATAGGTTAAAATGTTTACCTTCAGTAACCGTTCCAGCGCCACACGACTCTGTCAATCCATAACCCTGACCAATTGGACAACAGAAACAGACGTTCATGAAGCGGTGAGTCTGAGGAGACAGCGGTGCTCCACCAGACAGCATCATTCGCACATTGCCACCCAGCAGGGCCTTCACCTTTTTAAACAGTACCCTTCAAAAAAGGGGAGATAAATTACCTTCATATATATACACGTGAATCTTGGTCAAACACTAATTTGTAAACTCTGTGAAAGAATTCAGAATATTAGCCAAGCATTTCTACCTCAGAACATGCAGAACATGCATTATAAGAGGAGCACAGGCTTCTCCAGAGTGGAAATAGGCAAGTAAAGAAACATAAAGATAATCAAGAGAGATCCACATTCAAGAGAGAACATGGACTTGAAGAGAAAGCCTATAAATCTTTTTTTTCTGTTTGTTTTGTTTTTTTTTGGGGGGGTCACATCTGGCAGCGCTCAGGGGTTACTCCTGTCTACACGCTCACAAATCGCTCCTGGCAGGCTCGGGAGACCATATGGGATGCCAGGATTCGAACCGATGATCTTCTGTATGATAGGCAAATGCCTTACCTCCATGCTATCTATCTGGCCCCTCTATAAATCTTTTTAAGAAAGAAAACAAATATAGATAATCTAAGTGATTTTCCTCTAGATATGGAACAGATAAATTATGGTGCTGGTCAAGATGTGTAGATCTGGCCTGGAGAGATAGCACAGCGGTGTTTGCCTTGCAAGCAGCCAATCCAGGACCTAAGGTGGTTGGTTCGAATCCCGGTGTCCCATATGGTCCCCCGTGCCTGCCAGGAGCTATTTTTGAGCAGACAACCAGGAGTAACCCCTGAGCATCACCGGGTGTGGCCCAAAAACCAAAAAAAAAAAAAAAAAAGATGTGTAGATCTGTGCTTTGCTTCTGGCTCACTGAACTGCCTTCCTAAGAAAGGTACATCTGTGTTTCCTTTTAAGATAATCAAGCAGCTAACATTGTGCTAAAATTTGTATCATACCTTTGTTTATGAAACACTCCTACCCCTCTCCATGAAACCAATCTTGTTCATAAACTGTTTGATAGATTTGATATTAAATGCTCACTATTCTAATAGAAGTTGAATGTCAATCTGGTGCCTATGGCACTGAGAGCTATTATTTCACAACAATATTATCACATAAAATGTCATTGTGTTTTTCAAGCACAGTGTGGTGACATGCAGTAACATTGAAATTAGAGGCCATTAGGACATTTTCCCAGAACAAAATGTGCCCCTGAAGAAACAATATGATGTGGTTTGTCCTGGTGTGTTATTTTCTCCAGAGCTCTTGTCTCCTCCCCCTGCAAGTACACATATTTAAAAAAAAAAAGAACATGCAGAAAAAAGGTTAAAAAGGTGATGTTTGGAGTAGCCAGTTTTCTTTCTATTCAGGATAAATCTTCCGTTCTGGTGACTGTCACTAACGGACTGGAAATGCCACTGGATGGGTCCCTTACCACACCTGTTCTCCATTCTAGGGGGTGTTTTTTCTCTTCCCTGGGGGGTGGGTCTTTCTCTTCCCAATAAAGTCTTCAGGTCTCAGGGAGAAATTGCTTTTCTGTTTCAGTTTTTCACAGCTGGTCTATCTGCCTACTGGTATCTCTTGCTAGTGAGTGAAAGAAAGGTTTGTGGTGGAAATGTCCTGAACCTGTTTTATTCCCTTTAATTTGTGTGGATTCTTTCCTGTGTAAGGGTTTTTTGCTTCCAGACCCATACTCCCCAAACCCTCGGAACTGGGGCATGAGTCTTCTGCTTCACCTGGCACCCAGAACAGGGACCCCACCTACAATGGGTAAGATGTTTTCTTGGATGATTTTGAGGTTACTAGATTAAGAATCTAGATCCTGTTTGATTCAAAGTTATGACAGTGGCATAACTTTGGGTCCAGGGACCCTGGCCTTTCTTCACGAATATTGCTACCTTCTTTATTTCAACAATCAAGAGAAGAAATGCCAAAGAAGTAATTTTCATATTGGTCATTCTGATATTGATTCTTTATGTTTTTTGGTTTGGGGCCACACCCAGCAGTGCTCAGGGTTACTCTGGGCTCTGCACTCAGAAATTGCTCCTGGCAGGCTTGGGGGACCATATGGATGCTGGAAATCGAACCCGGGTCCTTCCTGTGTCGGCCACGTGCAAGGCAAACATCCTACCGCTATGCTATCTCTCTGGCCCAACTGGTATTAATTGTAATCGGCATTATAATTTATATGTACCATGCAATACAATATGCACAAGCCAAGCTTATTGAAATGCCTCCAACTATTTCTGAAACACCCCCAACTTCAGAAAACAAAAGCGCTTTTCCAGTAGTGTCAAGTGGTCAAGCCAAAAGCCCCGAGGATGGTAATCTGCTGCCAATCACTGGCACTAGGCTAGAGGAATTGCCAGCGGCTGAGATTAATATACCAGATGAAGCAAATGCCAGCACAGGAAATAATCCACACAGACTGAAAGAAATAAAACAGGTTCACGAAAATTCTACCCCAAGCCTTCCGCTCATTAGCAAGAGATACCAGCAGGCAGACAGACCAGTTGTGGAAAACTGAAACAGAAAAATAGTTTCTCCCTGAGACCCGAGGTCTTCACCCCCCAGGGTGGAGAACAGGTGTGGTAAGGGATTGATCCAGAGGCACTTCCAGCCCATGAGTGACATCATCATCAAGGAATAATTATCCTGAATAGAACAAAACTGATTATTCCAACAGGTGATACCTGAAGACACCTTGAAAACTGCCAGAAAAGTTCATAAAATGTCAAATTGTGTTTTCTGGAGCAGGAGAGATAGCACAGCATTTGGGGGTTTGCTTTGCATGCAGTGGACTCAGGATGAATAGTGGTTCAAATCCTGATATCTCATAGGGTCCCCTGAGCCTTCCAGGGGCAATTTTTGAGTGCAGAGCCAGGAGTAACCCCTGAGCGCACCTGGGTGTGGCTCAAAAACCAAAAGTGTCTTCTCAGATATACTATAAATAAAAATGATATCAACATAAAAATTTCTTTGGAATGCGGTCATCCATCTTACCACACATCCACTGAAAAATATTTCCATTCTCCAGTCCCTTGTACTGCATTTATTACAAGTTAGATATATACTTGTTTATTAATATAATTGTGCAGAATAAATCTTTAAGTCTTTATATCAGAAACACATTTTATCTCAACTGTTTTGACTCAAAATTAATTCTACTCCAGTTTCCTTTCAAGATACCAAATTTTATAATTATTCACTAAATCAACTTAAGAAATTGCCACAATCATAGAAATTCATATTGAATAGGAATAAAAAATTTAATCTTAGGGTCACATTGCTGATCTTCAAAGAAATTAATTTCTCATTTATAATTGATCTACCAGATATACAAATACAAATAGGCCCTAAGGAAGTCTATGAAATATACTTACAGATTGCAGAGTGGTGCATCATAACCTTTTTTAATCTGTTCCAATTTGTAATCATACCCTATCTTGAACATAGTCTTCTGAATATAATTCATTTCTTGGACTTTGCTCATAACATTCTTATAAATCCGATCCATTATTTCCTAAAATGTAAGGGAAATAATATTATGAGAGTTCCAATAACACTGAAAGGGACTACTTGTAGTCTTACTTGCAATACCACATTTTTACACTATGCTATTTCAATATCATACATTTTAAGTATAATGGATATTACTTTGTTTGAAAATAATTTCACTAACTAGTTCACTATTTCAAAGGATTAAGAGAGGACAAAGATAGTTTAATGGACTGAGCACATGCTTTACATGGAAAGCTTTGCATGCTGGGTTTGATCTCCAGCAAACAACAAAGGTATGAAACATATTTTTGTTTGTTTGGTTTGGGGCCACATCCAGCTGTGCTCAGGGATAACTCCTGAGTCTGAACTCAGTTATCATTTCTAGTGAAGTTCTATGGACCATATGAGGTGATAGGTATCAAATCGGGGTCACTGCATGCAAGTGAAATGCCCTACTCAAGACATTCTGGTATTCAAATATAATATTTTGTTTTCATTTCCAAAGAATTACAACAGCATAATTGAAATATTTGTCTACACCTGTGATAGGGAAATTCCAATTCTTCCGCATAAGTCTTTATTAGTCTATTTAATTACCTTTTATGTGGGGAAAAAAAGAGTATGAAAATAAGACAGATGGCTCTCCAACACTAATACCAATGAGGAAGACCTTAATGAGCAAGGAATATAATACATCTGACAACAAGTTGGAGAGATTTATGGCTAACTCAACCCTTTATTTCAAATGAGCACTAAAGATTTTGAAATAAGTCCATGCTTTATAAAAAAAGTGATTAATGTTGGAACTTAAATATTATAGTATGACAAATGGACAAGTTAGTTTTCTAAAAGGACTCTAACAGAATCTCACCGAGGATTGAATAAGAAAATCCATCTAAGACACTTAGCATAACTCAGTAGGGACTATACAAACTTTCAGCATCCTTTTATCATATTGTTAGCTGCATGCTTCACCTTAGTCTGTAACCTTGCTGAATTGTTTATCACCACTAAAAAGGCGACCCTGACCTATTCTTATCTTTCTGTCCTTTGGTAATGTTAGAATTAGACTAAAATCATAAAGTATCTTCCATCTGTAATTCTTAGAAAGACTTAGAAAGAATACTTCATTCTATAATCTTAGAACTTCCATAAGAAAAATAATTCTACAAATATAGTGGGAAAGGATTTGAAGTCTGATTATAATATAGCAACAGTGATACAGTCCTACAGCAGTTTCTGAAGTCTAAAGTATTAGAATATTTTGATTATACCAGTCGAAGACACTGTTCACTAGGTATTTCAGAATATTTGTTTAAGCGTATCATTAAACATTCATTGTTACCAGGCTATTAAATCTAGCATTGTGTTTTTGTAAAAAAAAAAAATACAGCATATTAAGATCTTAGATAGCTAAAATTAAACTTTTTTTCCTTAAGCAGTTCTCTCAAAATATCATATTCTAAGTCACAATAGGAGAATGAAGGCTTGTTATTCAATACTCAATTCTGTCAGTCACTAGCCCCATATGCTGGATATGCTAGTTGGGTTCTCAAAGAAGGCCTAAGGGTTCCTCATTTTATAAAATCAAACAAGTAAACAAATACTTAGATCCCAGTCAACATTTAAATTATTACAAACAATTCTCACATTAGGTAACTTGCCCTTAAATCACTAGGTCATATCATTACCTATAAGGTCCAGAATGGGCAAACATTAGCAGACCTGTATTTTAAAAGAAATTTCTGGGGGCCAGAATGATAATACAAGCAGGTAGGGTGTTTGTGTGGCACAAAACTAACCTGGGTTTGATCTCCAACATTTTATATGATCCTCCCAGCACCACTAGGAGTGCAAATCCCTGAGTGCAGAGCCAGGAGTAACGCCTGAGCATCACCAAAAATGAAGACTATCATTTTAATTTTCCCAATATATAATATTTAAAGGACCATGGTAGCTCTATTTTCTTTTCTTTTTTTTTTTTTTGTTTTTTTTTGGTTTTTTTGGGCCACACCCGGTGACGCTCAGGGGTTACTCCTGGCTATGCGCTCAGAAGTCGCTCCTGGCTTGGGGGACCATATGGGACGCCGGGGGATCGAACCGCGGTCCGTCTCCTAGGCTAGCGCAGGTAAGGCAGGCACCTTACCTCCAGCGCCACCGCCCGGCCCCGGTAGCTCTATTTTCAACAATGCCTAGCATGTGTGGAGATCTAAGTAAGATTCCTAACACTGTAAACAAACAGAAGTTTACAGATACCTAGTTATAACACTTTCTATTTTTAATTCCTAAAAAATACTTTTTGCTTAGAGGTCATATCTATTGATGCTGGGGGTCGGGGTGTGCTTCTCCCCCCTCAATGCTAGGGGAGGGAGACCCCCAGCAGTCCTCAGGGGACGGTGCCAGGAAAAGAATCCAGGGCTCCTGCATGCAAATCATATACTGTCAGCCCTTTCCATATAAATCATCTCTGCAAACCAGTGTTTCATTTTTCAGACACTCAAGGATAAGCAATAAATGACATTTCATTTTATACTTACAGGAACAGCAGCCATGAGTGTAGGCTTCAGTACAGAACAGTCGCCTTTGCTTCCTTTTTTAATTTTGCTCGACTATATTACAGAAAAAGCAAACAGATAAAGACAATCAACTTTAGCTCAAAGGTGTAAGAATTCAAAGACAGAAATATATGCAAAACTTATGCCTGAAATCTGATTTTCCACTGCTCTTTGAGTTCTCTGTTAAAGCTATCATAATCTACCCATCAAAAGTAATGTATTGCTCTATCCTATATAGTATTTCTTCCACCACAGTTTAGTCTTCTTTAGAGGAGAGACTCTGATCCAAAATAAAGAACAATGTGCTATTTTGGTAAGCCAAGCATTCTTATTAATAACACAACCTCCCTTTTCCTGAAAATGTGCTTACTGTGTAGCACTAAAAAGTATGTGAAGATAATTTTAGCTCTCTTTGATTGGCCAAAAAGCAAAGTTACATACATCCCCAAGTTATCACTACATATATTAGCAATGGAATAAAACACTGTTATAGCACATCAATGGAAAACTAAAAATACTCCCAGTGACCAAGTGAGGATAAGTAGATATATATGTAAATGTCTTTATATGTATATCTTGTAAACTGTTATTTGGAGGGATTTCACATGCCAGATCTTTAATATTATGAAGTTTTCCACTCTGAAAAAAAGTTCAGTTGAATTCTGTCAGCTAGACAATGTAAGATAACATAATCTATGCTAATAAACTGAAAGGGCTTCTAACCTGGTCAGAAAGTGTAAGTGGAGAGGAATAACCAATCCTACAGCCGTAGGTAAAGCACGAGATCTCCGCTGTCAACTCGAGAACATGAGCCAAAGGCAAGTAGCCAATATATGTGTCCTTCGGTCTAAAACAATATGAGAGAAGCATTTTATTAATTCTTAAATATACAGCAAATTATAAACATGTATACGTTATCATATTAATATTAATTTGAATTGAGAGGATCCACACATGCTCTAACTTCGCAAAAAATAGTTGCATGCTTAATTCTTACCCCAGTCCAGGAATTCTCTCACATTGGCCTGTCATTCCAGCTATTAAATTGCTATGGTGCATCATCACTCCCTTTGGTCGACCAGTAGAACCACTGGTGTACATGACGATAGCCATATCTGAAGGAACTGGTCTGTTTGGAGCAACGGCCACTAAAAGAACAAAAAGAACCATTTCTCTTATGCTGAAAAGTTAAAGTGTGAAATAAAAACATGTACGGAGCCTGGAGTTATTCCCATGACAGTATACTACAAGGGCGGAGAAACCCTGTATCTCTTAGGCCCGGGGAATTCCCTTTCTAATCTCCCCAATTTTTACTGTGCGTATGCAAAAACAAATTAATTAAATTTTTGTTATTGTTATTGCTTGTTTTTGTGCTTTTGTGTTTTGTTTTTTATCTCAGGACAGTGGTTATTGTTTGGTTGTTGTCTTTATTGCTGTGGTACTTTTCAGGGTATTTTTGTTCGATTTTTTTCTTGTATTCTTCTTATGTTTTTCTTCTTTTTTCCTTTTCTTCTCTTAAATTGATATTTATAGCCTCTAGAAGGACTCCTCCTGGGTTTTTTGCTTGTTTGATTTTTGCACTTTTTTTCTTTCCTTCTAACAGAACCACATAACTTGAACCATCTTGTTCTGCCTCACAAATTGAGGGAGAAATAATGAAGGGTACCAAGATCAAACAGTCGTATAAACTTCAAGTAAAAATAAAAAATGATCAGACTTGAACACCAAATCCAAAGCCACCTACAACAGAAACGATACCCAATCTACAACAGGCTAGACACAGAAGGGACCACTTATACTAGCAGCCCTGGGGGCAAAGGAGGGGCATATGGGATGCATGCTGGGAACAGGGGTGGAGGGAGAACAACATTGGTGGTGGGAATGCCCCTGATTCAGTGTCACTATGTTCCTAAAGTGTGAAATACAGATAAGGTTTTAATTTTAGCTTAATCGTCAACTTAATTTATTTTTATTCATTTTAATTATCTGTGTTATGATGGGGAATTGAACCCAGAACCTCGCACACACACTAGGCAAACTCCCTACTAATGAGCTATAATTTTGTCACTGTTAAATTGCATACAGGTAATAAATATTTATCCATTTTATTTTCCGACAATGAGAATTTCAAACTTGATATGGTCCATTTCTTAAAATTCTGATCTGTTCATTCTTCACCCACTGCAATAAAAGTGCATTGGTGAGGAAATATTTTAAGGGCTTTGGGAAATCAGGATAGAGTACTCTATGTATGCAAATCAGGCCTCAGTTTCCCTCTATGAAAACTTATATGGATGGAATAGATCAGTGGTTTTCAATCACTGATCTAGGAGTAAAAGTTTACAAACTTCTGGACTAGACCAGATTAGATCATGTCTCCTAACCACAAAATTATACATAAGACTCACTCATGGAAATGAAGTAAGATAACATCTCTGGACTATGGCTATAAAAATTCTAATTAGATACATTTGGGACAGAACACATTCATAAAAACCCCTGATTTAACTTGACATTTTCCTTTACCACAAAAATGACTCATTTTATTTTAGGCTTTGAGGGCTATCTGATCTTTGCCACAGCTTCTTTATTGTTATGCAGTTAGGGGAGTCATGGGCAAATTAAACAAATTAAACAAATAGACATGACTGTTTTTTTTTTTTGGCTTTTGGGCCACACCCAGTGGTGCTCCGGGGTCACTCCTGGCTATGCACTCAGAAATCACTCTTGGCTTGGGGGACCATCTGGGGTGCCAGGAGCTAGTACCGTAGTCTGTCCTAGGTTAGTGTATGCAAGGCAGGTGCCCTACCGCTTGCACCACTATCTGGTCCCTGACATGACAATTTTTTCATTTTGTTTTGGGGCCATATCTGGCAGTGCTCGGATCCTACTTCTGGCTCTGTGTTCAGGAATCCCTGCTCGTAGGCTCGGGGGATTATATTGGGTGCCAGAGATTGTACCTGTGTTGGCCACATGCAAGGCAAGTGCCCTCCCTGCTGTCTTACACTCTGGCCCATGTTTTAATCCAACTTTATTTTGGGAGGGCCAAGAGATAAAATACAGTGGGACAGGGCTCTTGCCTTGAACACATTCAATCTGGTTGAATCCTTAGCACCCCATATAGTCTTTTGAGAACCACCAGAAATGACCCCTGAGCACAGAGCAGGGGGGTAAGTGCTAAGACTGCTAGGTATAACCCCACTACCAAAAATAAATTAAAAACCTACTTTATTTTGAGAAAAACTGAAGGCTATAACTTGCCAGCCTACACCACTGAGTTATATTTCTTGAATAATTTGTAGTGCGAACCTTTCTTATCACTTGCATTTAAAAATGGACCCTTGTGGGGCCGGGCGGTGGCGCTAAAGGTAAGGTGCCTGCCTTGCCTGCGCTAGCCTTGGACGGACCGCGGTTCGATCCCCCGGCGTCCCATATGGTCCCCCAAGCCAGGAGTGACTTCTGAGCACATAGCCAGGAGTAACCCCTGAGCGTCAACGGGTGTGGCCCAAAAAACCAAAAAAAAAAAAAAAAATGGACCCTTGTGAAAATCAAATACTTAAAACTGAAGAAAACACATAACAGAAACATTAAACCTTTTTGCCAAAAGGTAAAGAAAAGAGGGACCAGAACAATATTATAATGTGTAGGGCACTTGCCTTGCATACCACCTACCAGGTTCAATCTGTGGTAGCCCTTATTCTACCACAAGCTCACCTAAAGTGATCCCCCTGCACAGAGACAGGAGTACACCCTGAGCACCATTGAGTGTGGGTCAAAACAAACACACAAAAAGTAAAAGAACAAAAGAAAACAAACAAGGACCAGAAAAATAACTCAAAGGGAATGGCTGCCTGGCATGGCGGAGGACTGCATTCAATCCAGTTTGTTACTCAGATTGGCTTCATGGCCTTACCTAGCACTGTCCAGAAACCCTGGTAGCCTCCAGCACTGATATAGTTGAGCTGCAAATAATGCCATGCCAGGCCTAGAAACTTCACCATCAAGCCCCAGAATACTGTGGGGAGTGGCCCCAGGACCCTGAGCAATGCTGGGAAGAATCCACCCCCAAGAAATTACATACAAGTAAATTTAGTTAAATATTCATGTAGGGGCCCGGAGAGATAGCACAGCGGCGTTTGCCTTGCAAGCAGCCGATCCAGGACCAAAGGTGGTTGGTTCGAATCCCGGTGTCCCATAGGGTCCCCCGTGCCTGCCAGGAGCTATTTCTGAGCAGATAGCCAGGAGTGACCCCTGAGCACCGCCGGGTGTGGCCCAAAAACCAAAAAAAAATATTCATGTAGATGAAAATGAATTGGAAATACTGTGCACTGTGACTTGAAAGTATCTTCAAGAGTCTTGCAGTTACAGACATATCTTTTTTGGTATTCAATTATAGTAATTCAACAAAAAGTTACTACTTCCCACTTATTAAGTTCTAAAAATGCACTACTCCCCAGTACTTTAAATGTGACCATAACCATAAATGTGCTTCTTGCTATAAATCTAGATTGGATTGATAATAGAACTACCAACTAGAGCTAATATATATCTGAACTAGTCCTATGTTTTGAAAGGCTTTATTGAGCTATAACTTATACATATGTAGTTCATGTAATTTAATGATCCTGTATCTATAGAAAAACCACAATCAAGATAACAGATACATCCCTTACCCCTAGATTCCTTGTTTCTCATAGCTTCTGTTATTCTACTGAATCATGAAAACAATTTCAGTGCCAAAATACTAACTTTATTTTTTGGTCTTGGAGTCATACTCAAACAGCACTCAGGGATTATTCACTGTAGTTCCTGGGACCATATGTGGTATGAGGAATCAAACATGGGTTGGCCACATGCAAGGCATGTTTACTATCTACTCTGCTTTTTTTGTTTGTTTGTTTTTTGTTTTTTGTTTTTTGGGCCACACCCTGTGACGCTCAGGGGTTACTCCTGGCTATGTGCTCAGAAGTCGCTCCTGGCTTGGGGGACCCTATGGGACACCGGGGGATCGAACCGCCGTCCGTCCAAGGCTAGCGCAGGCAAGGCAGGCACCTTACCTTTAGCGCCACCGCCCGGCCCCCCTACTCTGCTTTCTATACCCATTCCATCCCTAACATGTTCTCATAAATAGTAGACATTTGAGATAATATAGTCTAGTCAAACAGCCTCATTTCCTTTTCAAAGTACACCAGAATGAATAATATTCCATAGATATTACAAAAATTAAATAAAAATGAAATAAGATTATTGATTTCCATTTTTTGTTGTTTTTGTTTTGTTTTGTTTTGTTTTGGTTTGGTTTTTGGTTTTTGGTCCACATCCAAAGGCACTCAAGGCTCACTCCTGGCAGGCTTGGGGGACCATATGGGAAGCTGAGGATCGAACTGGGGTCAGCTGCATGAAAGGCAAATGCCCTACCCACAGTGCTTTCGCTTCAGCCCCAGATTATTGACTTTTTGAACCCAGTTTATACTGTGTATTATAAGATAGATGCATGTCACTATAAACTTGTCCATATTAACGCAATGAAAATAACCAAGAGGGAATTCTTATTTCAACCATGGATTTTGGGTTCAATAGTGTGCCTACAGATAGGGTCATCAAATATAAACATGCCTCATTTTTAAGACATGTTGATAATTGAGGCAGCAGCATGAAGGATGGTAAGTTTAGTATGTACCTAAACTTTTCTATAACATAAACTAGTTTTGAAAATCAGTTCACAAAATACATTCTCTTTATATAACAACTAAAAAAATAAAATGAAATTGCTTGATTACCATTGAAGACACCAGATATAAAGCTATATTTATATGGGCTAATGTATGATTCTGCAGAGAGCTACTGTCACAGTTTATAAAATAAACAAATAAGAAGTGCATCCTTCCTTTGATGATGTTCTGAAGCAGTAGTAGCAGATAGGTTACATTATTCTTCATTTATTCCACAATCTGGGCCTTTTTACCCTCCCCATTTAGAGATAAACATGTAAAAAGTATTATCACAATTAAAATCATATATAGGTTTCCTGCGTGCTTCCATTTTGAAGTGAAGTAGAATGTTCCTATTTGGTATGATTTGATAGGGATTTCATTGGGAAAGGGCATTTTCTGGCAGTGTTCAGAAGTTTTTCTATATAGATTAATGGTCACAGACTCCCTAAATAATACAAAAATATTATCAAATAGTGAAATTCTACTTTTGAATAGTAGGAGTTCCCTGTACTCAGGGGAAGTATCAAAAAATCTTATCTAATGTCAAGATGAATGGAACAAGGTGGGGTATGTTTGTGTATTATGTTATTGCTCACACAAAATTAGATGACTGATACAGCCAGAGTTTGTGCCAAAAGCATTTGATGAACCAGTAGAACTAGCAACAGACTAAGCAGGACTTCCTTGTCAAGTTTATACTATAATGCAAGATTCCCAGTTGCTCAGAGGTGACTCCCATGGCTCTTCTGAAATACTGAACAATAAAGTGAATTTTTATTGTGAAGACAAGGGAGTAAATGACTTTCTGAAAAGCTTTGGGTTCCCTAACCTCAGGAACCATTTGTTTGCGTAACTGTCACCCAATGCTCCTTCCCTTGCCCTGGCTCTTTCCTGCAGAGGAGGGAAGTCGCAGATACTGATAGTCTGGCTCCTGCTTATGCTACGTATTTGCATCTGACCGAGAAGTCCTGTATTTTCAGAAAATGGTGCAGTTTCACTTGTTTGCTTGCCAACAGTAAGTCTCTGAGCCATCATCTACCTGTGGTATTGTAAACATGCATTCAGTCTTGAATCTTGGTCAAATAATGAAGAGCTGAAGGGACTCAACTAACACTTTCTCCTATAAATGGAAACCCTTTCCTTATCTAGCAGAGGATTACAACCTTCACACTAACAGTAAGAAGCAATCGTTTAAATGAACTATTTTGTTTATTAACCCTCCTCTCTGATTAGCAGATGACATTTTGTTATGGGATGCGATTCTATGTTTCATCTCATATAAACAAGTAGGATACATTTGGTGGAACTGCCAACTACTACCCCAGTTAGTAGATGCAATTTAAACATGACTCTCCACAAACTTGTGTGTTTTCTCTGCTAGATCTATTCGCTCACTAGTGTTAGAGGCCAGACTGACAGTAGGGCACTTGCCTTTCATGCAGCTAACCCGGTTCAATTCCTGGCACAATATACAGTCTTCCAAAACCCACCAGAAGTAATTCCTAAGGACAGAGCCCAGAGGAAGTCTTGGGCACCACCAAGTTTGCACCCCCCAAAAGAAAAGATCACTAGCATTAAGCTTTTCACTTAAAGTTATTAATAGAATGTCTGAGATCTCTTTCTTACAGGAGGTCCAGACTGAAAGGCTGCAGTATGTTATTTGAAGGGGAAACATGTGCCTGACAGCAATTGTCATGTCTTAAGCATCGAGGATATCTCAACAATTTAGGCACTTCTAAATTGGTGACTGGTTCTTTTGAGGAAAATGGAAGGAAAATAATCATATAAGCTAAGAGCATTTCTAATGCCTTTAAGTGGTTTAATAAAATTAATTTATGGTTTTGGCTCACATTAGTTCTCCTACCCAACTGAAGTACCAATTCTTGAGTAGATCGGTATATTTCTTTTCAGTACTTACAGTTCTCTGGCTTGGATCCCAACTCTTCCACTGACTGCATACTGTGAATATGAAATCCTTCAGGGTACTCTGCTTTATTGATCATTTTATTGTCCACGTAAATGATGTGTTTAACAGATTTTATATCTGACAAGGCCATCTGTGGAAAAGAAAGAAAATGTAGTCATTCGAAATTGACCTAAAATATAAATTTTGAACCGTACTCATCCAGTCAGATAGCACTACTATGAATTAAAAGAGAAAATATCTATTTACCTTAAGTTTACTCTCTAGAAGTTCAACACTCGTAATCAGGTATGTAGCCTCAGATTCATTTAACCCATGAACTACAGCATCTTTTCCAAGTGTGGCATATAAAGTCACAACTAGATAATAAAAAAACACAAAAATTAAATTCAAGATTTATGGCAGAGATTACCTAAATTAATCTTGAATGATAAGATATCTTATAAGATATCTTATAGTAAGTTTGAGGTCATAGTCTCTGTTACCCTTCAACTTTGCCTTAAACTTTCTAGGAGCACCCAAATTTTCCTTACAATTTCTTCTGTTTTAAACTTTCTAAACCAAAGGGGGAAAACACAAAAATAAATAACAGAAATACCAGAGAGGTCAAAAGTCAGTTAAGATTCTCAAGGCCAATAAAGTCTAGCTTAATTCTTTACCTCAGAGCAGAGATCCCCCACCTTATGCTCACCTGTGGTATACACATTTACATTTACCAGTCCCAAGACTAGATTGAATAAATACGTTAGACTCAAATTTTACTTTTCTCAAGTCACCTTCTCACACCCTCTAAGAAGCTTTTTTTTAGTGGTTCCAAGGTCTACGTCTTAATTGGAAAGCCAGGATCTACACTTTAGGAGTTACCAGACAAAAGTGAAAAACCAAAGTCTTTTGTAAATGAAAAAACATGTACTAAACAGAGCAGACTTAGAACTTCAGTTCTAGATTGCTCACACAAAATGAGCAATAAGATTTTAAAATGCCACATTTTTTCACAGATAATTTTTGAAATGCAAACTCTTGATGTTGATACTTCACCGATAATATTGTTTTATTCATCAAACATTAAATGCTTACTATGCTACAAGTATTGATCTTGATATTTAATCTTTAAAGTAAAAAATAATAATAAAACTAGTTCAATGACAAAACAATTGCTAAAAACAACCCAGCAGTACACCCAATTTTACTTTCTGGCTGACACATCTACCTACAGCCAATGTAAAGTGCCACGTGCTTATTTTGCATGTAAAATGGAGTATGTCAAGTAAAAGTAAAGCAATGAATTAGAATTATCCTAAGCTGTGATTTTTAATTAGCAATTATTTCATGTGTCATCTCCTAAACACCTATCTCTCTCCCAAATCTTATAGGTACAAACACTTCCAATTAAAAAGTAAAATTCTGAGTTCTATATTTTAAGCTACCAATTTCTTATCCTAGCTCTTAGAAGCTAATGAACATAGGGGAATTTTAGAACTACAAGATTACATACTGTTTTATGGATATATTCTAGGTAGAAAATGCCCAAAGAACATCTTCCTTGAATACAAGAGAAACTGAAAACAATTTGACACATAAGCAAAAGGTTCCCTACCTCCGTCTCATTGCAAACATAGGCACTTACGAGGAAAGTTGTATTTAAAGCAGGTCTGTGCTGCAATCATCCATTCAGCTCTGGTCTCACAGAAAATGGCAATGGTGCTCTTTGGTCTTAGTCCTAAGGCAGTGAGTCCACTGCCAAAATTATTTACTCTGTTATTCACTTCAAGATAGTTCATCCATTTATAGTTTCCAAGAATTAGCTGAGAAAATAAGGCATTCGCTGATATTAGTATTAGCTCAAACAAAATCTATCTTGGTCTGGGAAAAGAGCTTAACAGGCTGATTACATGCTATGCGTGTCAGAGGCCTCAGTTCAATCCAATATAGTACCTGGTCTCCAAACACCACCAGAAATAACCCTTGAACATGGAGCTAGGAATTGTCCTTGAGCAGTACAACAGAATCTCCAAAAACCAACAAAAATATTCATAGAAATTATTTAAGTATATAATTTAACTGTGCTCTTTTGGGATATAGAGACAGCACAGGAGGCCTTGCCTTGCATGCAACCCAGCCTGGATCTGACCCACAATATCATACATGGTTTCCTGAATATTGCCAGGTGTAGCCCCCAGACCAAAAAATAATTAAAAACATTTAAGTAGGGCTAGATAGAGAGAGAGTATAGTGGGTAAGATACTTGCTGTGCATGCAGCTGACCCAGGTTTGATCCTGGCACGCTTATAGCCCTCTAAGCAATGTGATTCCTGAGCACAGAGCCAGGAGTTAAGCACTGAGTACCATTAATTAAATGCTCTTAAGTGAATATACAAAAGTTATGAGTCCATTCTGATTGCTAAGTGGGTATTTTGTATTGAGTATACAATTGAGTATACAAGCACTAAACTAGACATATGGTAGAATGTCATGTCTCCTTTGTCCAAATAAGCACAAACATGTTTACCTTCTTAAAAACCTTTCCATTTGGCTGCATTTCATTTTCTTCACTTAGGATCTCCCTGGTTCCAAGGCTGTCCTTCTTCCCAAACTTGGAAACAGCATGATCGAATAATTTATCCAGAGTGTCAGCGCCAGGGATGTCTATGACAGCTAGCGAGTCGAAGTGTGTGACAGAGCGATATGGACTTCCAGGTTTGTCTGAAGTGGGCTTAGCTTTTATTCTCTTTGCCATGGCGTTTTTCTTCTTGGCGTTGGTAAGAAAATACCATGGAATAAATATAAGGGCACTGTATATTGTTATTAACAAGTGGACAGGCAGCAAAATAATGGTGAGTACATTTAGCATAAGTTTCATAATGGCAAGGCTTCTGAAATGATGTTTATTTCTTGTTATTCTTTGGCTTCAAATAGATTTATTTTGCTGAAGAAGGCAATTATGGAAGCAGCAGTAAAGAGTAGTAGCAGTATAGCCAAGGCAGTTGGATTTTAATGATACAGAAAAAAGTTAGTAATCTTTGGAAGCTGACAACAAAGTACACCTGTAGGCGAAGACAATGACCAAGGCAGAGCAAAGGAAATAAAACAAAACAAAACAAGAGTATTAACAAGTTGATAGCACCTGTGGTTTAAATATTCAGGTCCTAACAATAATGGATTTGTTTCAGAAAGCTGAAATAACTGGTCTGAAAAGTAATTTTTAAAAATCACTTTCCCGTTTCTAATCATCATTGCTAATAACTTCAATCCATTTCTTTGCTCTAGGTCTTCTTGGTATCACCACTTTATTGCCAACTTCAATGCCTGATTTTGACATTCAACTTGAACTAAACTAGGGGAGTGTGGTCAGTGGCAATTTTCTCTCTTTTAAATACTTATTGCCAATCAGACCTTTTCTGAGGGGTATTTAGACTCGTGCCTGGCAAAGATCAGGAACATTCTCAGCTCATTGCTATGGGATTGTTCCCAGAAATGTCAGAGATTCAACTAGGGGCTCCCACAGGCCAAAATGCATGAGTTCCAACCCTTTGAGCTATCTCTCTGGCCCCAAACAAGCAACTTTAAATACAAGTAGGCTTTGTATCCAAACAGAAAACTCATCTACTAATTAAGGTTTATTAATATAATATTTGCCATAAACATCTGTCTGGTTGTATTAAGTTCAATTGTGAAGCAATGGAATTAAATATTTTCTAGTCCCCAAGTTTGAAATGACACAATCATTAAGTCATTCCCCAAGATAGTGTCCACTTGGTGCTCAAGACTGCACCAGTTGCTTAAGTGTTCAACTCCAAACCATTTAAGGGCCAAGAATGCTCTAAGAAGAGCCAATGTGCATGAATATTTCTGAAGTATTCCCCCACACAAAATTCAGCGTCTTTCAAAGACTGGGGGGCAGAGCTAATTCCTTCATTCAAAGAAAAACTAGTTCAGACTGTCCAAATAGGAAACTAACATGCAAAAAATATTTAAAAGGCTAGCGAATATGTATTTCATGGGGGAGTCTGGATTGGAACCTTGCCATCACATGTTTCTCTTAACACTGCTGGGAGTGACCCCCAAACACAGAGTTGGAAGTAGTCTCTGGGTAGCCGAAGGTTTCACGCAAAAAGTGGAATTGCCTTGGCTACATCATGGAATGGGGGTGTCCAGAGTTCCACCCTAGAATTCCTTTCTTAAAGTAACCACTGAAACATTTCAAGCCCTACAAAACTATACAGATATGTACAATGAGGTGCAATATGAACAATGAGTGTAATACAAATAAAGATGTTCAAAATGGCTTTTGTGAGATGTGTCTTAACTTGGAGCTTATTATTAGGGATCTGAACATGATATTGGAAGGTACTATGGGTATGGGATCCACTGATACAAAAATAAAGAGATAGGACTCTGACAAACGAAGGATGACAAAAATGACACTAGTTGGCTGAGGAGAGCTCAACAGGCTGCACACATACTTTGCATCTTCTAGGTGTAGGTTCAAGAACCAGTACCACATGGTCCCTCAAGCAGGGAGGGAACCCAGAACACAAAGACAGGAGCAACTCTTGAGCACTGCTGTGTATGCCCCCCCTCAAAACAAACAAAATGACACGGACTGGATTGGGATACAGCTAGAAGAGAATTGGCTAACAGTCTACAAACTACCAAGTCAAGCAAAATAGTTTTTATTTGCTTAGGCAGAAAACTGGAGACTACATGATATGAAACACACCACAAAGAGTGGTGGGTACAGTTAGAAAAATAAGTATCCCCAAAACTATCATGACAATGGCAGTGAGTGAAAGAAATAGAATGCCTGTCTGGGAAACAGGCGGGAAAGTGGAGGAGGAAGGAGATGGGGAGAACTGGTGGTGGGAATGTTGCACTGGTGAAGAGGGGTGTTCTTTTAATGACTGAAACTTAACTACAATCATGTTTGTAATCACGGTGTTTAAATAATGATATTATTTTAAAAGAAGAAAACAAGGCTAGTGCAAGTCAGATAATTAGTGACTATCAGAAAACCAACGCAGAAACAACCTCTGAGTAGGCTTGCATTTACTAAGAAAGATCTTTTGATGAGTGGAAGAGTGTTAGCTGACTTGAAGTAAATAAATGGAATTAACTGAATCACCGGGAGCGCAACTGTTGTGGCAACTGACTAACACACTTAACTGCACTGGAGCTCAGCGAGTTGTGTGTTTGACCTCGAGCCCAATCAAATGACTGCTTGATTTTGTCTCTGCATTTGCACACGTTCTTCAGCTGAGAATGGTGAAATAAGAAGCTACAAGTGAAAAGGGCCCATTCAGTTCTCAAAGCTCTCAGTAACTATCTGTGTAACCTTTCATGGAAACCACATGTCTGGGCACTGGGAAATAAACTTAAGGGCATCAAGACAACACCAATGCTCTACTGCCAAAGCACATCCTGTACCCTAGCCGGGGCCCTTTGACAAGCCGAATGGGAAATACACGCCCAAATTCCTCTCAGAAAGACATAGAAAATAGAATGTCTGATTTCAGGAGATTCGTGTATTTTTTAAGTCGGTTTATAAAGTACAAAGGATAACCCTGAAATAAGAAATTTGGTCCTGGGTCATCTTCAAATTTAAGTTGCAAGATGTACACTACCTACAAATTGCCTTTTTAGGGTTCTGTATGCAAAACCCACTATAATAATGCTCTCCTCTATACATTCCAGGATGACCAATATCCACAATAATAGTCACTTTTTCTAATTTTCCACATACTTCAAAATATCTACCATTCATTCTGATTTGTGATTATATTATCATCTCTAAAAATGTAAGCAGCTAGAGACAGTACATCAATACATACACAGTAGGCAAGATTCACAGAGCATTCAGGTAAGTAAATAGAGGACAACACTCTAGTCTAGAGACTTTCAAATTCTATCTGGTGATGGTGAATGTCATGGTTCAGTCATCTGAATTATTATTGGTTGGTTGTTTATTCTTTTGGGGATTTGTCAGAAGTGCACAGAGTGAACTCCAGGCTCTGCACTCAGGAATTATACCTGACATGGCTCACGGGACCATTTGGGATGGCAGGAATTGAACCCAGGTCAATTGCAAGCAATGAACATGCCCTTCTGACTGTACTATCTATCTACCCCGCCCATGAGATCTTATATGGGAATAAAAATATAAGCAGAGGTGAAAGGTATCAGATCTGCTCTTCAGGGAGATGTTTTATCTCCTTAAAAAGATTCCTTGGAACCACCAGATTACCTGATTATTTGAACCACCAATAAGTCTTACTTCTCTTTCATTCCACAGAGAAGCCAATGATTGACAACAGTGTCAATGGCAATGCTGGCCTATTCCAAACTTGTCTCTCTCTCTCCCCCCCAAAGGCAGTGGCCAATGATCATCTGAAAAATCTGTCCCTTTCAAAGGTCTTTCAGAATTAAATTTTATATTTACTAATGCAATTGTTTTCTCAAAAGATATCTGAACTACTATGTGTATTGAGGACTTTATAAAAAGTCAAGTAAAACAGGCCCTCAGTGGAGGCAGGGAACACAGTTCACAAATATATAGTGTAGAATGTGAAAAGAAATTGCTAGAAAGATAGGGGTGATAGTACAGTGGGTGAGGATCATGCCTGAATGGGGACAACTCCAAATTGACTTGCTGGCACCACATCTGGTCCTCAGCAGCCCACTAAGAGTAACCTCGGAGCAAAGGTAGAAGTAAGCCCTGCGCATTGCCTATTTTGCCCAAAAGACAAAAAAAGTATGATGGGAAAGTATATCCAATTTTCTTGGATTGAGGGAAATGAAGAAGAAAAAAATCCAGAAAGGTTTCACTAAAAACAAACCCCACAAATATTAAAGTAAGCATGAAGGCATGCAGAAAGGGCATGTTTTCAGAAAGAGACAAACTGAAAATGAGTCCTCAGAATAAAAAGATCCCTTTTGGGCTCTCTTCGCAAAGTGTCATTCCACTTTTATGATCTATGTCAAAGGGGAAATTGAATTATTTAAAAGTGTAACTAAAATGTAGTAGCTCTGAAAAAATTAGAACAAATAAACAGTTTTTGAACACAGAACAACCAAGATTGTAGTCCTACTCAAAGACATTAATAAATCTAAGAGGAACCTGGCATCACTTGCCTGTCATATAGTTTTCAGGTAAAAGGGGGACATGAGGAAAAAGTGTAAGATGGTTGAGGCAAATCACCAAGGAATCTGGGTTCTAATATCAGTGTCAACCATTTAGTGTAACTTTCAACAAGTTCTATGATCCCATATTTCAAAGACTCATCTGTATTTGAGATATCACTAATAAAGATAAAATTGGGCGCTGCTATGTTTACCTATGTCTTGAAACCCTGAAAAGAATCCTACTTATTAGAATCCATAGGTGGTACTAATCTCTGGAATACAACTTTCAACTCTTTCCCATCTCTTCCACGCCTTTTCTGGCCACCAGCTTACTAAATTACTCAGTGACTTACTTGGATAAACCCAGTTCTCTATCTAATCTGATCTGGACCTTTTCCCAAACATCCAAAGTGGGTCAAAAGTGTACCTATGCCTATCTCTATAAATCCCAGTGCTCTGAACAAAAACCTCAAAGTATCTTTTTTTCTCACATATTCTATAAAATACTCATCAGTACTCTAGTATCCTACTAATTCTCCTCGTACAACAAATATCTAGCTCAACTATTTTTATCATCACCCCAGCTACCATCTTGTTTCAAAACATTGTTAACTTTCATCTGGACAAATACAAGAGCTAATTTTTCTTCCAGTTTCCATCATTATAAATCCCAAACCCAGCAGACTGTGTGTGCCAGTTAAAAAGAAAGCTGTCCCTTTCCTCTGCTCAAATTCTTTCAAAGGTTTTTTTTAATTATTTTTTTATTGTGACTGAAGTTCATTTACATAGAATTATTTTCAATACATAGTGACAATGAATGAAGGGCATTCCCACCACCAATGTTATCCTCCCTCCACTCTTGTTCCCAGCATTTCTCCCACATCTCCCTCCTTTAACCCCCAGAATCCTACTGCAAATGGTCGCCGCCTTACAGCTTGTTATAGGTTGGGTATCTATTCTGTTTGGTGTTCCAGTCTGGTCTTTTTTTTTATTTACACTACATGTTCATGTGACTGGTCCTGGTATCATTTCCCCCCCTCAATTTATGAGGTTGAATGATTCAAATTATGCTATTCTGTTGTAGGTAAAAAGGTTAAGGAAAAGAGGAGAAAAATTTGGTATCAACTACTAAAAACATCACCGAATAATATCCACAAAAGTGGAAAAGAAAGAAAAGAGTGGAAGAAAAAGGAGAAGGAAAATAATATCAAAAAAAAAAACAAACAAAAAATAAAACAAAACAACACCAGAAAAAGTGCTGCAGTGGCAGGGTTTGTGTTACCCCACTTTTTTTTGTATAGGCACAGCAAGTATTGGGGAAGGAAGGAAATTCCCGTGGCCTAAGAGATTCAGGGTTTCTCCACTCTTGAAGCATATTGTCATGGCTCCATATCTTCTCACTGCCTTATCCCAGGGTTGTTTGTGTGTGTGTGTGTGTGTGTGTGTGTGTGTGTGTGTGTGTGTGTGTGTGTGTGTGTGTGTGTGTGTGGTGTCAGGAACCTTTCTTCTCTGTTGTGGATGAGAAAATAAGGCCACTATAGCAAGCAATCTTGGTATTTGCGCAGGTCCTAGGACAGGGCCTAGGATAGAGTCTTTAAGGTTCTAGAGGTACTGTTCCACCATTGTTGGTGTGTTCAGTTTTCTGTATCATGTGCTCCATGTTTTTGCTCGTTCCCTAAGCTGAAGTCTAGGAAATTATGGTTCCAATGGTTCTGTTCAGTCTCTGTTGTCAGAATTGGGCCTCTGTACTAAGTCTTGATTTTTGTAAAAGACCTGGGCTATAGCCTAGGGTAGGGTTTTCTTTAATGGGTCTCAAGGTACGTTCTGTTCAGTCACAGTTGTTAAAGTCAGTTTTCTGTAGTTAGTGCTCTTATTTTTCATATTCAAAGGATAATACTTCTTCTGATTTCCACTTAGTGTTAGGTGATGTGATAGGACCTCCTGGTCTTAGGTCAAGTTTTCATTTCCTCACTGTCCTCGTTGTCATTAACACTGGCACAAGTATATCTCCCAACGCAGGTTAGTTCCTGGTGTTGTTGCATGGGTTTGTTTCAGTTCTACGTCTGGGATCTGGGATTTGAGAATGAACTAACACAGTCCAATCTCGTGGAGACTGAGTTGTATCCACATGACATACGTCCAGGATGGGAGGCACCCTTGTATAAAAAGTGTGAGTTCTTATCCTAGAAGATAAGATCTTGTGTCTGAGTCCATGATTTCCCCTTATATTACTGTGCCTATGTATGGTGCCCTTTTGTATTGCTGGTGCTATTCCAGGTAAGGATGACAGACCACACATACAGTATCTGTGGTGTGGTCTGTGCTTTTATCACAGGCAAGACGTTTTCTTGGTTTTTGACCAAGCAACACCAAAACTGGTGAGGGAATTCCTGGTTTGCTATTCAAACCCAAATAGTGCTTCCTTGAACATCTTATCTGGTTTGCTTGTTTATATTTTTGGGCTTGTTTATTTCCTCTCTGGGTGCTTGTATACTTTTGAAATTTATATGTGAGAAACAAGTAAGAGGGTAAATATGAATTCAATGAAAACTATTTGGGGGACCCGAGTGGACAAGATGCTTGCATTGCATGAGGTCAACCTGAGCTCAATCCTTGGCATCCCATATGGTTCCACAAGCACTGCCAGGAGTGATTCTTGAGTAGTTCCTTGCTCCACTAAAATAAGGGTTCCAATTCTCACATTACTCTCTCAGAGGAAAAAGTAATCCAAACAATTGCTATCTTCATTCATTGTGGCACAGTCCAACACATGTTCCTGCTACTTCTAAAATATACTTAGCACGTTCCTTTCTCAGAAACTGTACAAACTGTTCTATGCCTAAAATGATTTTCCAAGACAACCTACATGATTTATTTCCTAACTATATTTTGTCCTTACACAATATCACCTTCTTATTGAAGCCTACTCTATAAAATTATACTACCGTATTTCCAGTCCTTTCATCTCTGTTTCTCCTTAGCAAATAATATTTGTACCTAATAAGTTTTATTTTTCCTGATACTGTCTATGTCTCCACTGGAATATAAACTCCATCAGATTCATTGTGTGCTGATGAGTTTTTAGCAACACTTTGCCATAGGTTATCAGTTAAATCAACTTTTTGGCTAAAATAAGAGCATACTCAAAACGGCTCTGAAACTTCAAATGCAATATCCTATGAATAAACTACTTGAATTCTGTTAAAAATCTTTTGTGGATGCCAACATTCTACAAAACTGTATCCTCCTAAAAATCCTGCTAATTAAATTGAGCATGATTTTATTTGCATAGGAGAAACATGGAACTGGAACTAAGTCCTGTTGCACACAGAAAAACATAGTGTCATAAAAGTGCCTGGGTTATATCATTTGTACTGTGTGTTTTTTCCCCCATATTTTTCACAAAGGCGTAGTATGATTCCACATATGAAGAGGGCTACTTAGTCTCTCTGGGTTGTGTTTTCTTGAAATCTCCTTGAGTAAGATGTATTTATGCATCAGCTAGAAAGGATGGAGCATTATCCTCAGTCCATCGCTGGATGGATGTTTGTTTGTTTGTTTTTCTAAAATTGACATTGCATATGGAGATGTGCTGAGTAACCAACATTCACAGAACATTTACTGTGGGTAAGACACTGTATGTCTTTCCCATTCATTGTATCTCTTTTTAAATGTTTCAGGCATCTATTTTTGATGCAGTACCCCCCTTTACTGATGCTCTCACAGTCTAAGAGATATTTTTAAAAATGTCCAAATAGCACAGCTAAAGAGGGATTTGGATTTTGCTTATCAAGAAGAAGCTGAAGAGTTTGGCTTTTACAAGAGGTGAAAAGTGAACTTAGCATTCAGCATGTGTTTTACGGACAGCCATTCTTGAGGCAATGAGCTCTCAGGAACAGGAAGAAGAGCCCACCAAACTCCTTCCCAGTACTGGTGTATGTTG
This sequence comes from Suncus etruscus, assembly GCF_024139225.1. NCBI lineage: Eukaryota > Metazoa > Chordata > Mammalia > Eulipotyphla > Soricidae > Suncus > Suncus etruscus. The sequence continues at coordinate 129,305,674 of NC_064868.1, read as the reverse complement.
TTCTTGTCAGTTTGGCTGTTATTGTATGTGTGTGCTATTTGAAGATTATTGCATTATTTGGTTATTAGTGGACTATTTTTTGGTCCCTGGAATTCACAACGATCTTCCATATAAATTACTGAAAATTTCTTTATTTTGAGTTTTGGTCATTTCTGTTTAGGAAAGATTTCCTAGGAACTCTATTTTCAGAGAGCAGGGGAGATTAACTCTGTAAGTACAATATAAAGCATGAGAGTAGTAAACTGTTTATGAATAAATCCTGCATTACACGTAAGCACTGACATTTCCAATATCCTAAAAGATTTTTAAAAGGAAAATAAAGTCCTTTAGGTATAAGAAGTCCCAGACATATTTTTTAAAATTTAGATAAACTTTGACATTTAATTTTTTTGTGCGTGTGTCTTTATTCATCTTTGACATTTAATTTAAGGTCAACTATAATGATAGAATTTTCATTCCAGTTACTTCAAATGCTGTGTTAGGTTGAATGCAAAAAAATAGGTATTAGTAACACATTAAGTTCTAATACACAAAATAAGCAAATAGATGTTTAGTAGAAGCTTAATTTAAAAGATATAAGGAGCCAGAAAGAGAGGTCAGGGAGTCAGGAAAGCACTCTCTGCATGTGCCAGGCTTCAAGTTTCATTTCTGGCATCACATGGCCCCACCTCAGCATGGCTGAATATAGCCCCAGAGGTCCCAAAGCACCACCAGATGTAGCCACGGTGGCTCTCAGCACTACTGGGTACCAATGAATCAGCACTGCATCCTCAGCACTGAACTAACCAGCCCAGAATATTTCTGGGAGTGACCCTGGACTCTCGGAGCACTTTTGTGAGGCTCAAAAACAAATGAAAATTTCAAAGAAGAAACTAGCTACACTAGAATCATGTGAACCAGTAGCAATGTAAAAGTGTAAGAAAACAAAGAAATTGGGGCCGGGCGGTGGCGCTGGAGGTAAGGTGCCTGCCTTGCCTGCGCTAGCCTTGGACGGACTGTGGTTCGATCCCCCGGCATCTCATATGGTCCCCCAAGCCAGGAGCGACTTGTAAGCGCATAGCCAGGAGTAACCCCTGAGCGTCACAGGGTGTGGCCCAAAAACCAAAATAAAAAAAAAGAAAACAAAGAAATGAAAGTTCATTAAGGCCATAGTTCTTAAAGTTTTAGACAATGGACTGAATGAAGCAAGATTCATCCATCTGCCAAGTTGAAAGTCACAAGAAAGCGTAACATCATTTGTCTTTGGTATAAGACCTTATACAGAAGCCAAAATATGTTAATCTGAAAATCAATTGTGAGTTGTGTGTTACTCAAAGAACTCACATTTGCAGGTATCACACGTAATTTCAGGGTAATTGAAATGCCAAATAAGCAATTTGCCTTCTGAAAAGGTTATGCGCATAAAACATCAAATCTTAAAATTATTGAATTTCTAGGAGAATAAACAGATAATAATATCAGCTGCACTTTTGAAAATCATATTTCTACACAGATGTTGCACCACTAAGACTTTTTAAATTTCAATTTTCTTTGACACACTTTCAAAAATTTCCAAATAGTCTTAAAACAGTGATCAAGCTTAAATACGATGTTTTAAAAAGTTGCATTTTGTTAATAAAATCACAATTTATCAGAGCTAGACTACAACATAATTAGCTTATTAGTTTCATAATAAATTTTAATGTGACTATTCAGAAAATGAAAAGCAGTTAGAGAAAAAAGCAGTTAGAGGCACTTGTTAGCAGCATTTTTGGCTCACAATGTGAGAAATCAAATAATCATGTGAAATATATTCCCTTCTGCTTCTTGACTCATCTGACTCAAATTGATAGAGCAATTGAATCAATAAGAGATGGTATACACAATCAAACATTAAACCTAATCTAGAGTCACTATTAGAATACATTTAAAAGCTTTAAAAAAAGACAAATCCAAATCAAACACCCAGGATCTACTATAGCGATGCCCTATAATACCTGTACCTGCACCTCAATATTTTTGACTAGAGGCTTCGGTCTTTGGGTGCATTTCCAACAAAATACACTAAAACTATTTCCTTCACCTGAAGATTTGTTAACTCCTGAAGTCTCCATCCTGCCAGTCTCTTCCCAGCCTTTCCCAGGAAAGCAAGGACCTCTGCTGCCATGTTGCTCTCTCCAGCACTGGCAACAAGTTCCCTCCCACAGTGCCTTAAGAACATCCCCAGCATGCATCAGATAATGTTTTTTCTAGGTCGATAGGGGAGCATAATTGGGAGCCTACCTGGGTGTATTCAAATGAGACTTAGGAGGCAATGAAGTTGCCTACACATTCTACATACAGTGCTTCTACAATTATCTGTATATTTCTCACTTCGAGTCAGCCCAACAGACTAGATTTTGAAGTATGCAGCTTTCTAAAGTAAGAAGTTTCTTGTATCTTATTGAAGCCAAAGATTGCATCGAGAGCATTTTGAAATGACGACCAATTACAAGTGGCCATTGCTGACAGAGCTTGATGTTCCCGCCCTACTTTATTAAACATCATGTAAAGGGGAGGCAAGCTGATTTCTGAGATTTACATGCTAGGAGAGAAAATTAAAGGGTTCAGTGCTGGAGTAAGAAAGCCAAAAGCTCCAAGACAATTTCAATCAATATTCTACAGCTGCTCCTGAAAAACACACTGCAGGTTCCTAGAGACAAAACCTTGCTGCTAAATGGAGTTGTACACTATGCCAGAGTAGAAACTTAAACTCTAAGTGTTTCATTTACTGGGAGTTTTTTCTCAATGGGAATGATGATTTTGCTCACTGTGAATGAAAAATAAGTGGATTATGAAACTGAACTTGAAAGTTAACTTTTCATTGTAACGTGTTTGTTCAAGTGAGGAACAGACTGTCTAAGGTTTGCATTTATCTCCTGTCATCCTATCTATTTATTAGAGTGAAGCAAACCAACTAGAGGCTGACAACGATGAGTGCAGGTTCAAAAAAAGTAATAACCAGCCAAAGAACTTTCCCAGGAACAGAGTGTTTCACGGTGAATTTTGAAATGATTCCTTTTGCTACATGATCTACCTTCTTCATATGCTAGAGGAACCAGTTTAATAGGTCAGTTCTTTGCTAATGCTGCTTGCAAATACTTCATATGATTAAAATTGCACAACAATGTAGCCTTTGAACTATTTTTATAACATGGTCTAGAAGATACTAGAAACCAGCTACCTAGTCAACATAATATTAAAGATATCATGGTTTTGAGATACGGTTATTGGTCATGGCCCTCACTCACTCCCTTTCTTCTCTATTCTTTCTCCTCACTCTTCATATCACTTCAATAAAATGACATGACTTCCAAAAATGGTTATTGGGTGGTAGAGTGGTTAAGGAATTTGCTTTATATCCAAATGACTCCAGTTCAAGGTCTGACACTGGCAAGAACAATATGGTCAGGAGTACAAGTTGCAAGCACAACTAGATATGGACCAGTCTCCCCAAATGACTATTATGATCTAAGGACATGGCCCAAAGGGGTGCAGCAGATGCACTGTATATGGAATTCCTAAGTTCCATTCCTGGCACTGCACTGTCCCCAAGTAATGCCAGCTGTATCCAAAAAAACAACGACAAAAACCAAAGTGTCTGTGAAGCAATGGTATAGTTGATTGTTAGGATTTTAAAAAAGTTCACAATGTCTGAGCTAAACAAATCATCACAGCCAACCACGAAGCTTACATTATTATAATGATTATGGAAATAGATGGGATAAGAGGATAGAGATGGAGCTCAACATGTTTTGCAAGCAAGAGTTCCAGGCCTATCGCCAGCACCACCTGGTCCCCAGCTCCCAGAGAAGCAACTACTTAGCAATGAACTCTGAGTGCCCCTAAGCAGCACTATGTATAGCACCAAACATATAATAATATGTTTGTAATAACAAACATAACAGTAGATCATGTATGAAGATGATGCATCTTTGTGTTGTGCAGAGAAAGTTCATCTTTTTAAAGATTATAAACTTAAATGAGAATAAATCTAAATTGAATTAGTTAGCAATAGGTTTAGACTCATGCTAAAGTAACAGTTGAGAAATATTTATATATTTGAAAGCAGTTTAAAGGACACAGAATTGCTTGGATATATTCACAATACCTCATTCATGAAACAATATAGAAATAAATGGTTATTTCATGAAATCTTCAATAAAACTACCTTTCCTTTTCCATTTTAGATCTATCTTAAAGTGATCAAATAGAACTTGGACTGTTGGCACTGAAATTCTACAGGCATTCAGTCAGCTCTCAAACCTTAGAATAGAGAAAAGTGTCCAACTACAACAAAGGAGAATGGTAACATAAAATGGCATTTTGTTCTTTTTGTTTGTTTTGTTTTTCGGGCCACACCCTTTGATGCTCAGGGGTTACTCCTGGCTAAGCTCTCAGAAAGTGCCCCTGGCTTGGGGGGAACCATATGGGACGCTGGAGGATCGAACCGCAGTCGAGATCTTTCCTTGGCTAGCGCTTGCAAGGTAGACACCTTACCTCTAGCGCCACCTCGCCGGCCCTGCATTTTGTTCTTAATATTTAATGATTGATGTGTCTGACACCTCAGAAATCAAAAGAATTCTTTACTAAAGAAGGAAGCCACAAACATAAGAAGCCATGGAAATGACTCCTATAATTAAAGTCTCTATGGTAGGGATGTGGCATACTTTCTTTTTTTTGGGGGGGGGCACACCCGGCAGTGCTCAGGGGTTACTGAGCTGTCTGCTCAGAAATAGCTCCTGGCAGGCACGGGGGACCCTATGGGACACCGGGATTCGAACCAACCACCTTTGGTCCTGGATCGGCTGCTTGCAAGGCAAACACCGCTGTGCTATCTCTCCCGGCCCATGGGGTGTGGCATACTTTCCATTCTGCTCTCTCTTCACTTGTTTAGCTGGCCCATGATTGCTTCACCAAAGTTCATGAAGCAAGAGAGAGCAAGGGATTATTTTGATTTGGAAGTATTTTAAATTAGCAAAGGCAAAACTTGGCCAATTGAAGGACTATCTCTACTATGTCACATACAGTTCTAAGTAAATAGAACTGGCTGGACAGATATTCTGACTAATGCTTCTGATAACACCTGCTGTTCACCTTGATAGTGTTGACTGTCCACATGCACACTGGCTACAACTGTAACTCTCTGCTTCACTCTCTTCTATGTATATACACATACATACAAGAAAAAATGGGACCAGACTTTCTTTGGATAAATAATTATACAAACTTGATTAGCACTGTCATGATGGTAAGTCTATTTCTTTTTTTTCTTTTTTTTATTTAACCAACTTTATTACATACATGATTGTGTTTGGGTTTCAGTCATGTAGAGAACACCACCATCACCAGTGCAACATTCCCATCACCAATGTCCCAAATCTTTCCTCCTCCCCACCCGACCCCCACCTGTACTCTAGACAGGCTTTCTATTTCCCTCGCACATTCTCATTATTAGGAGAGTTCAAAACGTAGTTATTTCTCTAATTCCAAAAAAATATGCTATCCCTTGGTATCTTTCCTCCTTGATCAAATCACAGATAGGCTAGCATATGGTGTAATTATTTGTATTCTAGAGACAGCTGATTCTAGTCTGCTGATGATAGCCTTTAGCCATGTTAAAAATCACATGAAAAATACAGGATACTGAGTAGAATATCACTTCACTCTAGATATATATCATCTTTTATATTTCTTTATACTTGAAATTCAAAACTAGTATATTAAAACAACCAGATTAGGGAGATACTGCAAAGAGCTGGAGTGCATACTTTGTAAGAGAGGGAATTGCAAGTTCTATACTTGTCACTGCATGATGAATTGGGTGTAGTCCCTAAGCATGGAGGAAGTGGTGAGGCGGGATAAGAAAGGGGAGAGGAGGAGTGTGAGCAGAGTAAGAAAAAAAAGAAGGAAAAGGAGGAGAAGGATAAGGGGAGGAAGAGTTGGAGAAGGAGACAGAGAAAGAAAACGAGAATGGGAAGGAGAAAGTGGACAAAGAAAGATAATAGCACCTGCTAGATAACCAGTTTCCAGTTCCTAACCTATTATAATGAAATCAATTCAGAAGACCAGAAATACTAGAGAGGTAGCATGTGTATGCAGTGCTTCAGTCCTGGTTCAGCAGCTCTGTTGAGATGTCATGGAACACATTACATTACCTATTGTCTAATTTCTTCATCTGTAACATGAGAAAATCAAATTCGTATTTTAAAATACCACAGACCAGCTATCAGTCTGGGATGCTCTGCAATATATATACACAATGGAATTCTACACAATTGACAGAGAAACATGCCGTTTTCTGCTCCATGGATGGAACTGAAGAGCATCATGCTGAATGAAGCTAGCCAGAAGCAGAGGGATATATACATATATAAAATATAAAATATGGGATAGAAAAGGACATTGTAGGGGCTGGAGTGGTGGCGTGAGCTGTAAGTCATCTGCCTTGCATGTACTAGCCTAGGATGGACCATGGTTCAATCCCTCGGTATCCCATATGCCAGGAGCGATTTCTGAGCACATAGCCAGGAATAACCCCTGAGCGTCACTGGGTATGGCTGAAAAAAAAATAACAAAGAAAAGAAAAAGAGAAGGACATTGTAAAAAGAAAAAAAAAGAAAGAAAAGGACATTGTAAGGAAATAAATACCTGAAGGCAACAGATTCTGAAAACTGGCCTCTAGAAGAACTGAGCTGAGGGTAGGAAGAATGAGGAAATGAAAAGGATCAGGAGAGTGGGTGCGAAGGGGGCCCCTCTGGTGGAGAGTGTGGCATTGGAAATTTGTGCCCAGAAAACAGAAATCACAGCACTACCCACTGTACTATCTCTCCAGTCCCTAGATACTTAAAGGTCGGTTTTACGGGCTCAGATGTAGGATTGATCCCAGAGAGATACCGACAGCTAAATTATTCCAGGTAGTCCCTCCCAGTCACTGCTAGGGCAAGAACTCTAAGGCCTTTGCCAGATGTGGACAGACCAAGTCTCCACAATGCCAAAGGCTGTTCCAGCTCCAAATGTTGCCGTGGCCCAGATACATGACTGATCTAGGAGAGATACCAGCAGCTGACTGTCCTAGCACCAAAGCTCCTAAAGTATGCGGCTACATTTGCAGCTGCAAGCCGCCTCCAAACCTCACAAAGCTGTTAGTTAGCCCAGGAGGAGCACAGCAAATTTGATGGGAGAGTTGGATAGAAGGCCACCGATCTCAGTGATTGAAAAGAACAACACAGAAGGTCCCACTAGCAATTAACAGCTTAGTAAGTCCTAGGACAATGACTTTAGTAATGGCATGAAGTGACGTAATACAAGCAATATAAAGTAAATTACTTGGCTACTGCTAGGAGAGTAGGCTTGGTGGGTGGGTGTGAAACTGGGGACACTGGTGGAAGAGCACATTGGCCGTGGTACTGGTATTGGAACATTGAAAACTTGAAACAACTGTATTGCAGACAGCTTTGTAAATCAGGGTGTTTCAACATGTTATATGGAAGAGTTCTACTTGACAGACAAAAATCTAAGGCAAACCAAACAGCTTGCCAATGAAACATAGCCTATAAAGCCTCGGTAACCAGGAATGGAATTTCAATCTGTGACTCTATTTTTATAGACTCCAAAGGAAATTACCACATGAGGTTTGTAAATGACTTTCCCTTTTATAATTGTGTGACAATGTTTAAATATTGCAAGCTGCATCAGATTAAAATGTTTTGTTTTAGTTTTCCAAATACTTGTTTTTAAACACAAACACATAAAATACTGGAATATTTTTCCCACCATTATATCACATTCCTTGTTATTATGGAGTGGGAGGAAAACCTGGGGACACTAGTAGAGGGCAATTAATACTGGAGAAGATTGGTATGGAAATATTGTATGCCTGAAACTCAACTAAGAATAACTGTAAATAACTGTGACATAGTAATTATTTTTTAAATTTGTAGAGGAAAAATACTTACAGACTTCTTCCTTTTCTCTTAAGAAGAACAAGTATATCTTCTGATTTCAATCTGCATTGAGAAACAATACTTATGAATAAAGAAGCATAAGAAAATAGGCCCTTTAAAAAGTTCAAGTATACTTTATATTTATTATCTGTATACCTTATTTTGTAACTTTATAAACTTACAAACTTAGTCTGCATCAAATCCTTCCCCCCACAAAAAATATAGACACCACAATGGAAGCTGTAATACAAATATTCATATTACCAATCACCATGCTAACTAGCTGGTATTAATTCAGCAGTTAATTTTCTCTTTTGGCACCATTAGAAGATGATGGACTGGCTCATGCCCAGGACACTCGTTAACAGAGCATGACTTTTTAACTGGTAGAATGATTTTTCTTTTGGTTTGGGGCCATACCTGGCAGTGCTCTATGCTTAGGAATTCCTCCTGTTTGTGTTTGGGACCCATATGGCATCCCGGGGAGTACCAGACAGGTCAGCCATGCACAAGGCAAGCACTTGACGTGATGTACTACAACTACTTATTTATTTAGTGTTTTTTGGCCACACCAAGTGATGCTCAAGGGTTACTCCTGCCATTGTTGGGAAGACCAGAGGGGATCCCAGGAATTGAACCCAGGTCAGCCACAGATGAGACAATTGCCCTGCATGCTGTATTATCACTCCAGATCAGAGAAGTACTTTTTAATATCAAGATAATATCCATAATCCACTTTTTGGGACTGGATGTCAGTGCCAATGCCAGTATGTATCTGAACACAATTCATTAGAATTACTTATAAACAGCAGACCTAATACTTAACATTCTCTTAGATTTCTCCCACAAGGCTAATATTTTTATTAACAAAAAGAGTGGAAAGCCCTAAATGTTTGTAGGTGTATAAAATATTTGAGATAGAAATGAAGTTCAATACTAAACTATGAAATAGTGAAACAGCTTCTTACATTCAAATATGTCCAAAGAAGCTCACAATAAGAGTACTGTGAAAGACATTTGTAATCACTCTGGACAAGAACTGTGTGTTAATAGTAGATAAAGTGATATGCATGATGCCATTCAGTAATAGCAATGCAAAGCACAGGACCCAAAAGGGACAAGAAAAAAGAAGAGAGGGAGGGGGAGATGTCTGTCATAGAGGTAGGTGGAGGATAGAGATGAACAGGATGGAAGCTGGGACACTTGAGTCATATGAAATGAAAGAATAGGTGTACGACTGAAACTCGACCATTAAACACTTTTTAACTCTGTCTGTCATGATGATTCCATAAAAATTATTTTTCTAAAGTAAGGTTACATGTCCTTACTTCCGGAGATGAGTTCAGAAAACTAATTACAAAGACCACTGCCTACAAAATCATTATCAAAATCAAACCAGCAAGGGGAGAAGAGACTATAAAACTAAACCTCAGTAGTGTGCTGGCAAGCTAGTACGAGGGGTAAGCCTCTTACTATCCTTGTATGGGGCTGACTCCCTTCGGTCCCCAGCACCACACCACAGGGTGTCAAGCAACCGCCACCTGGAATGAACTGAGCACAGAGCAAGGAGCAGCCCCAGTGCAGTATTCAGTGTGGCTTCCAAGCACAGAACAATCACAATCCCAACTTCCACCATAATAAACTATCCACTAGTTGAGTTGGATTGGAAAATGCATCGGCACTTGGGAGAGGATAGATTAGAAGAATCAAGTTGGCCATGGAACCCTGGTTTCAACTTCTGGGGGCCGGAGAGAGGAATTGAACCCAGGACTTCATAGCTGTGACTCATGGACCCGATCACTAAGGCACATTTCCAGCCCTCAGACATTCCTTAATCAAATAATACTTTTTCAAGTACCTATAATTCAAATAAAATAGTTTCTATTTTATTTTAAAAAGGAAAGTAACAGGTGCCCAGCAGACCAAAAAAATCATACTTTTTTAACCTAGACTGATTAAACTTTATTTTTACACAACAAAATACAGCCTGAATTTTCCTCTCTGCATATCCTCCTCCTTGCAAAAATCATGTCATCCCTCTTAAAACCATTCCAATAAAATCAATTGAAGAGGCTGGAGAGATAGTACAGCAGGGAGGCTGCATGCCTTGCACATGGACAATATGGATTACATCTCCAACACCCCATATGAGCCCTGCCATTAGTGATCCCTGAGTGCAGAGTCATGAGTAAGCAAGCCCTGAGCATCACAGGATATGTGGATGAGTTTCAAATTAAAATGAAAAATATTAAAAATAAATAAAATCGATTGAAGAAAAATTTAATATTTAAAAAGAGAGAGAGAGCACAGCGGTGTTTGCCTTGCAAGCAGCCGATCCAGGACCCAAGGTGGTTGGTTCGAATCCCAGTGTCCCATAGGGTCCCCCGTGCCTGCCAGGAGCTATTTCTGAGCAGACAGCCAGGAGGAACCCCAGAGCACCCCGGGTGTGGCCCAAAAACAAAACAAAAAACTATATATATATGGAAACAGATCAATTTTTAAATGCATGCTTTGTATGGAGATGGTCTGAGTGTGACCCTCTTCACCTCATGGCTGCCCAAGAAACACCTGGAGTGGCCCCTGAGCTCTGAGCTAGGAGTAACTCCAGGGTACATTTGTGCATTTGGATGCTGCCCAAATTCATCAACAGTACAGAAGAGCCAATCAGATTATTGCCTAAAGAACTAGGTCCTTCTACTTACAGTTTAAAAGACAGAGGATTTGTCTTAAATTATAATGCAAATTCTAGCCATAGACATGCAAACTGTAATATAAGAAAAGTATTAAAATTATTAATCCTTAAGTTAGAAAATTTTTTAAATTAGCAAATTTTTAACACATTGAAGCATTATGTTTTTTCTACCCAACATTTAACTGTTAGAATGGGAAAAATAAAAATATAGCATGCAGTGTTTATTATCATGCAATTGCACAATAAAGGATTATAGAGAAAATCTCACTAACCAAATAAAATAGAGCTAACCTATGTCCATATAGCTACCAGGCATGATTAAGAAGAAAACACAATGCAAACACACAGAGATATTGTTCAAGATTGGGCAACCGTTATGTTCTGAGACAGATTTAAAAACATTAATGTGTTTCAACTTTGTCCCTTCAGCAGCAATTAAATTGCCTTTTAGCTCATATTTTGAAAACATTCTAGAATTAAAGTCAGTTCTAACTTTGTGATAACATCTTTTGAAATATTTTATTCCAAGCATGATGAATCTCTAGTGTTTCATGTTTCAAAAGATAATCTAAATTAATTTATAAAGAGACTGTTTCCCAAAAGAATGGAAAATACTAACAAAGTTCTCTGCAAATTGTGATGGCAAGAAACTACCACAAAGTCTTAAGCAGTTAATAGTAAAAGCTAAAAGTAAAATATGGAAAGTTCCTTAAAGACAGTATCCTAAGCAATGGTCTTATAATAGGTGTTGTTTACATACATATATATACACATGTGTGGTTTTATATGTATATCATATACTAGAAATGACAGTGGATGAAAAGTATCAAAATATAGCCCAAAGCTTAGAAATACTAAAATAACACAGGTACAAAATGACATAAATTCTATTGTTGACACATGTATTTGATTGAGTCTTCACAGAAAATACATCAAGGAATGTCATATTAATATTATAATTATCAACAAATATTATTTTGTTATTTATGTTTAGTAAAGCTTCTCATGCTTACTAGACATAGTGTCGTCTTACTGCTCATTTAGTATCTTTCAAATTTCCATTAATAAAAACTTTAATAAAAATGTAGCAAAATAACAAGAAAATAACAGTTCAAAAATAGCTTACATGACATGAGTAACTGAAACTTTAGAAGACACTGCTCAGAATATTGGTGACAGCAAGTTCTCTCTTTTTTTCCTGGTCCTTAAACTTTTTTTTTTATATAATAATTTTATAATAATAATGATAATAATCTTTTCCTTCCTTCCTTCTTTCCTTCCTCCCTCCCTCCCCCTCCCTCCCTCCCTCCTTCCCTCCCTCCCTCCCTCCCTCCCTCCCTCCCTCCCTCCCTCCCTCCCTTCCTTCCTTCCTTCCTTCCTTCCTTCCTTCCTTCCTTCCTTCCTTCCTTCCTTCCTTCCTTCCTTCCTTCCTTCCTTCCTGCCACATCATCCATATGATGCTCAGTGCTAAGGGATCATTCCCAGTGAAACTTGGGTCACCATGTGGTGACATAGATCTAATCCAGAACTTCTGTATTTGCAAAGGATTTGAACCATCATTTGAACTACCTTCTTTAGCCCATCCTTAAGACATCTCCCTGGCTACAACACATTTATAGTATTATAGAGAAAATAAAAAGATTCTGTGGGCTTGGAAATGGCTCAGAAGCTAGAGCTCATGCTTTGCATGCTGGAGCCCTGGGTTTTATCTCCAGCACCATATGATCCTTTAGGCAGCAATGGGAGCATCTCTCCCTCAAAATACATAATATATACACTGTGACTGATCTAAGAGTTTCAAAGGCCTATGATTTATAAACAATAAACAAAAATATGTGAATAAATTTTAATTCAAGATTCCAAAGACTAGCAAATTCCTAGGTAAAGATAACTTATGTTTGGGGTCCTCAAATTCAGTCCTACAAGCTATATTTGTGAATAAATTACTTTTCAAATTTAAAAAGAGATTGTAGTGACCAGACCAATAGCACAGTGGGTAGGGCATTTGTCTTGCATGCAGCCAACCCAGGTTTGATCCCGGGTATCACACGTAGTCCCTGGAGCCTGCCAAGAGTAATTTCTGAGGGTAGAACCAGGAGTAACACCTGAACAACAGGTATGGCCCCAAACCAATAACAAAAGAGATTACAGGAAGCTGGAGAGATAGAACAGAAGGTAAGATATTTGCTTTGCATCAAGTTGAACCCAATTGTATCCCTTGCACCACATATGATCCCCCAAGAAACATGAGGAATTTCTTTAGTTCCTGAGCAAAAACTAACCAGGAACAGCCCCTGCACACCATCAAATATGCCCCAAAAGCCTTTCCAAAAATACATTATTTTATAATATAATGGAGCATTAACACTTACAAAGAGAAAATCTTATAAAAGGAGTTACTCCTGACAATGTTCATAATCTATATGCAATGCTGCAGACTGAACTAGTGTTGACTACATGCAAGGCAAGCACCTTAATCCATGTATTCCAGACCCCAGCCCAATTTTCCAAAAAGCCACAGGTGTTGTGTATGTGTATATTTAAACCAAAGTCAACGATACTGTGAGCATGAGGTCTAATTCACAAGAATCCAACAAAAATATGCCTGTCAATGAAGGAGGGTGGAGGGGGCCGGAAGGGATCCTGGGAACAGTGGTGGAGGGAAGGTGACACTCTTAGTGTGATTGGTGTTGGAATATTGGAGACTTGAAGCTCAAACTACACTCGAATGTTTTATAAATTACAGTGCCTTCAAAGGTGAGGCAAATATTAACTCTAAAAGAACATTTAAATGAATAACTTTTTTTTAAATGAATAACTTTTTTAAGGTTACACATGATTACTTCCTTGAGTCTTTGCATTGAACACCAGCCCAGTTGGCCAAGGAACCCTGGCAGGAACCCAGATGATCTTCTGGGCAACAGCTGTGAACTCCCTGCAAAAAAAGTCACACCCACTGGGCTCAGAAGACTCCACAAGCCAGGACTTCTGGGTGTCCTTGACTGGTATGTTGGGGGCTCTGGGCAGGACAGCTACCATAGGCCCCCTGGGTTGACCATTTAGTCCAGGGGACAGAGATCCCCCCACACCAGGATGGTCTTCAGGGCCACGCCTGGCTAATCAGGCCCTGGGGGGAGGGGGGAGAAAAATTCCTCCCTAGGCATCCACAAACTACAGAGGCAGGGCTGGTCTCAGAAGACTCCACATGCCAGGACTTCTGGGTGTCTTCGACTGGTATGTTGGGGGCTCTGGGCAGGACAGCAAGCCATAGGTCCCCTGGGCTGACCACTTAGTCCAGGGAACTGAGATCCCCACACACAAGGCGGGTCTTCAGGGCCACGCCTGGTTAATCGGGCCCTGGGGGGTGGGGGGGAGAAATTCCTCCCTAAGCATCCACAAACTACAGAAATGCCCCTTTGCGCACAGCCTGTATTAAGAGTATTCCTTATCCTTATGTTATGTTTTGCGTATCCAGAATGTCCATTTTGTATTCTGCCCTTTCCCACACCCCTACAAAGCTCATTTTAACTCCTTAAATCTCTCACCCCCCCAAACTGCACAATCCTAATCACAGACCAAAGCTGTGCATTGTGTGTAACAACCCCAAACTGTTTCAAGAGACATAAAATGCTTTTTATCTTCTCTTTATGAGCTGTTCAACAAGGAATTTTGGTGAAAGAGTCCCCCAGTTTAATGCTTATGATTGAAGCATGTCATGGGGATTGTTGGACTTGTTCTTATGGCCCCCATATGCGCCAATAACACCACGTGGCATTGCTCCTTTTTTTGCATAGGCACATTAAAATGAGAAAATACTATACATACAAATAAGATCCTATCTAATAGAAATTGGAACACACAAATCTTTAGCGCAAAGGGACCTTACACCCTGAACATTGACATAATGACCTGGCACTGGCTTCAGAAGAAAGGGCATTTTCCATTCACTCCTGAACCAGGGAAGCTATCCACGAAACATCTAGGTTTGTTTATAACATCACCTGGAAGCAATCCTCTACCATGGAAGACCCTACCACTGCTCAGACATCGACCTGCTCAAAAGAGACTTCCCTTAACACTGAGAAGACTTAACAACGACCTGCTTATAGGACAGGGCTCCCTGCATTGCCCTTTTATGGTGAGGTGAAATGAAAGGACGCTCCACATCCTGACTTCAATGTAGGATATGCAGATTTCAGGATCTTTAATAAGGAAACATGATACCAACAACAGACACTGTGTGAAAAATAAAAGTGTGTTGGCACTACAGACAATGTCTTAGATTGGACGATCTAGCTTGCCTGGAGCCTAGAGTTGGTCTTATGCCAGGAAACTTCAGGGGTAAGGTCTCTTTGTATTTAGGCCAAGGTTATTCCTTTCCATGCCCCTCATATTTTGGTGGGCCTATGCAAACAACAATTGCCACTCTAACACCATTTTGCTGTGCTCCTTTGACTCTAATCCTTAAAAAAAACCCACTTAAACTTTTGAGGTTAACAAACTAATATGCATGTACATGGAAATGTAAAAAATATACTATGCCTCTAATGTTTAAGGAGTTACATAATTTTTATGGCTTTAGATTGCCTCATATGCTGTTAAGAAATATTATAATGTGTTACAGTCTGGGGACTTGAGGGACAAAGTAATTGTACATGGATTTTGTTTTATTTATCTTAATGTTCTTTGGCTGAAAGTTCAAAGTTAAGATATCAGCAAGGGAATTTCTTCTGAGAATTATGTTATGGGTGATTGTCCTTGCACTGTAACTTTACCTTGTGCTCTTTCTTTGCATCTTTCTTCTCATAATTAGAAATAAAAAATTAAAAAAAAAGTCACACCACAATTTTCCCCCAGTAGGGGACATAAAATGTACAGCAATGACGTGGTTAAATGCAGTAGACCACTAAGAAAATCACATATTGTTTCTGTGATACTCTTTGTGGCAAGCTTCCTACCATAGACCAGTCTTCATGGTCTTTGTCTCAATTGTCTGCAGGTATTTCTACAATTTTTATATCCACAAATTAGTGCTATCAGTCGATAGCTATCTCCTTCTGATTCATTTCACTCAGCATAGTGGAAGCAAAAGTGCATTATTTCTATCTTTTTTGTTACCTGGGATTAAATTAGCAACCCGATCAGGAGGGAAAACACATTCTTTAAAGCTCTCCATTTATCAGCTGCATTTAAATAAGAGCATTTCAAGTTGCTGGGCTGGAGTGATTGATAGTACAGCAGGTAGGGCACTTTTCTTGTCTTTATTTTTGGAATTCAATTTTTGATTAAGTTCCAGTCAACTTCTGCCAAAGTATGGCTAAGAAATCAATATTTGAGGATTTGAGAGAATCTAAAACTTATATTGACAACACATTTTTGTCAGATTCTCTAAAGTTATTTCCAGGATTTACATTAAACAATAAAAAATAATGGAGCTGGACTATGTTAATTTGAGACTATATTAAAATAATTACATTTAACTAGCAAGTGTAATTGGAATTCAATATAGGAGATGGTTCAGTAAAAATAAAATTAAAAAACCTTGATGCATTTTTCCTAACTGAATTATCCAATATGCTACTTGACCTTACTCAAACGTTTATATAGCCCATACAGACCAATCCAAACTATTTTTTTTACTAACAGCCCCTTTGATATCTCCATTAACTCAGTTACCTTAAATTCAACAAGAATGAGATCCAATCTCATCATTTCCCCTTAAAATCTGGTTTCCCCCTCCCCAGAGATTCCATATCTCAACAGCTTCAACTATCAAAGGAATAATTGGCAATTTTGGAAAATTCCCCTGCTCCTTCACCTCTTTCTAATATTAGATTTACCACTTCAAAGATGGCTAATTTAACCCCCTAAGTATTTATCAAATAGTTCCTCTTCTCACCATCTTTGCAAGTTCACCTTTCACCTCGTTTTAGTTTTATTTGCTTTTATTTAAACACCACAGTAACGAGTTGTTCATACTATAGGTTTTTTTTTTTCATAGATAAAGTTGTTCGTGATTGAGTCATAGTCAGACAATAAACTATTTTCTATCCCCCGCACCACATATGGTCAATAAATCAGTCAAGTAGGAGTAATCCCTGAGCTGGTTCCAGGAGTAATACCTGAGCACCACCAGGTGTGGCCCAAAACAACAACAACAACAACAAAGAAACAAAAACATTTCAAGTTAGGGTCAGAGACATTGCAGTCAGTAGGTACTTACCTCACACACATCTCATCCCACATCTGACCCCAATTTGATTCATGGTTCCTTGAGCAAGACAAGGAATAACTAACTCACGAGCACAGAGCCAAGAACCTTGCCAAGTGTGCGTCCTTGCCCCCCAAATACTCCAAGTTACACACCAATATATCATACTTCTAAATTTCAACCTAAAATGTAGTGTGACTAGTATGAAACAGGCACTGAGGGGGTAGTGGAATTCAAATATGTAGAAATCGCTGCACCTCTGGTAATTCTTAACACAGGAACAAAATACTTATGATGGTGATTTTTAAATCGTTTGACAAATAGGTAATATGATATCAAACTTTGTACTTGTAACCAGATTGCCTCCTTTCACATTTACTCATGTGTGGATAAAGAGATGAATGTGACTTTACCTATCTCTTGCTAACAAAAGATCTGTACATTAATTTGAAGAAGTAGTTGTGACTTTAAATAATCTTGTTGGTGTCTGGTAGGTTTTGCTTTTGTGCTCAGGGCTCATTCCTGGCTCTGTGTTCAGGGATCACTCCTGGCAGTAGTTGTGGGAACCGAGGCACCAGGGATCAAACCCAGGTTGACTTCAGAAAGGTAAGAAGTACCTTGACCCGGGGCCGGGCGGTGGCGCAAGAGGTAAGGTGCCTGCCTTGCCTGCGCTAGCCTAGGAGACGGACCGCGGTTCGATCCCCCGGCGTCCCATATGGTCCCCCAAGCCAGGAGCAACTTCTGAGCGCATAGCCAGGAGGAACCCCTGAGCGTTACCGGGTGTGGCCCAAAAACCAAAAAAAAAAAAAAAAGAAAAAAAAAAAAGAAGTACCTTGACCCTTGTACTTTCTCTCCAGCACAAGATCACATAAGTGATTTTTTTTTTGTTGTTTTTGGTTTTTGGGCCACACCCGGCGGTGCTCAGGGGTTCCTCCTGGCTGTCTGCTCAGAAATAGCTCCTGGCAGGCACGGGGGACCATATGGGACACGGGGATTCAAACCAACCACCTTTGGTCCTGGATCGGCTTGCTTGCAAGGCAAACACCGCTGTGCTATCTCTTCAGGCCCACATAAGTGACCTTGACTCAAAAAATACTCCAGTGTAACAACGGGAACTCCAAAATTTGAACTGCCTGTACCAGAAGTTCACTTTTATTGTAAAATATGACAGGAAAAGGAACAATTACGCATGACAGAACAATGATTTTAGAAGAGAAAAATAAGCAGTTTCCCCTACACTGAAGTTAATATTGATAATATGTATACAATGTTGTCCAATGGTTGACAACATGCCAAGCAAGAATGCCTTGGGTTCTGTTCCCTAAATCATTAGGTTGTATGTTTGCTTATAATCTACTCAAAAAAAATTAGATACATGATATCTGAGCTAAAATATAGTATTTGAATTAGTCTCAATGTACTGGGGGGGCATCAATCCTTTGTGAAATGACTGTATTCTGTGCCAAAAGGACATTGGCAAAGATTGCTCTGTGTCAAAAGATCAGTGGCAAAAATCCAAAAGTCAGATAATCATGAGTATCTTCACACAGGTGGCAATTACATTTCTCTCATGTTGACTAAAAATAGAGTGTAAAGAAATAGCACAGCTATACATACAGGAGGCCTGGGTTCCATTTCCACCATGACTTGTTCCCTCAAGCATCACTGGGATCAACCTTCAGGCACAAGTCCGGGAGTAGCCCTTGAGAACCACCGGATGTGGGATGAGGTATACTCTCCCCCTTCCACTCCTCCCTTCCAGAGGACTATCAGTTTAAAATTAAGAAAGAAGTAATCTCTTATTCACACTTGCTATTCTCTGAAGCAGATACCTTTCAGTTGGGTCAGCGGCAGCTCCCTAGGGGAACATGAAATGGCCCCAGGAAGATGTATTTACAGCACAAGGGACCAGGTGGAAGATGTATTTACAGAACAAGGGACCAGGTGAGGAGCCCTTCTTTATTTTCTCCACAGAGGATGAGAAGGATTATGGAAAAAGCAGGGGATTTCCTGCTTTAGCAATCCCTGGGTGCCTTTTTGTTTATAACACGAATGCAGGGCTAACACTCTCCAAACTTCAGCTAGCACTTGATATCAAACTATCTTGCTTCAGACGTCTGACGTCAAAGTGGGAGACAGACAGGGCTGAATCATTCCTTTCCCTGTGAAGTTTTATTTCAAAATATTTCAGGCAATAGTAACAGATCATTAATCTCATTTCCTGTAAAGCCCAAGGCCCTGACATTCCTGTAAGGACACCAGCTACAGTTATTTCCTATAAGAGTCTCCACGGGCCTCACAGCACCAAGTTCCGAGCCCTAAAAATTATGAGAAGATCCCAGCTCCTGCATGCACAAAGCCACTCTGAGCAACAATCATAGACTGACTCAAAATAGAGTAGAGAGGAAGGGGAGAAAGACTGATGTGAAATAATGGGGATTAGGGAATCAAAGGAACACCTGTACATCAGTGATGTTACGGAATGATAGACATAAATACCCAAACTACTGAGTCATGAGCAGCAAAACCATAACACCCAGATTTTAAAAACCAAACTTATAAAGGTACCTACCTGTCAATATGGCAAGCCGGGCAAGGGAAGGGTATGGGAAAGAGTTTGCAAACATGGGTAGAGGGAAGTTGATATTGCCAGTGGGACTGGGGCTCAAATCATTGTGTCTAAAATTCAACTCTGCCTTAATAAAAAAAAATAAGAGTAACTCTGTCCCCACAAACCACAAGGTAAAATGTATAAACTACATATGGCTTCAAAAGTTGGCCTTCACTAGTGGCAAGACATTTCCACATTCTAACTCCTGGTTACATCCATAGCTATGTACCAAGAGCAGAAGTAAATCAAAGTGCCCAACTTGCATCATTCAACATAGTTACATGCACGTTACAACTCTTTATTCTCAGTGTTCCAATAATTACAATATATACAACAGAAAATGTATGACCTAATTTCCAAAATCTGGGTTAAAATAGTAAATGACCATTTCAAACTGAATTCTTTATTTTACAAAGCCTACACTTGTATGTCAACTCCATTAAAAGATAAATCATATCCACTTAAGAAATAGCTCTTAGGACCAAAGTGATAGCAAAGCAGGTAGGTTGTTTGCCTTGCATGTGGCCATCCAGGTTCAATCCGGATTGAGCTTTCCTCGGCATCCCAAATGGTCCCCTGAGCCTACCAGGAGCAATTTCTGAGAACAGAGCCAGGAGTAATCCCTGAGAGCTGCTGGGTGTGGTTCAAAATCCAAACACAAAGAAGTTCCATTTTTTAAATAATGGAGGTGCCAGTACCGAAGGAAGTGGTGAATTAATTATTTTTGGAATGAAACAATGAGTAGTATTTAAGAGAAATGTATCCAAAAACTATTTCCAAGTTAAATCAGCCACTCTAATAGAATTTTATGTCTCTTTACGTCTATGATAAGGGTGCTTCTGCTCAGATGCTGAGATATCTAAAAACCTGATTTTTTTTTTGTTAGTTTGTTTGAGGCCACAGCTCTGCTCTGCTCAGGGGCTGTCCCTACTACATACAAGGCATGTGCCTCATTCTAAACTTCATGAGTAAATACTTCAGACTTATTTTAGGTAGGAATCATGACTTAGTAAGCAGAGTAAGTTTGGTCAGTGTGCTTACACATAATAACAAAGCCTTTACTTAATGAAGTTATAAATCCTTTACTTAAATGAGGATATCACAGAGAAAAATAAAAACTGTGGACTAAGTAAAAATCTGTAAGTTCTACTGATATAGGTGGAGGCAGAAAGAAAGGTAAGATCATGAAAGAATAAAATTGCGACGATGGAGCAAGATCAGCCGCACCTCTGTAAAACACCACTGGGTGGCGCCCGTTCCTCTAGCGACACATCTGGCTATGACACCAGGAAACCGCCATCAAAGAGCTTGGGTGGAATTGTTCCTTCAGAAGCCGATATTCATTAGGCTGATCTGAAGTCATGAAGAATTAGCTGAGCAAAAGTAAAGAAGCACCAAACTATAGAAGGGGATACAAATTAAAACATAATTATATTGAAAACAGAAGACATGGTATGATCATGAAATTAAACGCTAGAGTAAGAACCAAAAAGCAAACTAGAAAATAAAATTTATAAAATATACACATTTTATGATGGTTTGAGGAATGGATTTTTATTCTCTGTAGAAAAAACAGGATATGAAAATGTTAATCGCTGTCTCTGAGTAGGGAAATTGCTACACTTCAAGTTTTCATGTTTCCTATACATGTTTTAGAATATAAATATCCTTTAAAAATTGTACCATAGAACAGAAAAAATTTTTAAAAATTGATAGGAAAGAACTAGGGAAATCCAAATAAACTCTACAGTGTAACTAATATTATTCTACCTTAAAAATATCGGTATTAGACATAACTGAGTAAACCTGTTTTAACCTCTCTGAACTAAAAGCCAGTTTTCTATAAATCTAAAATATTTTCAAAATGAACCTTTTATTAATCAAATCACTCATGTAATAAGGTAACACAGAAATCTAGGAGAACCAAGGTTGAGAAGAGATTCCTACAGAGACAAAAATATGCTGGACTGTAACATCTTTGGGAGTTAGTTAGCAACTTCTAATATGACAGCAGGAAGTTGTCAAGGCAATTACATAACACAGCCTCTTCTCCAAGTGATGAAAGTGATGTCACCCTATTGGGCACAGTCTCAAAGAAAGCAAGAAACAAATGGCTTAGTTGCTATATTGTCTCTCATTCTGTAAACAAGTTTGTTCAAGACTAACCTTACCGAATTTTGCACGCAGGAAAGGGGTTAAAGTATTGATAGCGACACAGTCACTTGAGCCTACAAGGCTGGTGTGAACTCTGTCTAGCTCTTTCTACCTCTACCTCTCCCCTAATCATAGCTTAATCAAACAATACACTTTTTAAAATCCAGCTTCCCAAACCCCGACTGGTTACATGAACACGACTAAAACCCAACTATGAATATTTATGTAACCAAGGTGCTTAGTTAAAGATTATATTTAAAAAAAATTTGTCAGGGGACATTACACTAGGCCCTGTCCTCAAGGAGCTCGTATGAATCAAAGGATGGAGATTCTGAGAGGTCTTAGAGAATGAACAGGAGTGGCATCACCCATGAGGCGACCCACAGCTCTATAGTAACCCAACTAGATAATTTATTATTATAAATTATAAATTATAAATATTATATATTTTTGTTTTTGGGCCACACCCGTTTGACGCTCAGGGGTTACTCCTGGCTATGTGCTCAGAAATCGCCCCTGGCTTGGGGGGACCATATGGGACGCCGGGGGATCGAACCGCGGTCCTTCCTTGGCTAGCGCTTGCAAGGCAGACACCTTACCTCCAGCACCACCTACCCGGCCCCAGATAATTATATTTTTAAGGTTAACAATAAGAGCTACTCCTGAAGTCTCAGCTGAACACCTTAAAAAAGTTTTTTTTTAATTTTTTATTGTCCTCAGATCTTAGAACAAGGAAAATAAGCAGTGCCAATGGATGAAAATGAGATTGTGAAAGACTCAAGGGGGAAAAAAACGCAGAGCTAAAAAACAGAAAGTGAAACTTTCTCCACATCTGGAGGCTACTTCGGCCAGCAGACAGCAGAGGCACTGCCTTCTGGTTTTGATGTGAATCCAGCAACTGTCAAATTTGGTGCTAAGTTGTCCCACTTTGGAAGACACCCAACAAAGGCCTTGTTACTTGGTAGTTTCACTACTAACATTGCATTTTTTAAATTTTATTTTATTGAGACCTGTGTGATTTACAAAGTCCTTCATAGTTGGATTTCAGACATAAAGTGAGTCAGGGCCCTTCCCACCACCAATGGCCCCACAGTGCATTCTGTCCCACCACCCTTGGCCCCCTGGCCAGCCAGTGTCATGGGCTCATTTTAAGTTTAGATTGTTAGTTTCGGTCTATTGATTCAATTGTTGTCTTTGGCTTGGTTATTATTTCTGTCCTTTTTCATCTCCACCAATACACCTGAGACCACGTGGCCCTGGCCCCCAACCTTTCTTTTTTTTTTTTTTTTTTTTTTTTTTTTTTTTTTTGGTTTTTTGGGTCACACCCGGCAGTGCTCAGGGGTTACTCCTGGCTGTCTGCTCAGAAATAGCTCCTGGCAGGCACGGGGGACCATATGGGACACCGGGATTCGAACCAACCACCTTTGGTCCTGGATCGGCTGCTTGCAAGGCAAACACCGCTGTGCTATCTCTCCGGGCCCCCAACCTTTCTTTTATTTCTCCATTCTTAATTTTATAGAAAAATGCAAAACTATGAGGTAAAAGAAAGAAATTCGTGTCCCAAGGTTCTATAAAAAGGGAGGGAGCCCCTATCTAAAAGATAAAACACGGGGCCGGGCGGTGGCGCAAGAGGTAAGGTGCCTGCCTTGCCTGCGCTAGCCTTGGACGGACCGCGGTTCGATCCCCCGGTTTCCCATATGGTCCCCCAAGCCAGGAGCAACTTCTGAGCGCATAGCCAGGAGTAACCCCTGAGCATCAACGGGTGTGGCCCAAAAGCCAAAAAAAAAAAAAAGATAAAACAGGGATGGCAGTTTTTTGCGTAGGTGCAGCAAAAGTTTGGGAAAATAGAAAGGAAAAAAACCTTTGGCATACAAACAGGGTGTTACTAACCATGAAACATCCTGCCATGAGACAGTTAACGTATTTTAAATGCTTCAATAGAAAGCCTTTTAAGAAGGTTAGCATCCAAGATTAGAGTGTCAAAATGAGACCTCAAGAGAAGCATCAGAATATGAAGAAGCTCCTAAGTGCCTCCGGAAAACTAGATCCACAGTCTGGTATATTCGGGAGGCCTGAGTCTGAACCCTAGCACTGCCAGGAATGACATCTAAGTAACTGAGAGTGAAAGCTAATGAGGTGTGGCCCCCAAACAAACAAATGACCTCCTAAACTGAACCTTCCCGGAAGTTCTGTATATAACAGGACAAAGGTCAACCAAGAAACACTGACCTGTCAACAGTGCTAATTAGAACTGCGTTTTTTCCCAACGATCCCTATTGCACTTAACTTCTGTATTATCTGTGATGTGATCTGCCTTTCAACAATTCCTTTGCAGTTATTTCTGTGACTATCTCGTCAAAAACATATCATCTTTAAAATCCTTCCTAAAGTACTTGGTCAGCAGTAGAGAAGGTGTTTTGTGGACTGAAGAGCTCATACAACAGGAAAGATGCTTGCTTTGAAAGCTGATGGCCTATTGCCGGTACCACACATTGTTCCCTGGGCCACACTAGGAGTGATCCCTGAGCACAAAACCACGAGTAAGTCCTGAGGACCATACAGAGTCGCTCCAAAACCAAAAGAAAAGGCAATTTGCTTTTTCATATATGGGGGATATAGCCTGCTTAAGCTTCTTCAAAAGCAAAACCAGGACCAATGGAAGACAGTTCTGAAGACATATCATTATCTTATATGGTACATATTAAGCTCTAATGATTCTATGGTGGTGACTGACGGGCTATATGGGTTTTTTTGTTGTTACTGTTGTTGTTAAGTGTAAGAAAAAGAGTATTAAGGGGCCAGAATAGCACAGTCAACGAAGAGGGAATTTGCCTTGCATGTGGCCATATGGACTTTAAGGAACCACTAGGATGGATTCCTGAGTCCGGGACAAAGAGTAATACTGGGCACTGAATGATCAGGCGTGCCCCCACCCGAGAAAAACCAACAAAACAAATCAAATAGTCTCTAAAACCCCCACTTCATGTTTCCACAGTTGCTAAAGTGAAAAAACAGGTGATGCCAAGCAGTGATGATAGAGCTAAATAAATTGTTTCATGGTCTTGAACAGCAGGACAGAACCCCAGACCTGGCGAAAGACCAAAGTCAACACAAATTTGAAAAAGGAGATCATGCCACAGTACAATTTCATGCAACTGAAATATGTCATCGGGAATCTTTGAGACCTCAGTCGTTTTTTTCTAACAACAAAAGGTGTCAGCAGCAAAGGCCATAAATTAAAGAACTAACTTGCTTTTGCATGCAAGTTTCTTATCATTCTTCTCATGGATAAATTGTCATCACATCTAGAAGAAATTAGACAAATACAATGACCATGTTAGAGTAGCTAGAGCCAATGGAAAAGTAGAAAAACAAATTCTCCATCAAAGATCACTTCCAGCCCAAAATATCTTCTCCCAAATGAAATTGCCTGCAACTTTTTGAAGTTATTGAAGTCAGATGAAAGAGTTGTATGACAATAATTTCTCTTTGGAAAAGACAGCTGAATCCACTTTTCAGATTATTATTATTATTACTCAAGACTGGGAAATATAATCAGATGAAATCTTTGATGACATATGCTACATTTCTCAACATGACCTCAGCCAAAATTTCCCCGTGAGTACCTTTTACAACTGGCTTTTTCAATGCATCTCTAAAGTATAAACTGGGGTTGAGGTTCCTAGTTTTCAAAACTCAAGGTGCCCTCTGGCAAGTTTCCCATTATACTGCTTTTCATTTCCAATGCTTCTCCTCCATGCAACACCTCATTCCTGTGCCCTAAGGAAGGCACAAAGATGGAGAGAAAGGAGCTCAACTGTATTACTCAAATATGTTCAGTAATACAATAAGAAAGCATTTTTATTTTTATGGGATTTAAAAACCTACAATCTCTAGATTTTAGAAAAAAAGAGATCAGTTAGGTACCTTGGCACATGGCCGGACCGGGTTTGATCCCTGGCATCCCATATGATACCCCTGAGTACGGCCAGGAGTACATCCTGCATGCAGAGCCAGAAGTAAACTCTGGGCATCATGGGATGTCGCACCACAAATAAAAAGAATAAAACTCCCCTTGGTCAAATGATAGCATTAAAGTCCTTGGCCAATCACCCTAATCCAGAGGTTCCCTGGAAATCCACCTTATGTGAACAAAGAGGTCCAACTGCAGCAAGATGAACTATAATACCCATTGGTTCCAGCACCTCCCTACTCCAGCATGGGGGAGGTGTTGCACACTTTTGGAAACATGACTCTACTCCAATATTTCATGTTACTCGAGAAAAGCAAGGTTACTCCAGGACAGAAAAGCAAACCACTGATGTAAACCAGTGGCCATGGAGCTAAATAGCCTAGCAGTAGAGATTGTGTAAGTCTACTCTCTGATGTTCACAGTGATGAAACGTCCTAATGACACATTTCTCACATGTCCCCACCAGTAAACAACACAAGAAAGGTCTTCCTTCTCTGGCCTAAGAATCAACCTTCAGTTCTACCTCTCAACCCCAAAAGAGGGAGCTGGAGCAGCTGATTTGCCCTGGGAATCCTGGCTTAGATATTCTGGACTACCTGGTTAGTTGAGTACCATGGAAGTGGCTCAAAAATGTGTCAAACAAGGTTGGGTTGCTCCATTTCAGAATAAGAATACGGGCCAGAGAGATGTTACAGGAGTAAAGTGCTTGCTTTGCACAAGGATGAACCTGGTTTGAATCCTAGCTACCACATATAGTAAGTAATATGAGCACTGCCAGGAGTGACTTGAGTACAGAGCCAGCAATAATCCTATTCCACAGATGGGTATGGCCCCCAACTCAAACAGAAAGCAACACAAAAACAACATCATTAGAGAGAATGCAGGTTATAAGGTGTTTGCTTTGCATTCAGCATACTGTGGTGTCATCCCTGGTTCTGCATATAGTTAGTTCCCTGAGCTCTGTCAGAGACCTCCCCTGAGCAGAGAACTAGGAATATGGCTTGAACACTATTAAGTGTTGTCCACTGCCCCCCCCAAAAATCAATAAAAATGCAAACAGGAATAAAGAGCCAGGAAACAGTATAGTGATTATGTTTGATTCCCAGCAGCACATGGTCACCCCAAGTAAGCATTACTGGCTGCAGCCCTAGTGATCCCCCAAGCACCACTGGGTTTGGCCCTAGGGGTCCCCCAACCTCCATTGGGTGTGGCCCTGGACTTCTCCTCCAATACAACCTGGGTGGCCTCGGTATCCCTAGCCCCACAGGGACTAAGAAGTGTCATTGTTCCAATGAGCCAATTGCCAGTGGGGCACCCACGCCTCCTGAGTACTACTTGAGGCACTTCCCTCCAAAAATAGGAAGTAGGTCCAGAGACACTCAAGAATCTGACACTAAGTTTTGCAGATTCAGTTTCCTTTACCACCTGTTTTCTCGAGCAGTGAACTAGGCATAGGCCCCAAGTATGGCTGAATATATCCTCCAAATAATCAAATCAAAACATAAACAATAGTCTGGAGGTGAAGTATAGTGGATTAACGCATACTTTACATATACAAGACCCCAAGTTCAATTCCCCAAACTGCAAAATTTTAAAAAGGGTAAAAAGAGGGTGGAGATTCACCATGGAGAGTCGCCATTTCAATTGCCTTCACTGGTATTTTGAGAAATACCACTTATAAAGATGTAAATTCTTTTTTTTTTAGTTTTGGTTTTTGGGTCACACCTGGAGGCGCTCAGGGATTCCTCCTGGCTCTATGCTCATAAATCTCTCCTGGCTGGCTCCGGGGACCATATGGGATGCCGGGATTTGAACCACCATCCTTCTGCATGCAAGGCAAACATTTTATCTCCGTGCTATCTATTCGGCCCCAAAGATGTAAATTCTTGAAAGAAATTATTTTCTAAAGAAAGTTATTCCACAATGCTCATTTTAATACTCAACAATATACTTGTAATCAAATGAATATATTTTAATTTTTCCTTTAAGGAGGTGATTTCAAGCCATACCTGAAGGTGCTCAAGGGATGTGCTTGAGAACCCAAGTGTCTTATCCACTGTATTAATTTTTTGGCCACAAGAAGATATCAGAAGTCATGTAATATATATTAAAATTGCTTTCTCATAAAAATACTGACCTTAACTACATGCATGCTGAAAGTAAAATCCAGGTAAAGGGATCCAAAATATTCTGGTCAAAAACATAAATTGTATAATACCTCTGAGTTCAGTCAGTTGAGCAACCAATGTGACATATATAACTATATGTGAATGAATCTGCTAATGCTAACATTCTATTTTAGGAAAATGTTTGTACATAGCTCCCCGTTTATAGTTGCTATAATTCAGCAACAGAGAGCATGAACCTTGCCCTTTTTAATCTCTAGGCTTATAGAAATTACTTGTTCCAAAAAATTCTAAGTTGCACCTTAAAGGAAATGCTTGGGTGTGGTGGGCAGTACTTTAGGGGCTAGAGAGTTAGTACTTGCAGGTGCAGCATTTGCCTCGCACATGGCTGATGTGGGTTTGATTCCAGGCACCCTATATGGTCACCAAGCACCACCAAAAGTGATACCTAAGGAAAGAGCTAGGAGTAATAAGCCCAGAGAACCACCAGGTATGCCCCCCAATAAGTAAATGTTAAGATCAATAAACAAAATACACACTTCTGACCATTACAATGGCCCATTATGTCCAGAATTATGTCCAGTTGGATACTTCAGACAAGTTAAAATATTTGTGACTTTTAAACTACCTCTGAGCCAATCCTGGTCATATGAAACTGACTATCTATTTGGATCTATCCGATGAGCTATTTGTGGTGGTTATAACTTCTCTTTCCGAAATTCTGACTAAAATTTCACCTCTTTCAGCGAGTTCCCGTTTCCTGTTTGAGGAAGTATTCAGCTCTCAGATAATTTGAGGAGCAGAAATGACTAACATTCTGAGCTAAAGTTCTGTCATCACTGTACTAGGCCAAAGCAGCTTTTATGCCTTTAGGTTTCTCTGATGTGTTGTCAGTCAAGAACCCCAAAGTAATGAACCTTCAAAAGCCTATGACTTATTTTTTATAGCATTTTAAAAACTTGATAGATTGATTGGCTGGTTGGTTTTGGGGTTACACCCAGTAGCGCTCAGGGATCACTCCTGGTTTCTGCACTCAGAAATCGCCCCTGGCAGGCTGGGGGACCATATGGGATGCCAGGAATCGAACTGGGTCCCTCCCGGGTCGACTGCGTGCAAGGCAAACGCCCTCCCTCTCTGCTATCTCTCAGGTCCCTATTATAGTATTTTTAAAAGGAAAATGAAAAAAAAATACTTTAAGCACGTGTTGCTGTTGTTTGGGGCTGTACCCAGCTATTATCAGGATTTATTCCTGGCTCTGCGCTAAGGGATCACTCCTAAAAGTTTTAGGGGAACAAATGGGTGCTGGGTATCAAACAAGGGCTGTGTCCATGCCAGTCAAGCACCTTACCCATTGTACTCTCTCTGAGTACCTACTTTAAGCATGTACTAATTAAAAGTAATAAGGAAAATACCTTAGAGAAACCAGGCATTTCGTCACCTACTCTGCATTCATTTCAAAACAACCACTAGAAACCACCACTCGTGCTTTCAGTAACTCTCTATTAATTCAACTTCACATACTCATAGTATTAATCATCTCAAACATAGGAAAACTACCAATTCTCCTGTAAGAATGTAATGACTTGAGCCAGAATACAGCAAAGGAAGTAGAATATTTGCCTTGCACACAGCTGACCCAGGTTCAATACTTGCAATCCACATTGGTCTTCTGAGCCTACCAGGAATGACCCCAGAGCTCAGAACCAGGAGTAATCCCTGAGATGTGCCAGGTATGGCCCAAACACCCCCCAATATGCTAACTTGATAGTACCTATAGGGGAGAAATTCTCCATCTGGGGAGATAACACAATGGGTAGGGTGCTTGCTTTGCACCCTAACTTGGAACTGTCACTCCATAAGGTCCTATGAGTCGTTCCAGAAATGATTCTTTTTTTTTTTTTTTGGTTTTTGGGCCACACCAGCAGTGCTCAGGGGTTACTCCTGGCTGTCTGCTCAGAAATAGCTCCTGGCAGGCACGGGGGACCATATGGGACACCGGGATTCGAACCAACCACCTTTGGTCCTGGATCGGCTGCTTGCAAGGCAAGCGCCGCTGTGCTATCTCTCCGGGCCCCAGAAATGATTCTTGAGCAGAGCCAGGAGTAAGCCCTGAGCACTGCCAGGTGTGGTCCAAGAGAGAGCAAATCATAAAATTAAGCTCCTAAATTAAACAAGGTCAAGATGCATTTGCCTTAGAAGACGGCAGCACCGAATATATCTGCAAATTCACTAAATATAAGGCATTGCATTTATAGTTTATATTTATTATAGTGTCTCTGTATAAGCCATCATGAAAGAAGTTCATTGTAAGTACCCTCCAGTGAGAAACTGTTTCATATTACTATTCCCTATAATTAGTATCAAAACAGTCATTGCACATGCACTTAAAAAGTTTACAGAAGGGCTGGAGTGATAGTTCAACGGGTAGGGTGCTTTCCTTGCAAGCAGCATACCCAGGCTCAATCCCTGCCAAGAGTGAACACCCAGCATAATGCCATAAAGAAGTCCTGAGTAGTCAGGTGTTCCCAAAACACACAAACAAAATGGCAGATGATTAGAGAGTGAAAAAAATAAAAGTATCCCTATTCTATCTTCATCTACATCTACATCTTTCATCTTCATTTACATCATTCCCTTTTCTCCATAACTACTCTGGTGTGTAGCAACCATTCCTTTTCTATTATACACACACATGACAAGTACCTTTGTCTATTACTCAGTTAAATAAAATCAAGACATAGTCCTACAATTCCATTCCCCTTCATTTCCTTTAATCGCATACTTCAAAACTCCTGTCAATTTATAGAAGTATCTCAGCATTTCCCCTTGAACATTTAGGTTGCTGCTCAAATGTTTTGGGTTGGGTTACGTTGGGTTGTGGGGCCACAGCCAGTGATACTCAATGCTTATTCTTCACTGAGCTTCGTATCCCTCCTGAGTAAGTGCTGGGATGAGGATTTGTGGTGCCAGAGATCAAACTTGGTTGCCTGCATGCAGGGCAAGCATCTTACCTACTGTAATCTCCCACCGCACATTATTAAAGGTTTGATCAAGATGATAATGATGGGAGCCTCCACGTGGTGCTCAAAATGCCAGATGAGCTGATCACAGTCAGCCAGGTTGGTAGTTTAATGTGAGGTAGCAGTGTTGCTTGGGCCGAAGAGTGTGAGAGATGATCTAAGTCACACCAGTGTTTACTGGGAATTTCCAGAATTATACCAGGCAGTGCTCAGAAGACACTGTGGGATTCGGATGTAACCAGGATTAGTGGGGCTGGAGAGATAGTACAGTTGACAGGGTGCTTATCTTGCGCACAGCCAAGCTATATTCGACCCCCAGTATCCCATAGGGTCTCTCAAGTAACTCTAGGATTAATTTCTAAATGCAGAGAAAGGTGTAAACATGATCACCACCAGGTGTAATCCCCAAATCAACAAATACAAAAACTCAGGGTTGGATGCATACTAACTCTATTTTACTGTAACCTCTAGTTCCCCAGCAATGAAATCTTAAACATCTTAATTGTGCCATTTCTTCCTTATAATTACATTTTTCTAACAACTATTGGGTCAAAACATATGTACATTTTAAACGATAGAATTCTCATATTTTGTTTGGGGGAGTCAGAGCATACAGCTGCGTTCAAGGATCGCTTCTGGAGGGCGAGGCAGACTTAATATGGGATGCCAGGCACCAAATCAGATCAACCATATGCAAAGCAAGTGCTCTATTGCTTGTGCAAACATACCCAATATTTTGGTATTTTTAATCAAATAATTATAGAATTTTTGCTCATTACTAGTATGACAGTACATATTTCTTTGTTAACAGCATTTTATTTTTGCCAATTTGGTGAAAAGAAAAGGCCTTAATTTCCCTTAATACTAGAATGAATATAAGTGTCTTCATTTCTTTAATTTTTTTAAATTACTTTAAACACCATGGATACAAGGTTGTTCATAATACAGTTGTTTCTTTTTTTCCCACAGATACAAAGGAATACATGATTGAGTTTCAGACAGGCAATATGCCACACCCTTCATCAGTGTACATTTCCTATCACCAATGTCCCAAAATTTTCTCCTGTCCTCTTTCTGCCAGCCTTTCTGACAGACTGTATTTTTCTCCTCCTTATTTCCTTTACTTCTTTCTATCTTTTCTTCTCTTCATCTTCTTCTTCCTCCTCCTTCTTCATCACCTTCTTCTTCTTCTTCCTCCTCCTCCTTCTACTTTATCTTCTTCCTCCTCCTCCTCCTTCTCCTCCTCTTCATCATCATCATAATCTTCATCTTCCACCTCTTACTCTCTCTCACTTTCTCACTGCCAACATCCTCCACTGTTAGACACACTGTGGCTTGTATCAATGTATATCATGCATATCACTTTATCTCCTTTCAGAACTAAAAATGGTCCAAAGTGATCATTTCCAACTATCATTCATTGGCAGGCCTTTTGTTCCTTCCTGATAAATGCTTGTAAAGCTATAAATTTTCCTCTTAGCACTACTTTTGCTTATCTTCATTCTAATTTATTTCGAGAAATCTTTGTTTCCTCTTTGATTTCCTTTCTGACTCATTGACTTCAGTAGCAAACAGTTTAATTTCTAGGTGTTAAAGTTATTTCTCCATTTACGTTCATAATTCAATTCTATTTTCGATGTGGCCAAGTCTGAGAAGATAGCTGATACAATTTCTATCCTTTTAGTTTTGTGGAAGTATGTTTTTGGTCCAGCACGTAATCTATCCTGGAGAATGTCTAGGTGCATTGGAGAAGACATGTATTCAGTTTTCTTATTTTGGGGGAGGGTGGAAGCCCTATAAATACCTACTAAGCCATTCTCTTCTATTTCTTCCTACAAAGCCAACATATCCTTGCTTATTTTTATATTTGTAATTTCTCTTTTTTGACCTGCTGCTTTCAGTATTCTATCTCTATGGTTTTCATCACTGTGACTAAGATGTGCCTTGGGGTGCTTTTCTTTGGTTCTCTTTTAGGTGGTGCTCATCATCCAGGATGAGTGCAAGCATTCTTCGGCTCTGGGGACTTCCTCAGTGATGAAGTCTTTGACTGTTGCTTCTTCATAGGGGTTTTCTTTCCGGCCCTCTGAGACCCCTGTGCTTTTTAAGTTGCTCCTGTTAGAATGCTCCCAAAGGTCTATTTTCTTTTTACTTATTTTGAGGATTGTTTCTATCTTCCGTTCATTTCTTTTAAGGCTCTTTTCAAACTTCTTTTGAATGGAGGTGTTCTGCAGTTCATCTTCCAGCTTGCTGATTCTGTCCTCAGCTACTGTTACTCTGCTGCTGAAACTTTGTAATCAGGTATCATTTCACTTGGAAAGTTTTCAGTACTAATTTTTCAGATTGAAGTATTCTCATTTCTACTCTCAGATCCTCTTGAGTCTTATTAACTGTCCATTCCATGGTTTCTTTGAATTCTTTGAACATCCTTAGCATTTCCTTTCTATAGTCCTGATCAGAGAGGCTATATAGTTGACTGATGTTATTATTATTTTTTTCGGTTTTCTGGATCACACCCAGTGGCCCTCAGGGGTTACTCCTGCTCTGTGCTCAGAAATCGCTCCTGGCAGGCTGAGGAGACCATATGAGATTCTGGGATTTGAACCACTGTTTGTCCTGGGTTGGCTGTGTGCAAGGTAAACGCTCTACCACTGTGCTATCGTTCCGACCCCAAGTTGACTGATGTTAGTTGTACCTTCAGAACTACCAGCTTTATTCACTGTGTTTCATTCGCATTGTGACCTTTATAGTGTGGTGATGTTTTTATGTGATGCGGTGGCAGTCCTTGACTAGAAGAAATGAGCAGCCGCAGAGAAAAGTGGAGCAGCTGTACTCGTTTGGGGGAGCATTCGTCTCAATTTAATTCATTAATGGCACTTTTTAGTCCAAACACTAACTAGAGTCACAGCCTTGCCCTCTGTTCAACAGTACTTTTCTCTTCCCGGCTACGCTCTTGTCAAGGCACACTCATTTTAGTATTTTTTTGGCATCACTGTAATTCGATATTCTAGGAATCAGCAATTCATTCACCACAGCCTCTTTTACTAATAATTGACATTTATTGACTTTCCTGGTCTCTCTATTATCATAAATACTATAGAGTAAAACGCTCATTATCTTGTGTTTTTGGAAACAGAGGACTAATTTCTAAAGGTAACTTAAAATGAACAAATATAAAATATGCACAAAATAAATATTTTATTTTTATCTATATTTTATTTTATCAGTTGTAAAAGTATACCCATTTATCAATCTTTCAAGATCAGGATAAGATGTTTTCTTGAACTCCATCTTGTCTGGCTATAAGAAACTTTGAGTTGAATTCTTAGAAAACAAAGCTTTAACTAACTTAAAGGACACTGAAAAGTCATTATGAGTTAACAACCCTTTAGTTTTTTAAGTTTATATATATACAAATTGGTTTTCTTTTTGGTTTTTGGATCACACCTGGCAGCGCTCAGGGGCTACTCCTTGCCCTATGCTCAGAAATCACCTGCAGCAAGCTCGGGGGACATATGGGATGCCGGGATTCAAACCACCATCCTTCTGCATGCAAGACAAATGCCTTACCTCTATGCTATCTCTTTGGCCCCAATATGTACAAATCTTTTATCGTTGTCTTACCCACACTTAAAACCATCATAATGCAATTTCATTAACACTTTAATAAACATCATTTGGTTACAAATAACCTCATGTAGCTAGTACTCAGCTTCCTTATGTATTGGATTTTCTTCCTAATTTTTATTTGTTTTTTGAAAATACCCAACAGCATCTGTGGGGTTCATTGCTAAAAGGGGATAATGGGGTGTCAGGGTCCAAATCTGGGGCTCCTGCAGGCAAAACATGCAATCTAACTCTTAATTTTCTTTAGACATACTCCCCCACATCATTTGAAACTGATCCAGATGTCATATTAACTGTAAACTGTCATTAAGTACTTTGAGTTCCCCACAATTTATTTTACCAAGCTATAAAATAAGAAACCCAGTGACATATTTATAAAACAATCAAGTTGGGACAGAGGGATGGTCTAGAAAATAAGGTGTTTGCTTGACATACAGCACACACAGGTCAGATCCCCAGCACTACATATGATCCTCCAAGCTCCACCAAGAGTGATCCCTGAGCACAGTCAGGAGTAAGCCTTGAACACCACCAGGTATGGGCCCCCCAAAAAACAAAAATTAATAAAAAGAACCAACACCTTATACCACATCCATAATACAAGCATATGCTCTGCTGATGGGTATACAAGGCAAACTGACATACCTAAGCCCAACCTACTGCACAATTGCTCAGGAGATTATGTTTCTACAAAGGAATAGTATCACATAATTTGTGAGGAGTTAGGGAAGATAGGTTTCTACGACTGCACAAGGAATAATGATCCCCCCAAAGTTTCCTTTTTAACTTTGTTATACTTGTCTTATGCTTGGCAAAAGTTTCAGAACTGTATGCGTAGATCTCTAACATCTACCTCAAATTAACTTTTGTACTTGACAATTTGGACTGGGATCTACTTAATCCCATGTGTCTAGTCAGTCATCTGCCTAACTCAATTTTCAAAAGCACTTGTAAAGGGTGTTTAAAATAACTAAAGCATCAGCTGCCAGAGATAGCAAGAGGATAATGCTCTTGGCCTTGCGTGTAGTGAGCCCAAATTCAATCCTCAGAATCACATAAGGTTCCCTGAGCACAAACAAAACTGATCCCTGAAAAAAAATCCAGAAGCAGTAAGCCTTAAGCATTAACAGTTATAAACCCAGCAAAAAAAATGTAAAAGAAAAAGGAACTAAAGCCAAAACTTCTTACTTACATAAGCAAGCTGGACAGGCAAAATTAAAGCTCACAGACTCAGACTATTATGTACTTAAAGCAAATAGCAGGTAGCAAAGATAGCTCAGCAGTCTGGTGCACAGACTTTTCATGCGGGAGCTTGAGGTTCAGTACTGTGCATGGCCTGGTCCCCAAACCACTGCTGGGAGTGAGTCCTGAGCACTGCAAGGGGTGACTGAAAACAAAAACAAATTAAAAGAAATAAAAGATCAAATTGCAGTTTGAGAAGCCGAAGCAAATCTGCTGCTAAGCCTGGCTCTCACCACTCTGGCTCAAAAGAAACTCTCCAAAGGATATCAGAAATGTTGACATCTGTGCCTGGAGAAAGAGCACAGCGGTGTTTGCCTTGCAAGCAGCCGATCCAGGACCTAAGGTGGTTGGTTCAAATCCCAGTGTCCCATAGGGTCCCCCGTGCCTGCCAGGAGCTATTTCTGAGCAGACAGCCAGGAGTAACCCCTGAGCACCGCCGGGTGTGGCCCAAAAACCAAAAAAAAAAAAAAGAAAAAGAAAAAGAAATGTTGACATCTCTTTCTGCGTCTCACCAGCTGTCATACCTGGAAATGTCTATCATGCCTGGAGACTGCACAGATGTTAAAATGCTTGTCTTCACGTGGCTGAGCCTACCTCTATTCCTAGCATCACATATGGGCCCCTGAGTGCCAATAGGCGTGATTCCTGAGAACAAAACCAGGGAAAGTAAACACATGGGACTGCGGGTGTGGTCAAAACAAAACAAAACAAAAGAAAACAAAAGTCTACAGCAGGTAGGGCACTTGACTTTCATGAGGCTGACCTGGATTCAATCCTTAGCACCCCTTATGAGATCCCAAACCAATCAGTAGTGATCTGAGTTCAGAGTCAGCAGTAAGCTCTGAGTACCTCTGGGTGTGGCCCCAAAACAAAAAAAAGTCAATTTATTGACCAGAGTTATGTCTTTATTTGGAGGTCAGACAAAGACACTTGCCTTGCATGCACTCAACACTGGGGCTACTTACAACACCACATATTGCCCATTGAGCATCGCCAGGGGTTACATTTGAGCACAGAGCCAGAAAGAACCTAGAAGAATTACTGATATGGACCAAAATTATAAGACATAAATCTATATCTACATTGACATAACCTACTCAGAACACAGGAACCCTCCCAACTCTCCATACATTCTGTAGCATTTCTCCTAGGCCAGAGTATCTAGCAAATAACTTTTGTAAAGAAAATGCATACGTTTTGGAAGAGAGTTCAGCCATGTAGTCCTGAGAAGAAACTCATATGTTACAAACATCAAAACCTAGAGAGAAAACCACCTAAGTAAGCATAGATAAAGCCTAACTCTGCTAACTGAAAGGTCCAGTGAAAAAGTAACAAATATCAAAAATCAAGGTAAAGTTTATTCAATTTCCTTTAACACTGCAATACAGTTACTTTAAATTGCTTTCTTTGGGGGGGCAAACTTTCTTTTCTTTAATAAACCAAAGAGTAAACAGGAGTTGGGAACCCAATTTCCTTCAACACTGACAATGTGATTAAAATGTAGGCAGACAATAACAAAATGAAGAGATGTGGCTGAGATCCAAACAAAAGTTTATTAACAAAAGCAAGCAGTGGGCAGGTTTTGGCCACCAACAATGTTTTGCAAGACCTACTCATATTTATACCAATGATTTCTCTTTCTCAAATAGAAAAAAATACACCATCCTAATAAGTCCCACAGCCAAATAAAAATATTCCCAAATTAGTATACTTATGTGAATAAATATAGTGACACTGGAAAGCCAAGTAGTTATAGCAGTATCCTTACACAGAAATGACTATTCTCAAAATTAAAAATTTTCCTATAAGTTCTTCTCACACTTTGGACACATACTTTTTTACACAATATAAAATAGTAGTCACTTTAAAATGTATGTATGTTTTTAAAGGTAATGGACGTAACTATTACGTTGCTAATATAAAAGGACAGTCTGTACTCTAGATAGAAAAACAATCCCTTTTAACTCTTCTCATGATCGTTGGTAGAAATATATTACTAAATTCGTGGTCAGGATTTGCAACTCCACCACTCAAAATACAGAAGTAGATGTTCAAAATACAGTAAATAAGAACACAAGTGTTCTTTTCATTACTTATTATGATTTGCTTATTATGATATCAGAAATCCTGATTTAAAATAAACTATGCTGATCTCGCCCAAACTTAGAAAGTGAAACCAAAATTTCCTTGTCATATCATGCGTCTATTCATTTCAGTGTAGTAAGGCAGATAAGACAGTTAAGACAGAAAAGGTGACCAGCTATTTTGATATCATGAGAGCAGGCCCAAGTCTCTATTACCACTCTTCTAGCCATCAAGGCCACTTGTTCCCACTCTCATTTGGATTCTAGGATGGATGGATGACAGTCTGTTCCTGATCCTTACAGAATTTGGTGGTGCTCCACAAAAAAGGATAAAATTAGGCACAGATGCCTAAGATCCCTTGACATCACAGTAATGATTTGTAAAAGGAGAAACTTTAAAGTGGACCACCCCGAAAATGAAGACTACTTCTGTGCAACTCCTTGTGAAAGGGATGTCAATGCAAGCCACAAATTGGGTATCACATATCTGTCAAAAATGTGAATTCAAACATATATAAGCAACTCACAGAATGCAGTTGTTAAAAAAAAAAACAAGAGTAAAAAAAAAAACAAGAATAGGGGCCGGGAAGGTGGCGCTAGAGGTAAGGTGTTTGCCTTGCAAGCGCTAGCGTAGGACGGACCACAGTTCAATCCCCCGGCATCCCATATGGTCCCCCCAAGCCATAGCCAGGAGTAACCCCTGAGTGTCAAATGGGTGTGGCCCAAACCCCCCCCCAAAAAAAACCAAGAATCAAAATGGATGAAAAAATAAACATATCGTTTACTGAGAGACATGAAAACAGTCATATTAAAAGATGCTAAAGATCATTAGCCATGAGGGAAAAGCAAATTAAATCTATAATCTCACTGCACAATTATCAGAATGGATAAAATTTATACTGTTGCTAATACCAAATGATGACAAGGAATAAGGAACAATCTCATATCTTGCTAGATAAACTGGTAAAGTACTGTGGAAAAAATATGAGCGCTTCTAAAATTAAATTCACAATTTCTAAGGAATTAGAAACTGTTCTCATGGGAATTAATCCTAAAGAAATGGAAGTTTATAATTATAGTTACCAGTAAAATAATTGCTTATGAGAGCTTTACTTATAATACATTAAAAATTGTAAACAACCTAACGAGTGAATGGCTAAACAAAGTTTAAGATATCAACAGCATGGAATACAACTCAACACTAAAAATAAATGAACTATTTGGACAGGAGAGATAGACAGTACAAGAGTTAAGAAACTTACTCATTCATAGCCAAGCTTGTTTAGATCCCTGGCACTGCCTTTGGTTCCCCCAAGCACCTCTACAAGTGATCCCTGAGTGTAGAGCCAGGACAGAAACCTAAACAACATCAAGTGTTACCTAAACACCAACCCTCCAAAATGAATTAAATCTACATACAAGATATATTTCCTACATGAATTTCAGAGATCACACCAAGTGAAAAACAGCTGATGCTGCCAATATAGACCTGAAGAAACAACAGTCAAAGACATCATTCCTGAGAAGTTTCTCCGAGCTGAAGAATGCTTGCACTCATATTGCAGATGCCCAAAGACTACCAGCTAAAAGTGATCCAAATAAAAGCACCCCAACGCACATCTTAATCACAATGATGAAAACATAGATAGATCTAGAATATCAGAAGCAGTAAGATCAAAAAGGGAAATTATATGCAAAGAATCAAACTTAAGATTTACAGATTTTTCACGAACAAACTTCCAGGACCAAAAGCAGTGGTGAAATATAGTGAAATTTCAATTTAATGAACGTTAGCCAAGAATACATCACCCAACCACTTTATGTCTAAAGTATAGCTCAAAAACTTTACAGACTCAAAATCAACTATAAGAGCATTACTGAAGGATCTATTTAAGGCAAGGCACACCCCACAAACACACCAAACTACAGAAAGGAT
The DNA here is from genome assembly GCF_024139225.1 of Suncus etruscus. NCBI lineage: Eukaryota > Metazoa > Chordata > Mammalia > Eulipotyphla > Soricidae > Suncus > Suncus etruscus. Next base: position 129,266,037 of record NC_064868.1, on the reverse strand, counting down.
TGCATAAAATCCCATGACAATCATCTCTATCAATATCAATAGACTAATCACACCAATTGATAGACAGAGAGTGGCCAAATGGGTTGCGAAAATTGAATACAACAGTTTTCTGCCTGCAAGAAACACATCTGAATAATCACAGCAAACACAAATTCAAAGTCAAAGATTGGAAGAAAAACTTCCTTAAAAGGGTGGGGTGGCCATATTAATATCAGACAATAAAGACTTTAGGCATAAAAAGGTTATGAGACAGAAAATGTCATTTCTTCATAATCAAGGGATGTGTTGTTGGGTTCGTGCTAGCAGCCCAGTGATATGATAAAGAGACCACCCAGCAATGGAAGTCACAAAGCGGGGTTTTATTTGCTTACCTAGCTAAGGGTCCAAGACTTCCACCTGGGAACAGGCTTCCAGTCAAAGACCCCAAGTCTAGAGCAGAGAGGAATATATAAGCCATAGCCAAGCATGCCCATGCCTCAGAGCTGAATGCACAGCCCCAGGAAGTAGATAAAAGAGATACACCATTCAAATGCCACAAGATACATAATTCAAATATTACAAGTCTGGTTTATTAAGGCCTATCCTGAGTGCAAGGACATGAGTGCCATGTTCTGGGTCTTATGTCTTCCTGTTTCCAAGTCTTATCTGAAGGCCATATTCCCACAAGCTAACAAGGGGGTTATAAAGAAGCAGTTTAGCAAAAGCAGAAAATTTCATGGGAATAAGAGAACCTCAGAATCCTACAGTATATATCAAAAAATAAATCACATGTCTAAATATATATGCACCCATTAAGGGGCCAGAAATACTTAAAAAATAACTCCTAATAAACTTGAAAGAAAGGCATCAATAGCAACACAATAGTGGTCAGAAACTTTAACACCATTGTTTCCTCTTTATAGATCAACCAGGGTGAATATCAACATGGATATACTAGCTTTAAAGGGAGAAATGGAAGGGAGTGACTTTGAAGATATTCATAGGGCTTTTTATCTCCCCAAAACTGAACAGACATTCTTCTTCATTAATGAACTGGAAACCCCCCAAAAATCAATAAATTTGGGGCTGGAGAGATAGCATGGTGGTAAGGCATTTGCCTTGCATGCAGAAGGATGGTGGTTCGAATCCCGGCATCTCATATGGTCCCCTGAGCCTGCCAGGAGCGATTTCTGAGCATAGAGCCATGAGTAACTCCTGAGCGCTGCCAGGTATGACCCAAAAAAATAATAAATCAATAAATTTAAGTGCTAGTTCTTTGAAAAAAAAAGATCAATAAAACATTTGAAAAATTCACAAAGAGAGAGTAAAAATTAATAAACCAAATCAAGAGTGAAAAGAGGAAAGTCACCCCACATACTACAGAAATTCAGAGCATAATCAGAGATTAATTTGATAATCTTTATGCCACAAGGCAGGTGAACCTAAAGGAACTGGATAAATTATTGGACTTCTATAATTTCCCAAGGTTGAAACAGGATGTTCTACAATATCTGTACAGGATTCCCACTATTCAGGCAATTGAAAGGTTAATCAAGATGCTTCCCAAAATCAAAAGTCCATGTCCAGATGGATTTACTAATTTGAATTCTTTCAAACCTTTAAAGAGGACCTACTGCCAATACTTTTCATGCTCTTCTAGGAAATAGTTTCTGATACAGAAAGCAGACTGAAACACCACCAAAAAAGAAAACTACAAGATGATATCTCTGATGAACACAGATGCAAAGATCCTCAAGCAAATACTAGCAAAGGGAATCCAACAACACAAGGTTTTACACCATGAACAAGCAGCATTCAGCAAAGATTCAGCCAAGGTTTAGCATATGCATAGCAAGTTGATCCATATATACACCATATCAACCAAAGAAAAAGAAAAATCATATGTTCATATCAATAAATGCAAAGGAAGAAGTCAAGTTCTCAATGTCTGCAGATGAAATGAAAATCCCAAAGACTATCAAAAACTTTCTATAAAATATAGACTTGTAATTAAAGTGGCAGGGTACAAAATTAATATGTAAAATTCCATGCCTTTTCTATATACTAACAATGAAAGAGAAGAAACATCAAAAATAATCCTATTAATAATTGTGCCACAGAAAATCAAGTACCTTGGAGTCAACGAGTAAAAAGGTGAAAGACCTATAAAAAGAAAACTGTAAAACACTGCTCCAAGAAATAAAAGTGGACACAGGAAATGGAGACACGTAACCTGCTCATGGATTGGGAGGATCAACATTATTTAAATGTCAATACTTCCCAAAGAATTTTACAAATTTAATGTAATTACCATGAGAACAGCCATGCCACCTTTCAAATAAGTGGATCAAACACTCTTGAATTTCATTTGGAACAATAAAGATGCATGAATAGCTAAAGCAATCCTTGGGGATAAAAAGATATGGGACATCACTTACCCCAACTTAAACTGTAGTAAAAGCAGTAGTCATTAAAATAGCATGGTATTGGAAATAAAGATAAACTCTCAAATCAATGGAATAGAATTGAATATTCTGAGAATTACTCCAGGTATAAGGTCCATTAATGTTTCATTAAGGGGCAAGAAATACAAAGTACAGCAGAAAAACCCTCTTAAAGGTGTTGTTAGTACAATTGTTTAACTACAGGCAAAAAGTGAACTCAGACCTCTCTCTAATACCATGAACAAAAGTGAAATCAAAATGGTTTAAAGACCTTGATATCAGACCCGAAACTAAAAGGTACATAGAGGAAAACGTAGGCAGAATACTCCATGACATTGAAGCTAAAGATGAATCAACGATGTCCAACCTAGTGGAAGCAAAGATAAGCAAATGGGACTACATTGAGCAGCTTCTGCACTTCAAAGGAAACAGTGACTAGGATACAAAGACTACCTGGTAAGATCCACCTTATTTTATCTAAAACCAAGATCATCCCTGGTTTCTTTGTATCTGTTCCTTTACAACCCAAGACAAAGATGGTCTTATATGTAAACCTGGACAGGACAGGCTCAGGATAGCTGCCTCACCTGGGGGTGGGCCCTGGACTCAATAAAAACAGTTCTGGCAGGCAGCTTGGTGGAGATACTAGAAGAAGATGGCCAGATACTAGAAGATACTAGCAGAAGATGGCCAGACTATCTGTGTTTCACCCTTAGCCTGGTCTGGATTATTTCATGCTGAACCGTAATTCAAAGTCTTTCATTTGGGGCTGGAGAGTCAGCATATGGGGTGATTTGACAACTCCCCATGTATGGGAGAAACTATTCAACCCAATATCCATCAGATAATGGGTTAATATCTAAGTTATACCAGACACTGATGATAGAATGTAGCAAGGAAAAATATTGAACCCTATCCAAAAATGGGAGGAGAAATGAAAAGACAATTTTCTGTTTTTTATAAGACAATTTTCTTAAAGAAGAAATACAGATGGCCAAAAGGCACATGAAAAAAATGCTACACATCAGTAATTAACAGGAAGATGCAAATTCATACCACAGTGAGATATCATTTCACACCACAGAGACTGGCACAAAAAGAACAAGCAGTGCTGGCATGGATGTAGAGAAAAGGGGAGTCTTATTCACTGCTGGTGGGAATATAGACTGGTCCAGCCTTTTTGGAAACAATATATAGAGATTTCTCAAAAAATTAGAAATTGAGCTTCCATAGGATCCAGCATTATCACTCCTAGGGTTATACCCTAAGAACCCAAAATCACCATGCAGAAAAGCCCTCTACATTTCTCTATGTGTCACAGCAATATTTGTAATAGTCAGAATCTAGAAATAAAGCAAGTGCCTGAGAAGAGAGTTATATGAGTTAGATATAGATGAGTTAGATATGTATAAGTTAGAGATATCAGTAGCTAAAGAAAGTCTGGTACATCTGTATAATGGAATATTACACAGCTGTTAGGAAAAATAAAGTCAAGAAATTTGCTTATACATGAGTGGATATGGAGATTATACTGAGTGAAAGGAGTCAAAGTCATAGAATAATCTAACTAACTCATTTGTAGGATATACAAAAAATAAAACATAGTATGGTAATAATGTCCAGAGACAATAAAGGTAAGTTCCAGGAGGACCAGTCCATTTTAAGAACCTTGCCACAATGAGTATTGAATGCCATTAGGGCAGTGAACCATCCACTATCACAATGATAGCTGAATCTGATCTCTCTGGACAAGAACTGGGTGCTGAAAGGGGATAGAGTGATAGGCATGGTACGTCTTCATTTGCAGTAGTACGAACCAGTATCAAAAATAAAAGAGAAAGAGAAGTAAAATGCCTGCCCCGGAGGCAGGCAGGAGAGGAAGGGTGGGAAAGAAACTAAGGACGCTGGTGGTAGGAAATGAGCACTGGAGAAGAGTGGTGTACAGTCTATGTCTGAAGCTCAACCACGATGCAAAAATGAAGTAATTATAAAAAAGACAGAATGTTATGGCTATAAAAAGGTAACTCATGAAGCCAGAGCAATCGTAGAGCAGGAAGCATGCTTGCCTTGCACAAGCTGACCATGTAGCGCCCTAAAGATCATCAGAGAACCACCAAGAGTGATTCCTGATTGTGGAGCAAGGTGACACCCTGTACCCTAAAACAAACAAAAGAAGACCCTCTTTATGTGACATCTAATCTGCCTCTTTATTCCCTACATACCCAAACCCCGCTAGCTAGGTCATCTGTTTTGCAATCCAAAAGCAAGGGGTTATCATCTTTCAATGCTATGTATTGTCTGCTTTGGTTCTCTGTCTATTACCAATGTGTGAGGTCATTTAATATTTTCTTTTTCCCTGATATTTGTTTAACATATTCCAGTTCCATCCAAGTAATAGAGAACTGTAATATTACATCTTTTCTGGTGTCTGCCATAGAAGCAGGTTGTATGTACTTGGAGAAGGGACGGAAGGAACTAGGTAAATTGGTGTCGGGAAATGAATGCTGATGAAAGATGTGATGAAACATTGTATGACTGAAAATAAACTATCAACAACTTTTTAACTATGTATCTCTAAGTGATTTAATTTTTTTTTGTTTTGGGGCCACACCCGTTTGACGCTGAGGGGTTACTCCTGGCTATGTGCTCAGAAATCACCCCTGGCTTGGGGGGACCATATGGGACGCCGGGGCATACGCTAGCGCTTGCAAGGCAGACACCTTACCTCTAGCGCTACCTTCCCGGCCCCATAAGTGATTTCATTTTTTTAAATAATGAAAGAAAAAAATTTATTTTCTCTTATTACAGCTGCATAGCATCCCATTATATTTATAAAGACCACAGTTTCAATACCCATTCATTTTTACTGGACATTTGGGCTGTTATATTCTAGCTTTTGTACTAAGGACTGTAGTGTTATTTTATATCTTGATTATGTCAATGGTTACATGAATATATACATGCAGTGATAACACTGTTTAACTCAATATTTATTGCAAATGAGTGTACATTTTTCAGTTTTGTTGGGTTTTTTTTTGGGGGGGTGCCACTTCCATCAGTGTTCAGGGATACTCCTGGTTCTGTGCTCTTATAAGAGACCAGTCAGTCCTGGGGACTTCAAAGGACCATATTTGCAGTTAAGTATTGAACCTAGGTCAGTTAAGAACAAGAAAAATTGCCTTAGACACTGAAGTACAGCTCCAACTTATGTATAAAGTTTTGCAAAACATTGCTATTATAGAAAGATATGATTAGCCAAAATTATTGTTAATATATCAACTTTTTTGGGGGGGCCATACCCATTTGATGCTCAGGGGTTACTCCTGGCTAAGCGCTCAGAAATTGCCCCTGGCTTGGGAAGACCATATGGGACGCTGGGGGATCGAACCGTGGTCCTCCCTTGGCTAGCGCTTGCAAGGCAGACACCTTACCTCTAGCGCAACCTCGCCAGCCCCAATATATCGACTTTTTTATTTTTGAGACACACCTGTTGACTCTAGGGGATACTCCCAATTTTGTGTTCTCTGGTAACTCCCGAAGTGTTGCAAGTCAGCCCCTGAAGAGGTTGACTGATGGAGGGATGGAGGATGAGGCCTTTCTCTTAAAGCTCGGAGCACGTGTCTGCCACCCTGTCTAGCCCACGGTTCTGAGGTGAAACGGCGGGTAAACAGCTCACAGACAGTCAGGCTCGTGGAAATATTCGCTTTATTCGGTGGACAAAACTGAAGTCCCAAGACTCAGCTTCAGTTCCAGCCAAAAAGCCCTGGCCTTCCACAGACCCTTGCTTTTATGCCCCAGAATCAGGTACCACCCAATGGTGGGAGCAGAATCAGGTACCACCCTAGAGTGGGGGCAGAATGCCAGGTCACACCCTAGGGTAGGGCACAATCACAGATCAGGGTAGGGTCAGTAACATAATAATCCCATTCAAATGTTTACATACACAACACCGAAGTGCTTAGAAAACATGCGATAGAATCCAAACAATCTGTATGTTTCCATGCACTCAGCCTGTTGAGCCACCGCTCTAGTACACACTATTATTCTTTATTACTGTTGGGACTAAGCATAAGGGACTCATGCATGCAAGACATATGCTCTACTTCTAAAATACATACACAGCCTATTCTGTTTGTTTTGTTTTCAGGCTTGCTCATTCCTAGGTTTGCACTCAGGGATCACTCCTAGTGAGACAATGCGAATCATGTGAGGTGCTGGGGACAGAACCTGGGACAACCTTATGTAAGATAAACACCTGACCCACTGCACTCTATGTATAGCCCCATTCTTATAAATGTATGATTATCTGTAACTATCTCAAAAGAAACAGTTAAAGAAATGGGGCAGGGGCGGCGAGGTGGCGCTAGAGATAAGGTGTCTGCCTTGCAAGTGCTAGCCAAGGAAGGACCGTGGTTCGATCCCATATGGTCCCCCCAAGCCAGGGGCAATTTCTGAGCGCTTAGCCAGGAGTAACCCCTGAGCATCAAATGGGTGTGGCCCCAAAAACCAAAAAAGAAAAAAAGAAATGGGGAAAAAATATAACTCGACAGACTAAGTACATGTGTTGCATTTAGGAGGCCAGTGTTCAGTTATCATAACTACATGATACACTGTGTACCAAAAAGACAGTAACCCCCAATGATCAGAGTGTGGCTCAAAAACAAGTTAAAGATTCTTAAAAATAATTACTTAGGGGCCGGAGCAATAGCATAGTGGTAGGGTGTTTGTCTTGCATGTGGCTGATCCAGGATGGACCTTGGTTCAATTCTCCGGCATCCCATATGGTTCCCCAAGCCAGGAGCGATATCTGAGTGCATAGCCAGGAATAATCCCTGAGTGTCACTGGGTGTGGTGCAAAAAACCCAAAAAGAATAATAATAATAATAATAATAATAATAATAATAATAATAATAATAATAATAATAAAACAATAATAATAATTTAAAGAAATCATTGGGGCCGGAGATAGCACAGTAGTAAGGCATTTGCCTTGCACGTGGCAGACCTGGGATAGACCTGGTTCGATTCCTGGCATCCCATATGGTACCCTGAGCTTGCCAGGAGTGATTTCTGAGCACAGAGCCAGGAGCAGCCTCTGAGCATAGGTGGATATGGCCCAAACAATCAATCAATAATAAACTGCTTAAAAATAATACTTTAAAGATATCATGTAATAGTAGAGAAAATTCATAATCATGAAAGCTTCAGCAACAAACAAAAATTTTTAAAAGAAATCTCTGCTGGTAAAGGTGCAATAACAGTAATCTTGTACATCACTATTTTAATCATGCTATTGAGCTATAAAAGTTAAGAATTGAGCTAGAGAAGAGAAGACACTTATCTTGCACACAGCTTACCCAAGTTCAATGCCTAATCCTCGTCTAATGTCTTCCCCCAAGACACATACCTGAGCAGGGATCCAGTAGTAATTCCTCAACAGCAGTGGGTCTTATCCACACAAAAAAAATGGCTGCAAGAAATCAAACACCCTACCTTCAACTCTAGCTCCTATGTTTTTAATCTGGCAGCTTTGTTTGGCTAATAATAAGTAAAAATAAAACTGACATCCATCAAATTCCACATTCCATCACCACCATAATGCCAAATATAAAATTCTAACAACAGGTATTGGCCTATTTTTTGTTTTTCTTGTGGGGCAGTTGTTTTTGTATTTGGAGTCACACCTGGCCATATTCAGGGATAACTGCTGGCTCTAAGTCGGAATGACCCCTGTAGGAGTAAGAGAACAAAATATAGTGCTAGGGTTTGAAGCCAGGCCAGAAGTATGCCAGAAAAGTGCTCTGACCCCTGTACTAACTCTTAGGCCCTGGAATTGTCTTGTTTAGCATCTATCCAAAATAAGGCCATGGTACAAAACATGATAGGTAACTAAAATAGATAAACTGGATAAATGAACACATAGATTAATGAAGTCTTTTTTTTTTCAGTGCTAAAAATTCGAACTTATTACATCACACATGTGAAGCATCTGCCCTACTCCTGGGACACATCCCTGACCCTTATTCCCTTAGGTGCCTAGTCAATCATCAGGATTAAAAAAAGAAGTGGGCTCAAGAGATGGGTCAAAGGGCTGGACTATTTGGCTTGCTTGCAGGAATCCTAGCTTTGCTCCCCAGTGCGTTGGTTACCCAAATCAAAAAGAAAGTTTCTAGTTAAATCCAATTATAAGGCATTTTCAAATATTTTCTAAAAGTCATGAATGTTAAAAAAAAAAACACGTGGTATATAGTATATCGTGGTATCATATAGTATATCGAACCAAAGTTGAAAATACCAGATTACTTAAAATGGTACCCCATGTACAGACAACTTCCATATATAGTAATTCATTTGGAAATGGTGAATTAAGAATTATATCTATATGCATATAATGACTAGAAGTTGTATATGCAGACCTTCGAGGAAAAAACAGAAATGTATAAGAATCTTTTAATAAAATCTATTACACACAAATGAATATATAATGCAAATGAGAGAAATTCTGGAATCACCATGCCAACTATCGGAAAGCAAAAAATAAGGATTCGCTCAGGGTTTTACAACTAGCTAGAGCTGGAATTAAACTTGAAGCTCCTTAAGTCTTTTTTCTTTTCTTTTCTCACTTAGTTAAGACTCATCTTTATCCACGTACCCAACTCTTAAGCAAAATTGTAAACACTGGAATCTGGAGTCAAGTATATATAGGTCAATGATGAGAGAGTGTACAGTGCATATCTACAAGGCCCTGAGTTCACATGCACGGGAATGTCACCCTTTTTAAAAATGTAAAAACAATTTAGATATATTGATCTACGTCACTAAATTTATTCAGCTTTGAAGTGTTGCTTTACAACTTTGGCAGATTTGTGGGTGTCCTCACTTTTATCATATCAGAACAATAAAAACAGAATGTGATGTCTCCTCCTCCATCTAAATAGTATAAAATGTATTAATTGTAAGTGGTGTAACAGAAATCTTACAAATGTTGTTACATTTTCCTAGTTCCAACTGAAAGAGAAACTATGTTACATTAGAAAGAGACCTTGAACTATTAGCATTTTGAGCTATATGCCCAATGTAAGGTGAACCAAAAAGCACTGTGTACGAAAATCAGTTTAAAATAATCTGGATTTAGGGCCCGGAGAGATAGCACAGCGGCGTTTGCCTTGCAAGCAGCCGAACCAGAACCTAAGGTGGTCGGTTCGAATCCCGTTGTCCCATAGGGTCCCCCGTGCCTGCCAGGAGCTATTTCTGAGCAGAGGGCCAGGAGTAACCCCTGAGCACCGCCGGGTGTGGCCCAAAAACCAAAAAAAAAAAAATCTGGATTTAACAATCATCTGTAGTGTTTCTCAGGCTCTTCTTCACCACATGACCCTTTTCCAACCTGCTTCCTTTCGGTGTCTGTGCCCTGTTCTACCAGCTGGTCTATTCTCCTGTTATGTATGCTCTGAATCCCAGAGACATTATTATTTTTATTTCATCTCTGGCCCCTTTGGAATATTCTTGGAAAACATAGGAGTCACATGGCCCTTGGGAAAAGAAAACGCTGCTAGAAGAAAGACTGAGAAGGGAGCTCAATGGGCTGGAGCACATGGTTTTAATGCAGAAATCCTGAGTCGGTGGCTCCATCGCTGACATAGCATGGTCCCTAGAGTACTGCCAAGAGGGACCCCAGAGCTCTGAGGTACTAATCATTTCAGATCCCCGCAGGGGGGGCGGCCCCCAAGCAAAAACAAGCAAAAGCTATTATCTGGTGGAGATTTTTCAAAAAAGGAAGACATGAAGTCCCAGGATATAGGGTGTAACCGGCTTCATCTCAGTCATAGTGTTTCTAAGCCTGAATTGACAGGTTGTAGAATGAAACACCAGCAGGATCTTTATTGGAGCTGAAATGCAGCATCCGAAATCTTGGCCATGAGGAAGGTGAGCCGTTGATCGAACCGCTCATGAAGCAGATGGTTGAAAAAAATCGTATTTTTTTGCCAAGGGAGTCATTGACTGGCCACTGTGCCCTCCTGCTGTCTGTCCCCGAGGTCCCTTAAAGGCGCAAGGGGGAAGCGGGCACCATCATTGATTTCCACGGGGGTCCGAACAGATCCATGCCCCAGAAGGAGATGCTGGCGTGAAGAGGGGAAGTGACAGCTCCTTCCAAATATGTCCCCGTTTTATGGGGTGAGCCCAGCGCTCGCCTTCGCCCTGGGTTTCCCAAGTGCCCTCGACCAGCCCGCTAGCCGGGAGTTACTGGAGGGCACCCACGGGAGGAAGAGGAAGTGAATGGAGGAAGGCTCCATCGACGGCACCTACGAGGGAAGGATGTCGCGAGCGAGCGGAGAGGCGACAGCTGCAGAGATCCAGCTGTTTTCTGCCGGCCTGGAGGAGCCGGCAGCTCCGGGATCCTCGGGGGTCAGTTGGGGAGCCCGGGCATCCCTCCCTCCCTCGGATGCCCAGGGCGGAGGCTGGCCGAGCCGGGGGGGCTGGAGCCCTCCAGGAGGGGGTGGCCGGCGCGGACCAAAATGGAGCGGAGATCTCGGGGCGGCCGAAAGGTCGTTTGGAGGGCTCCCCGGGGGTCGCGGCCCGTGGGGAAGATGCTGCCGGGCAGAGGGAGAGGAGACAGAGCGAGATCGGGGCACCGCACAGTACCCAGCGGCGGCAGCCCCGAAAGCGGGGCGCAGGGGCCGGGGCGCGGGGCTCTACTTACCCCGCCTGGTGCCGACGGTCCGGGGGTCCGCGGCGGCCGGGACTCGGGGCCGCGCGTCCGTTCCTGGCGAGGCGCACGGGGCCGGAGAAAAAGCGGCCGGCGAAGCGCGCGCAGCCGGGGGGGGGGGCGTGGGCGGGGCGAGGGCGAGGCGGGGCGGCGCGGGAGCCGGAAAAGAGGCGCCCGCAGGGGCGGGAGGAGCGCGGTGGTGTGGCGGGGCTGGCCGAATCGCGCGCCGCGCCCGCCCGTGACGTGGCCGGGGGCGGGCCGATCGGCCACTGTGGGGGCTGCGGGGGCTCGAGGGGCCAGAAGGAACCCCCGCCCGCACCCCTGGGTGTTGCAGAGACCCGCTACAGAGGCTCATCGGGGGCCATCTGGGACCTCTTCCTTCCCAGGGAGATCTTGACATCTTCCAGCCACCTTGCATCAGGATCCCCTGAAGCACAGCTGGTCCCCCGCTTCCATCTTGATCGCCCAGTTCGCACACTCTCCCAGCCCTGCCACTGCCCTCCTTGGAAAGGTCATAGCTCCGCTCCCTGCCTTGTTCCCTCAGGGTGATATGACCAAAGAGTTCTTTTTTGTTTGTTTGTTTTTGTTTTCGTTTTTTGGGCCACACCCGGCGGTGCTCAGGGGTCACTCCTGGCTGTCTGCTCAGAAATAGCTCCTGGCAGGCACGGGGGACCCTATGGCACGCCGGGATTCGAACTAACCACCTTGGGTCCTGGGTCGGCTGCTAGCGAGGCAAACGCCGCTGTGCTATCTCTCAGGGCCCTGACCAAAGAGTTCTTAACTGATAAGGAAAGGGCACGGTGGGAGCAGTTTTAGGGACCCGGGCCATTCATCCAAGTCTTGTTCTCAATCAATCCATTGTTTTTCTAACTAAAATTATCAACTGTCCCAAACTTTGTGTCTTCCCAGGACAGAAGATAATTAATTGCAAGCTACTTAGAATACACTGTGGCCAATAGATGACACTGAGCACCAAATGTCTCCCAGTTCTCACTGAAAACTTCATATCACTTGGTATTCTCCACTTTCCCATGGTTACCAGTATGCCTGTGTGCGTCTCCGTGTGTGTGTGTGTGTGTGTGTATGTGTGTGTCTGTCTGCGTGTGTGTGTCTGTGTGTGTGTGAGGCAGTCTTAAAACTGACGACACATTGAACCATTAAAATGGTTCATGATGAATTATGGATAATGGATCCAGGACCCCTCAAATATGATGATGTGGGTCAGACTGAAGTTGAGAAATTTTCATTTTTAATAAGCACGCCAAGCAATATGGTTTGTGGTTGGAGGCCCACACTCTGAGAACATAGAAGTCCAAGCTTGTATATATTACCATTCTTAAGTAGAATTACTCATCTAAAATTTCCAACAGATTCACCCACTTACATATATATGTATACATATATGTATATATATATATATAAATATTACCATGGAGGCCACATAACTTCCTTTTTTGAGATTGACCTAGAAAGTTTAGGACTTCCAACCAGTTAATTGTCAGTTTTACTTTATGAGATCTTGTTCAAATACCAAAAAGGTGTCATCACTTGTCAGCTATATATTTTACTTCATCCTTACAGTACACAGAGCACTGTCATCAATAGTAGTGTTAACACACATACATACACACACACATGGAGTAATGATCATGCTTGCCCTCCACTAATTTAGCATCTTAAGGAACAGAAGCATAGATACAGTACAGACCCAACATTTTTATCCATTTAATATTGAATATTTGGGGTACTTTCATATCCATATAGCAAGCACTGGAATGAACACTGAATGATTATACATATATATAATTCTTGAGTTTTATGGATATACATAGAAAATTTTATGTATAACGGATGTTATAAATAAAACATAAATGTGCACATGGAAATATGTATATCAAATTTGCGCATATACATAGTTGCTATGTGCCAAGTACTGCAACATACACTGAATGCGCATGCACATGCATACTTCAATCAATGGAGCTTTTTGTATGTGGGAGTAAGTTTCCAAGAAGTGAATCACTGGGTCAAATGGAAGCTGCCCAATTTTTCAGAGAGCAGCTTAGGTTATTATTACACTTACAGTGAGACCATTTTTGGTCTTGGTTTCTGACTTCACCAGTTGTTTCAGACATGCCACTGAAGAGAAGCTTTGACCCGGTTACTGGATCTGAAAAAAGTAAAGGTCCTGCCAGGGACAAAACATAACTTGTTTGTGTAAATATTAACACCGAGCCTGGCTGCTTTCAGTTAGGACATAAGAGGGAATTATTATTATACAAACCTGTGATGTTTAACACGCAAAGACTTGTTACAGTCAGTCACTGAGGAACAACAGTTGCTTTCTGCCGTTCCATAAATAACTAATAGTAAGAGCAGCCTGTCTATCTGTTTCAGCTTCTTGTTACAGGAGAGAAAAATGGTCCAGACCTGTGATCTGTTCCTGCAACAGAACTAGCCTATTGAATTCTTGGCTTCAAGAACTTGACTTTTAGTAAGTTGTTTTTCATGTCTTCAGTGCATTTTATGGGTGTTTTCTTTGTGTGTGTGTGTGGGGGGGAGTTGTGCTACATCCAGCAGGTTCAGTGCTGATTATATGGGGGATATATGTGATACCGAGGACTGAACTAGAGGAAGTCATGTGCAAGGCAAGCAACTCAATTCATGAAATATCTCTTCACACCTTTTCATTTTCAAAGCTGTGGTTCATAGCCAGTACCTCACAGAAATAAGGCAACTTTCTACCACTCAGTTGTTATGTTTCCGTCTATTACATTGTATTTTGTATCTGTCAGCTGTACTAAACACTTCCCTAACTCCTATTTCTGTTTCTTGATTATCTTTAGTTGGGTTCATAGTTCTGAGTAAGACTTCTTTCCAAGGGGGGCCGATAGAACGGTAAGGCAGACTGGAGAATGTGGTAGGAAACCCTGGCTGTCTGCTTCTTGTTACTTTTGTACAAGTCATTTCACTAGCATCTGTTCCTCCATCTGTAAAACAGGAACACTGATTCCCTGTCCTCTTAACTCATAAACAATATTGGAAATGTTCTTTCTAAAATGTCAGGCAGTTGGTTGGTGCAAGTTGCTCCTGGGTTGCTAGACAGAATTTCTGATGAGACTATAGTTTTTTTAAAGAAGGATTGTTTTGACCCTAAAACAAAGTGAAAAAATGACAACATAGGAATAGTGTGAATGGATTGGGTTTCTTTTCAGAAATATAGTTATTCTTTCCTCTAGATCGTGATATGGTAGGAGAGAGAAGGTAGCCAAAACTTTCAACATTAATGAAAACCTAAGTGATCATTATCTTAAAATGCGAGTAATTTCTTGATCTGATAAATACACCTATATTACACACTGGCATATACACATTGGTGTGTATGTATACATAGTCATACATACAGATAAAACTGATGCCTTCAGGCTCTTTCCCTTTTATCTATCTTGTAGTTGTCACAATGAAACACTCCATATCTATAAAGATGTGAAAACTTTGAATTTGTGAAAAATTGATAGAAGTAGAGAAAATCGTGACAAGCAAATTAAGTCAGAACGGGAAATGCAAAAACTAAATAAAATCACTCATTATATAAACAAAACAAGGTACTAAATAGTGTTCCATGATTATAAACTGAGATTATAAAACTGAGATTACCAAGCAGGAGCTAGAGAAAAAAGGAACATATGGACTAGAAGTAACATCATAAGGACTTTGGCTAAAGGCCTTTGACATGTTGGTGGTGGTGAGTGGCAATAATTGTATATCAAAACAATAACTACATTACAATAATAATTTTATGTGTTTTAGGGCCAGACACAGTGGTACTGAGGATGTACTCCTGGCTCTGTGCTCAGGAATTACTCCTGACAGTGCTCTAGGAAAGATATGGCATGCTGGGGATTGAAATGGATTGGTTGCATGCAAGCAAACACCCTGCCCACATAAAGTCTCTCTCCAGCCTCTGAAATATAATGATTTTTTTAAAACAAAAATAATTAGAAATATAAAACAAGACTCTTTCCTTCCCTCTTTAAATAATATCTTCTGGATATACTACAGTATAGCAGGTAAGGCACTTGCCTTAGACAAATCTCATTTGGGTTTGCCTCCTGGCCACACAAACAATCCCCTGAACCTGTCAGGAGTGATCCCTGAACACTGAGCCAAAAGTAACCCCTGAGTGCCACCAGACATGGCCCCCTGTTATGTATATAAACATTTCCATAAGATTATTATGCTACTGATCCTACCCTAATCAATACTTGTGCCCTACCCTAGGGTGTGACTAGGCATTCTGCTCCCACCCAGGGTGGTACCTGATTCTGATGTATACAAGCAAGGGTCTGTGGAAGGCAGGGGCTTTTTGTGTTTTTGTTTTTGTTTTTGTTTTTGGGTTATACCCGGCAGCGAAATCGCTCCTGGCAGGCTCGAGGGAACCATATGGGATGCCAGGATTCGAACCACCATCCTTCTGTGTTTAAGGCAAATGCCTTACCGCTGTGCTATCTCTCCGGTCCCCAGGCAGGGGCTTTTTGGAGGCCTGATTCTGGGGCTTTTGGCTTCAGCCATGTCCACTGAATAAAGCTGATATCTTCGGAGGCCTAACTGCCTGTAGCTTTCGACCGCCGCATTCATCTCAGAACCGCTGGCTGAACAGGGTGGCAGACACATGGTCCGAGCTGGAAGAGAAAGACCTCATCCTCCATCCCTCCATCAGCCAGCCCCATCAAGGGCTGTTACGCAACAGTCCCCCTAAAACAAAACCTCGTTGTGTGTGTGTTTGTGTGTCCATAGCAAGCACTACACTGACAAGCACTATAAACAAAGTGTTTACAAGCACAAAGTGGGACCCAGGTAAGCACCAAGTTCCCTTGTATATGAAACCCCAGTCATTCATTGGTGATTCCGAAAACAATTAAAGGGAATGGAAAGGAGAAACAAATAAAAAGTAAAAATAAGAAATGAATGTGTTAAATGCAAATAAAAGGACAAAATATTCATGTCATCCATAAGGCCAAACCCAGATAAAAATGGGTTCTAGCTGCCATCAAATATGAAAAATACTTATTTCATGAATGTTTGTCTACTTTCTTTAGTGATTTTACTTCAGTATTGTTTGGAGAAAAAGATAGATCACCAATTCTAACCATTTAAATATCTTAATTTTCCTTTCCCTTTCACAGATAAGAGACCATCATCACCCATTATTTTTTTAATATGTGATGCCTCTATTTCTTAACATCACCCATTCTTAAAAAGAAAAATCAAGGGGCCTGAATGATAGAGCAGAAGGTAAGGCACTTGCTTTGCACATGACTTACTCAGCTTTGATCCCTGGCAGCCCAATATGGACCCCGAAGCTTACCAGAAGTGATTCCTGAGTATAGAGCCAGGATTCCTGAGCACAGAATTGTGTGTGCTCCCAAATCAAAACAAAACAAAATAAAGTAAAATAGCTACAACATTTTAAAATGCTTCTTACTTGGTGACTTTGACTATTAGAGCTAAGAGATTATATAGAGGTAGGGCAGGAATATGGAAACCATATGAGACTCTAGACCAAATTACATAATCTCTTCATTGCCTTGGTCACTTCATCTGCAAATCAGATATGATATTGGCACTTGATGAGTAAGAGGTTTCTGAAGGAGGATGAAATAACATCATTCTCATTAAAAGTCCAACCTTTGCTAAGTGTTCTGAAAACAGTGACATTTAATTACCAACTCTGACCTTATTTTACAAGGAACCCAAGTCAAAGCATGTCCCTTACATTTTATCATACTTGAGTCTTTCCCTACATGCACCTACTTACTTTGAGATTTTCCTTAGAGTTAAAAGCTAAATTCCTTAAGAAGTCATTTTTAACCACCACCTTCACTTTCATCTACTCACTCTCTGACTTACAACCTAAGCTCTCTCCCTTGAATCCTCTCTAAGCAACCCAGGCTAATGCCTTCTACGAAATGGACAAGCCCCATCATTATACTTATTCTGCTTTGAACACTTATTCAAAGTGATCCTTCTTCAAAATAAAATAGCCTCGGAAAACTGTCTCCTTCAGTTGGAACACTTAACATGCCAAGTGGTTATTCCAGTAGAAAACCTGTAGCAACAAGAACGAATGATATTGGTTACTTATTGAGTAGTTTGTGCCAGGCACAGCCCCAAACACTATATACATTCTTTTATATTACCCTCACAATCAGACTGTTACTGTTTTAAAGAGAATGGTATGTATGTAGGTATGAAAAAGTAATGTTTTACATGTCCATCTGGTTACATAAGCTCATCTGAAAGTGAATAAAAGTCTTGTTTTGGAACATCCTATCATATTAGACCCATTGGCTCCATGGGGGATAGCTTAAAGATGAACTCATAGATTTTGAGAGTCATTTCTAGCTACATTGTGTATCTAATCCAAAACATCTATACAAAAGTAGCTTTTAGAATAGATAACAAAGCTCAACTTTCTGTGAGCTCATTGCACTTCTATTGACAAAAGAGTACCACAAATCTGATTTTGTTGCCGTTAGGCAAAATTCAAGTATTACTATGTAGATTTGGCTGATGAATTTGGTCCTCGCTGTGACTGATCTCTTCATTGAGTCAGGTATAATTCAGGCCCTATTTGAAGATGTCTAAACTCTTTGTGTTGCAGATGTACTTCACTATACGTAGACTAGTACACCCCTAAAAGGCATTTCCAAGCAAAATTTCACACAGCAAGACCTTTTTCTTTTTGTTATTTTCCTTATGTTTTTTTTTTTTTTTTGGTTTTTGGGCCACACCCGATGGTGCTCAGGGGTTACTCCTGGCTGTCTGCTCAGAAATAGCTCCTGGCAGGCACGGGGGACCATATGGGACACCGGGATTCGAACCAACCACCTTAGGTCCTGGATTGGCTGCTTGCAAGGCAAACACCGCTGTGCTATCTCTCTGGCCCCTCATACTCTTGGGTGTGCTCCCCTCCTTACACACACACACACACACACACAATTGATTAACTCAAATTCTTATTAGGCACTAAAGTTGTCAACTGCTCTCTACTAGTATTATGGTTACCTAGAACTACCTAGGACCTGCCCTGAGAAAGCAAGAAACTCAGAATCCCCATACCTTGTCTACAAGTCAAAGGAAAGGAAATGTCTTCAAAGTTCAAAGTATGTCACTTTTTACAGGGAATTAAATTAATCATCAAAAAGTGAAAGTTACAGTGTTTTTGAGGTTGTAGAAGCTATGAAATAAAATAAATAGTTTATCAGATCTACTTGTCAGAACTTCTGAAAAGGAAATGATACTTTGTCCTTTTTTGTGCCAGTTACAGTGTTTGATAAACATCTGTGACACACATTGCAAAATGTAGATTAAGAAACCTTGGAACAGAGGGCAGATCATGCACACACACACACACACACACACACACACACACCCCACATATGTATAGAGGCATTAGACTAATACACAAGTGGAGACTATGATATCAGAACTTCATATAGTCTGTGTCCTGGACCCTGTAATGGTTTTTTAAAGTATTTTATTGATATTTTTTAACTTAAGGTTCATTACCATCCATGCAGATAAAGATATAGTATGTATTTGTCTTAAAAATGTAAATAATAGCCCCGGAGTGATGGTCACACAGTTGGCCCAATCATCATCCCATATAGTTTTCCTAGCCCAACAGAATTTCTAAGTGCAGAGTCAGGAATAACTAACCCCTTAGAACCCCTTGGTGTGGCCTGAAATCTCCCTAAAATAAATTTTAAAAAAGAAATACAAAGTATTGGGGCCGGAGAGATAGCATGGAGGTAGGGCGTTTGCCTTGCCTGCAGAAAGAAGGACGGTGGTTCAAATCCTGGCATCCCATATGGTCCCCGGAGCCTGCCAGGAGCAATTTCTGAGCACAGAGCCAGGAGGAACCCCTGAGAGCTGCCGGGTGGGACCCAAAAACCAAAACAGGGGCCAGGCGGTGGCGCTGGAGGTAAAGTGCCTGCCTTGCCTGCGCTAGCCTAGGACGGACCGCGGTTCGATCCCCCGGCACCCCATATGGTCCCCCAAGAAGCCAGGAGCAAATTCTGAGCGCATAGCCAGGAGTAACCCCTGAGCGTCACAGGGTGTGGCCCAAAAACCAAAAAACAAAACAAACAAAAAAAAACCAAAACAAACAACAAAGAAATACAAAGTATGTACCATTTGAACATCTAAAAATAGAATTTATAGTTATAAAGATCTTTAAAGATGACCCAGAGTGCAATCATTTCTTCATTTACAAATAAAAATATTTGTGCTCCCTGAATTTTAAGTAGCAATGTAGCTAACTATTGATTTCAGAATTAAGGGGCCGGAGAGATAGCATGGAGGTAAGGCGTTTGCCTTTCATACAGGAGGACGGTGGTTCGAATACCAGCATCCCATATGGTCCCCGAACTAGCCAGGAGAGATTTCTGAGCCTAGAGCCAGGAGGAACCCCTGAGCGCTGCTGGGTGTGACCAAAAAACAAAACCAAAACCAAAAACAAAAAAACAGAATTAGGAATTGGAACAGTCACCTGGCTCATAATTCAAAAGTATTCCTGCTTTGCTATATTTTCAACCTTTTATCAATTTTCCAGAGATCCAATCCTGTAACAATCAAAATAAATAGAATCACAAAGCATTTAATTGTTCAAAAGTGCTTGGATAAGAAAGATCAGGAACAACTAAAGAAAAACAGAAAAATGTCATTTGCCCAATTTACATGGAAAAAGTGTCTGAAAAAGGAAGTGGAAAATTTGAGGGGAGATTTTGGAAAATAAGATGAGTTATTTTCCTTTACCTAATTTTTTTTTCAGAAAAAAGAGCAAGTGTCTCAACATTTGTCAATCATTTCCATTTAATGTGTCATCTCATCAAGATCAGCTCAAGGTTGCAAACTTCTTACCCAATGCGCAAGTAGAGTTGAAAATATTAACTTGTCCTATGAACTTCCTGTTGCTCATATGTCACTTTATTTTTTAGTGTTTGGGCACACCCAGTGGTACTTGGGTTAACTCCTGGCTGTGTACTCAGGGATCACTTCTGGCAGGAGAAGGTCAGAAAAGGTCATGTGCAATGCCCAGGCTTTATTTACTATACTATCTCTCTGGGCCTTACATCATCTGTCACTTTTATCGGCTACTTCTTTTAACCATATCAGCAAAACTTAAAGGTCTGCAAGACATGATATCAAAGAAACTTTCCAGTGTATCAGAAATTGTGCCATTCTTGGAGGTTGGACAGGAAAGATATTTAGGGTAACTGCTCAAGATAATTTTGTAATATTTTGACATTTCTTCTGGTTTCTGATCCTTCTATCTTCTGCATTTTATAAAATAGGCCACTAAAGTTTAGAACAATGGTAAAAATCAGAAAGAATCTACAGAAAAATGACCAGTAAATACGTGAAAAGAAGCTGAACTACATTAATCATCATGGAAATGCAAATTAAATCACAATGAGGTACCATTTTACACCCTCTAGAAAGTATATATACATATATATGTAAAGAAAATATATAAAATATATAAAGTATATATATATATATATATATATATATATATATATAGAGAGAGAGAGAGAGAGAGAGAGAGAGAGAGAGAGAAAATTCCCAAGTATTAGCAAGGACATGGAGGAATTTAAATGCTCCTTATAGTGCTAGCAGGAATGCAAAATTCTTCAGCTGCTAAGGAAAGTAGTTTACCAAATCCTCAGAAGTTAAATATAGAGTTACTGTAAAATGCAGTACTTCTATTCTTATGTGTATATGCTTAAAATGGACACTCAAAAATACAATTTCATCTTCAAGGTGACATTTTTCTTAATAGTCCCAAAATGATAATATCCTAGATACCCATAAATGTATGGCTGAATAAATGCAATGCAGCATATCCATGTCTAAATAAATCTAATTAATGATATATACTATACATAGAGGAACATAGAAAACAACATGCTTAGGTAAAAAGCAAGACACAACTGGTCAGACATTGTTAGGTGCCATTGAAATATCTAGAATAAATAAAGCTAAACTGATAGAATTCAGAATCATAGCTGCTGAGAACTGATTGATGAGACTTCCTGGGTGAAGCGTTTCATTTGGAAGTTCTGGAACTATTTTGGAACTAGGTAGTTGCACATCTTTATAAATGTATTAAATGCCATTGAAAGTTTCAGTTTAAAATGGTCACTTTTCTTTAAATATTACCTCAATCATTTATCATAAAAGTATATATTAAAGAGTGAATTGTGATATTGTAAACTATTTTCAAGTGCAAGAAATGAATTAGCAGAGATGGCACTGTTTTTTGCAATATCTCATAAAATAAAACTCAGAGGACAAGGTTCCCTGCTGCTACAATTTATGTTTGTGGGCCAGAGAGATAATTCAAAGCGCTGGAGCACATGCCTGGCATATGGAGACTCCTGGTTTTTACTGGACCTTGGGTAGCCCTGGTCGTTCCCAACACAACTTCACAGTAGCATATTTTGAGCCTGGCCTGTCAGGGCAAGTGTTGTCAGGAATGGTCCTCGAACACCTGAGTACTGATTGTGGAGTCTCTTCCCCAAACAAAAAAGTTGTGTTGAGTGACTTGATCTGTTATTCTTGCTCACTTCTCTTAGTTCATTTGCCTTTCTCTTTCTGTGTGTGTGTTTGTGTGCATGTTAGCAGGATTCAAGCCCTGGACTTCATCCATGCCAAGTTTGTGCTATATAGCCCTAGATTTCTTGGTTAGTTTTTCCATTTTTTAAAAATGAGGTTATTGGTGAAATTTAAAAAATGGCAGAGGGTCAAGAGAGCTCTGGGTGGGCTGTCCCACCTCATTTTTCCACTGTATCTACGTCATCCTCCTCTGCTTTTCAGCCATCCTGTGTATATGCACCATGACAGAGCTCTAAAAGTCCCTTTCAGACACCTTTATCATAGGCCTGGGTTGCTGAGATCCACTGCACTGTTTTTATTTTAAATCATTTCATAAACTTGTCACAGGCATTGTGGGTTTATCACCATACCCTAAAAGAAAAGAATTTCAGAGGAGGCTAAATAGTGAAGTAATGCAGTTTTCTGCTGAAACTTACTTAGAAAGATAGGAGAGATAAGGGGAAGTGTGTTCAAGAGAGAAAACAGGCAGCAACGAAAATAATAGATATAAGCAAACTATATACCTGTGGAAGACTAAGCTATTGCTTTTTTCAAGTGTGAATGTTTTGTATCTGCTTGACATAATAAGTTCTAAAATCTTACTGCTTCCTCGTGATTTTTTTCATCTGTTTTAAGGGTTTTTTTTGTTTCTCCCATTTGGGAAAAATCTAGGAATACTACTTTAGTTATTACTATTGGGGGGGGGGGCTTCTCCAGGGTTATATATTATATTAGGTATTTGAAGGGGCCATATGGTATCAGGGTTCAAATTGAGACTTTCATGTGCAATTCAAGATATGATCCCTAAGTTATCTGCTTTTATAACTGCTTTATTTGAGTATCATGGTTACAGAAATATTCATAGTTGATTTCAGTTATAGAATGTACAACACCCTTCACAGTGCTACTTTCCTGCCACCAAAGTTTTTCATTTCCCTCCCAATTCCCACCACACCTTCTCTTGGGCAAGCATTTTCTTTCTCTCTCTCACTCTCTTATTTCTGATACTGTGATTTGCACTACTGCTAATGAGGGGTTGCCATGAATGGCACTTTATCCCCTTTCAGCACCCAGTTTTTGTCCACAGTGATCAGTTCCAACTATCATTGTCATAGTAGACCCTACACTAATCTAATGTACTCATCACAAATCGTGGCAAACTTCCTACCATGGACTGGTCCTCATGATCTTCATCTTTATTGTCTCTGGATATTATTACCATACTGTCATATATATATATATATATATATATATATATATATATATATATATATATATAGTTTTTGGGTCACACCTGGCAGCACTCAGGGGTTCCTCCTGGCTCTATTCTCAGAAATCACTCCTGATAGGTTCAGGGGACCATATGTGATGCCAGGATTTGAACCACTGTTCTGCATGCAAGGCAAATGCCCTACCTCCATGCTATCTCTCCGGCCCACAGTTAAGTATGATTATTCTATGTCTATTCATCTCCCTTCCTCCAACTCATTTCACTCAGCATAGTAATCTCCATGTCTGTCTATGTATAAACAAACTTCATAACTTTATTTTTCCTAATGGCTACATGTATTTCATTGTGCTGATAGTTCACAGTTTCTTTAGCTACTCATTGTTGGGCACTGGGTTGTTTCCAGATTCTGGCTATTGTAAATATTTCTGCATTGAACATAGAAATGCACAGGGCATTTTTTTTGTCTTTCAGTGTTCCTAGGAGTGGTATTGCTGGATCATCTGGGAGCTCAATTTTCAATTATTTTTCATGAATAGCCATATGTTTTCCAAACTGGCTAGACCAGCTGACATTTCCACCAACAGTGAATGAGAGTCCCTTTCTCCCCACATCCATGCCAGCACTGGTTGTTCTTCTTTTTGTGATGTGTGCCATTCTCTGAGGCAAGAGATTGTTGTTTTGACTTGCAACTCCCTGATGATTAGTAATGTGGAGCATGTTTTCATGTGCCTTTTGGCTACCTTTATTTCTTTAAGGAAATGTCTGATCATTTCTTCTCCCCATTTTTCGATGGAGTTATTTTTTTTCTTGTTGAGTTCTACAAGTACCATGTATATCTTAGATATTAACATTATCAGATGTAACTTAGGCTCCAGGGAACTAGACACTGACCGTTCAGCCTTAACTCTTGGATCCCAGACATAGATACTACAGAGTTCTCCGCAACAGCTCAAAGAACCAAATCCCCTCCAGGGCATTTACAATGCTGCTCTGACACCAACATGAGCCAGTCCTAAATTGATAAACTGACAAGGAGGAAATGGGAACAACTTGATCTAAGAGCAAGTTGTCCTCCCTCATCAGGTATCGATAAAACAAAATCAGAAAACAGGTCACCCTTTGATATGTGCAAAAGCCAAGATCGCTATATACTGGTTGTTGCAACCAATACTGAACAGTACACATGTAGGGACCAACAGCAGCAGCAACAAAAAGCTCTAGCCTAACTTTTGGTATACAATCTGTTCAACA
Source organism: Suncus etruscus (assembly GCF_024139225.1). NCBI lineage: Eukaryota > Metazoa > Chordata > Mammalia > Eulipotyphla > Soricidae > Suncus > Suncus etruscus. The sequence continues at coordinate 129,241,766 of NC_064868.1, read as the reverse complement.
AACAAGAGCTCCAATTCCAGAAGTTTGACCGAGACAACCGCAACTGAATGGGTCTTCCAGAAACATAACGAAAGACTTTATCCCAGGCTCCAGTCTAGGTGCAACATATGACCAAGAACACCAACTACAGAAGATGGATTAAAACGACACTGAAGAAACATAACTGCTAGAACCACAAAGAAAGACTTCATAAACTCCATTCCCTGAGCTGCACAGCCACCAAGATCTCTAGAAACAGAGGTCTTATTTTACCATCCAAGACAAAGCAGAAGTCTTCCATACACCACAAAAGCACCTAGGGAAGAGTAAATGATCATGCAAGGAGTCTAGAGTTAATCCCATGACAGTATACTTCAGGGGTGGAGAAACCCTGTATCTCCTAGGCCAAGGGAATTCCCTCTACAATATCCCCAGTAGTTACTGTGCCTATGCAGGGGGATAAAGAAAAGGAGAAAAAAAAAGCACAAAACAATCATTTTTCCACATGTTTATTTATCGATTGATCGATTTTTGACCTCTTTTTTTTGGTGTGGAGATTACGGTTGATGTCTCCAATATTATTTTATTTTGTCTTATCTTTCTCTTTCTTTTTGCACTCGAGCATTATTTGATTTCAGAACCAAGACTATTGTGTGGTGCCTGCCTTTATTGCTGTAGTGCTCACCGGTTATTTAATTCGATATTTTTTTCTGTATTGTTGTGGTATTTTAATTACCTTTTTCACATCCTCTCTCAAACTGAGGTTGGAAGCCTCTAGAAGGACTCAGCCCATTTTCAGGGTATTTGACTTTTGACTTCTTTTTTTTCCCTCTTATTTTGTACCCCATTCTATTGCTTTTCTTGCCTTCAAACAAAACCACATACCTCGATTTTTCTAGCTCTGCCTCTTAAATAGAAGGGGAAACAAGGGAGGGTTCCAGGACCAAACAGATATGAGATCACTAATAGTAAGCCAGACAAAGAGGGGTCCACCTACTCTAGCAGCCCAGGGGATGATGGTGGGGTATATGGGTTGTAGAAAGGGAACTGGAATGGGGGGAGAACATAGTTGGTGATGGGTATTCCCCTGACTCAATTGTTAATATGTACCTAAAATACTACTGTGAAAGATACGTAAGCCATATGGAAAAAAATGTGTTTTTAATCAGAAACTTTCTTTGACTTGCATGTATCATTAGTATATCAATTATATTATATGTTATGTTATGTCACTATATTATGTTATGTTTGTTTACCTCATGATGTTAATCAACTTTGTCTCTTGAATAAATTCTTACAATAAAAAAAACATTATCAGATGGGTATTGATGAGTAGTTTCTCACATTGCATTGGTAGCCTTTGTATCCTAGTCACTGTTTCATTTGAATGGCAAAGGCTTCTCAGTTTAATGGAGTCTCATTTGTTTACCTCTATTTCCACTTGTGCGAACAGTGGTGTTTCCTCCTAAGATGCCTTTAGTTTCAATGCTGTCTCTTTTTCTGCTTATGTTTTCTTCTATGTACCTTATAGTTCCAGGTATCATGTCAAGGTCTTTAATTCATTTTGATCTAATTTTTGTGCACTGTGTTAAAGAGACGTCTGAGTTAAGGTTTTTTCATGTAGTTGACCGGTTATCCCAAAACTATTGGTTGAAGAAGTTCCTCTTTGTATTTCTTGCTCTACTTTATATTTCTTTCACTTTTATCAAATATTCATTGATTGCATGTCTGGAGTCAGTGTCTAAATACTCAAGTCTGTTCCATTGATCTGTAGGTCTGTTATAGTCCAATGCCATTCTGTTTGTTTTTTTTTTGTGTGTTTTTTTTTGTTTGTTTTTTGGGGGGCCACACCCGGCGTTGCACAGGGGTTACTCCTGGCTGTCTGCTCAGAAATAGCTCCTGGCAGGCATGGGGGACCCTATGGGACACCGGGATTCGAACCAACCAACTTTGGTCCTGGATCGGCTGCTTGCAAGGCAAACGCTACTGTGCTATCTCTCCGGGCCATGCCATTCTGTTTTAATAAATATTGCTTTATAGTAAATTTGGGGGAAGTGATGCCCTCCCATCTTTTCTTTCTTTCTTTTTCTTTCTTTTTCTTTCTTTCTTTCTTTCTTTCTTTCTTTCTTTCTTTCTTTCTTTCTTTCTTTCTTTCTTTCTTTCTTTCTTTCTTTCTTTCTCTGTCTTACTTTCTCTTTCTTTCTTTCTTTCTTTCTCTTTCTTTCTTTCTTTCTTTCTTTCTTTCTTTCTTTCTTTCTTTCTCTGTCTTACTTTCTCTTTCTTTCTTTCTTTCTTTCTTTCTCTTTCTTTCTTTCTTTCTTTCTTTCTCTCTCTTTCTCTCTCTCTTTCTTTCTTCCTTCCTTCCTTCCTTCCTTCCTTCTCTCTTTCTTTCTTCCTTCTTTCTTTCTCTCTCTTCTCTCTCTCTTTCTTTCTTCCTTCCTTCCTCCTTCTCCCTCCTTACTCCATTCCTATATTCTCTCTCTTTCTTTCTTTCTTTCTTTCGTTCTTTCTTTTTCTTTCTTTCTTTTCTTCTTTCTTTCCTTTTCTTTCTTCTTTTTTCTTTCTTTCTTCTTTTCTTTTTCTTTCTTTCTTTCTTTCTTCTTTCTTCTTTCTTTCTTTCTTTCTTTCTTATTCTTTCTTTCTTTCTTTCTTCTTCTTCCTCCTCCTCCTTCCTTCCTTCCTTCCTCCTTCCTTCCTTCCTTCCTTCCTTCCTTCCTTCCTTCCTTCCTTCCTTCCTTCCTTCCTTCCTTCCTTCCTTCCTTCCTTCCTTCCTTCCTTCCTTCCTTCCTTCCTTTCTTTCTTTCTTTCTTTCTTTCTTTCTTTTATTTGGTTTTAGGGCCACATTTGGTAATTCTCAGAGCTTATTCATAGCTCTGTGCTCAGGAGATTCATTTCTGACAGGATCAGAGGACAATATTGGATGCTGGGAATTGAACCTGGCTTGGACACGTGCAAAGCAAGTACACTACCACAGTGCTAACACTCTGGCCCCTCCCATCTACTTTTTACTAAAATTTGCTTCAGTTATTCATGGGAGTTTACTGTTTCAAATAAATTTCAGTAGGTTTTGTTTCACTTCTATGAAAAATGTCATGGGTATCTTTAGAGGATTGCATTAAATATGTACAATACTTTGGAATGTATTGTCATTTAAATGATGCTAATCCTCTCAATACATGAGCAGTGCTTATCTGCCCATTTACTTCTATCCTCTTATTTCTAGAAGCAGAGTTTTGTGGTTTTCTCTGTATAGCTCTTTTACCTTTTTTTAAAGATGGCTACAAGATTCTTCATTTTCTGAGGCCCAATTGTGAATGGGATTTTTTTTCTTTTTTTATTACAGATAATAAGGTGAGTTTATGAAGGATGATAGAGACATATTGGGAAGGAGCCAGGGCCAATAGTGACGAGCTTCCCAGAAACAGATCAACAGACAAGAGGGCACAGACAGAGGGGCTGACAAGATGGACAGAGAGACAAGAATAAAACAGAAAGGCTAAGAGGCCCAGAACCAGCTACAGAGACTGCAGATCCAGCTGGGCCCTGGAAACCTATGGAGAGAGAGAGAGGCCCTTTGCAGATATATTCCAGAATTGGGGAGTGTTGGAGGCAGGAAGCCAAGAGGCAAAGGCTCTTGAAGGCTCCTGGGGGTGGTGAGAGCCTGGAGAGTGAAATTAGCAGCAGCATGGGGGGAGGGGAAATGGGATTTTTTTAATGTTTCTTCTCTTTTATTACTTGTATATAAAAATCATGGATTTTTGTGTGTTAATTTTGGACCCTGCCTTTTCACTATACAAATGTATTGTTTCTATAAGCATTTTGGAAGAGTTAAGATTTTTCAGATATACTATCATGTTATTTGCAAACAGTGAGAGCTTGACTGCATCCTTTCCTATCTGGGTGCCCCTGATATCTTTTGTCTGACTGCTATAACAAGTATTCCAGTACTATGTTGAACAGAAGTGGCAAGAGGGGGCAAATTTGTCCTCTGCCAGATCTTAGAGAAAAGACTTTTAGTTTCTCCCCATTAAGTATTATATTTTCCGGGCCCGGAGAGATAGCATAGCGGCGTTTGCCTTGCAAGCAGCCGATCCAGGACCTAAGGTGGTTGGTTCGAATCCCGGTGTCCCATAGGGTCCCCCGAGCCTGCCAGGAGCTGTTTCTGAGCAGACAGCCAGGAGTAACCCCTGAGCACCCCGGGTGTGGCCCAAAACAAAACAAAAAAAAAGTATTATATTTTCCATGGGATTGTGGTAAAAGGCTTTCACTATATTGAGAAAACTTCCTTCCATTTCCACCTTGTTGAGAGTTTTATATTGTATGGGTGCTGGACCTTGTTGATTACTTTCTCCACATCTATTTTTATATTCATATCATTTTATATTTATTTTTGTTTATATGGTGTAGCATAATAAATGACTATGCATGTTCAACCATCTTTGCATCTCTAGAATGAATCCTACTTGGTCATAGTGAGCTATTATATCTTATTTACTAGAATTTTGGAATTTTGTTGAAGGTCTTTTCATCTGTGTTCATCAAGGATTTAGGCCTGTAATTCTCTTTTTTATGTAATTTATGTCTGCTTTGATATCAAGTGATGTTATCTTCATAGGAATTATTTTAAAATGCTTCCATTTCTTCAGTTTTCTGGAAGAGCATGAAGAGTGTTGGCATTAGAGCCTATTTAAAGGTGTGAAATATTTCACTAGGAATCCAACTGGGCTTGAATTTTTGTTTTTGGGAAGCATTTTGTTTGCCATTTCAAGTTCCTCAATAGTGTTAGGTTTGTTCACATATTCTAGATCATCTTGGTTCAAATTTGAGAAGTTATGGGAGTCCAAGAATTTATCCATTTCTTCTAGGTACTCTTGGTTTTTTTTGCATAAATACTCTCAAAGTAATATGTTTACTATGAATTTCTGAAGTATCTGTTGTGACCTCCCATTTTTTATTTCTGATTTGAGTTATTGAGTGTCTCTCTTTACCGATCTTATTTATTTCTTCAAAAAAAAAAACCAACTATTGCTTTCATTGATCTTTTAGATTGTGTTTTGAGTTTTCATCTCATTAATTTATGCTCTACGTTTTATTATTTTTTCCTTCTGCCTATTTTTGATTCATTTTCCAATTTTTAAACTGTTATCAGTAAGTTATTTATGGAGGCATTTTCTTCTTCCCGATGAATGCTTGCAAAGCTATAAATTTTCTCTTAATAATGAATTTGTGTGTCCCACAAATTATGATAATTTGTGTCTTTATTCTCATTTATTTCCAGGAATCTTTTGATTTCCTCTTTTTTGTTTATTGTTTTTTTTGTTTTTGTTTTTGTTTTTTGAGTCACACCCAGCATCGCTCAGGGCTTACTCCTGGCTCTACACTCAGAAATCGCTCCTGGCAGACTTGGGGGACCATATGGGTTGCTGAGATTCGAACCACTGTCCTACATACAAGGCAAATGCCCTACCTCCATGCTATCTCTCCAGTCCTTGATTTCCTTTTTGATTTTATCTCTGAAACACTGATTTTTTTTAATTGGTGAGCTGTTTAATTTCCAGGTGTTAAAGATTTTTTTCTTTTTTTTTTTCTTTTTGGTTTTTTGGCCACACCCTGTGACGCTCAGGGGTTACTCCTGGCTATGCGCTCAGAAGTTGCTCCTGGCTTCTTGGGGGACCATATGGGACGCCGGGGGATCGAACCGCGGTCCGTCCTAGGCTAGCGCAGGCAAGGCAGGCACCTTACCTCCAGCGCCACCGCCCGGCCCCAGATTTTTTTCTTAAAGTGTTTGTAATTCTTTTCTATTTTCAGTGCATCATGGTTTCAGAAGTGAGTTGATACAATTTCTATCCTCCTGATTTTATGGAGGTATCATACCACAGGTGTATTATGTGGTACATCTGGAGAATGTTCCATTTGCATTGGAGAAAAATGTGTATTCAGCTTTTGGGGAATGGAGATCCTTATATATACTAAGCCACTCTCTTCCATTTCTTCCTACAAAAACAGCATATCCTTGTTGACTTTTAACCTGGCAGACTGACCCAGGGGTAACAGGGTAATGCTGCATTCTCCCACTATTATTGCATTTCTCTTTATATCTTAATATATATTAGTAATTGTTTTCAGTATTTTGTTCATACCTCATTGGGTACATACATTTTAGGAGTGTTATATTTCTTCATGAACATATGCCTTGATTATTAAAAAATTTCCCATCTCTGTATGTTATAACCTTTTTAAGGCTAAAGTCTATGCCATCTTGTATTAGTATGGTCACCCCAGCCTTTCTATGGAAGTTGTTTGCTTGAGTGATTCTGCTCCAACCTTATTTTTGAGTCTATGTTTTCTCTCTCTATTCATATATGTTTCTTGCAGGCAGCAAAACGTTGGATTCATTTTCCTCATCCATATTGTCATGCTGTGTCACTTACCTGGGGCATTTAGTCCATTAACATTGAGAGAGATGATTGTCATGGGATTAAAGCCATCTTTTTATAGGCATTAGATGTTTGTGTTGGGTATGCCTTGCCTTAATGTAGACCCTTCCATTCTTCTTTTCAGGCTGGTTTATGTCTGTAAAACTTCTGAGCTGTTGTTTATTCATGAAACTGTGTACCCTTTTTTCAAACTTGAATGTAAATCTGCCTGAGGAAAATATTCTTGGTGAAGTATTCATTTTGTTAAGATTTGTCACTATATTCTAGTGCCTTCAAGGCTTTGAGGTTTTCTTGTGATAAATCTACTTTACATCTTTTTTTTTTTTGGTTTATGGGCCACACCCGGCGATGCTCAGGGGTTACTCCTGGCTGTCTGCTCAGAAATAGCCCCTGGCAGGCACGGGGGACCATATGGGACACCGGGATTCGAACCAACCACCTTTGGTCCTGGATCGGCTGCTTGCAAGGCAAACGCCGTTGTGCTATCATCCGGGCCCCTACTTTACATCTTTTTTTTTTTTTTTTGGTTTTTGGGCCACACCCGGTAACGCTCAGGGGTTACTCCTGTGGCTATGCGCTCAGAAGTTGCTCCTGGCTTGGGGGACCATATGGGACGCCGGGGGATCGAACTGTGGTCCGTCCAAGGCTAGCGCAGGCAAGGTAGGCACCTTACCTCTTGCACCACCGCCCGGTCCCTCTACTTTACATCTTAAGGATGCATCTTTGTATGTAGTTTTTTTGTTGATTTTTTCTGCCTCAGAATTCTATTCCTATCTCTGGTTTTTATCATTGTGACTAAGCTATGTCTTGAGATGCTTTTTTCTGGATCTCTTTTAGCTAATACTTTTAAGTCATTCAAGATGCCATTGCATGCTTTCTTTATTTAAATCAGAGAACTTCTCAGTATCGATTAGCTTGACTATTGATTCTTCATGGAGGTTTTCTTCCTGGGTCTCTGAGACTCCAATAATTCTTATGATGTTTCTATAGTTTGTACCAGAGTTCTATTGTTTTCATCCGTTTGCTTTCTTTGAGGACATTTTCATCTTCTGATCTTTTTTAAGGCTTTACTCAGCCTCTTCTGTGTGTGGAGGTGTTATAGGGCTCATCTTCCAGCTCAGTGATACTGTCTTCAGCAGCTGTAACTCTGCTGCTTAGGCCTTCCAGTGAGTTTTTCATTTCTCCTACCAAGTTTTACATTCCAGTTACTTCAGTTTGAAATGTTATCATTTCTATTTTCAGATATTCTTGTGTTTTAGTTGTGTTTTCTTTGGTTTGTTCTGTGCTTTATTTGAGTTCTTTGAACAACCTCTATATTTTTCTCTTAAGTTCTTATTTGAGAGTCTCTATAGATGGCTGGTCCTGGCGCTTCTTCAAAGCTACCAATTTCATTCTCTAAATATTGTGGAGTCCTGTGTTGTTTTTCCATTGTCACCCTTTCAGTATGGTGTTTGTCTGCATTGTGCTGGAGTTCACTGATTAGAAGAAATGCTCATCTCTGTTCTGGTCTAGCCTCACTGAGTCTCCTTGCTAGGATGTGGCAGCACTCGGTGTTGGTGGCACTGTCTCCAGGTGGGGAACATGCTTGCTGTCCACTTGGTCGCAAAGATATCTGCTTCTATGGATCTTTTCCTTGCTCTTCCCATCACTGGGGGGTGGCTGTGCTAGAGTTATTATTATTTTTTGCTAAGAGCAAACCCGAAAGTGATGAGTGTGTCACATCTGGCAGTGCTCTGTGAAAACACACAGTGCTTGAATTTAAACCATTGTTGAGGCTTCAACCACATAAAGGCAGATGCTTTATACTTTGTACTCCTGTCCAAATTTTCAACTATTTAGAATTTTTAATATTTTAAATGGCATACTATTTGAATAAAATATATATTTACATGCATGATAAAAAAGTATAATAATTTAAGGTCCACCAATATCTGCATAATATAAAGTGCTTTCCTAAACAATATAGTAAACTATAAAAGTTATTTTAAAAGATATGATGTTTTGAAATTTTCAACACCAATATGCATTTTTCTCTTTTTTATTGGAGCGGGTGAGGGTTGCGGCCACAATCTGCCATGCTCAGGGGATCCTGTAGTAATCAAATTAAAATGGTAATCTATCTTGTGGTAAACAAACTAGAATCAGTAGCAAGCAAGGCAATCACGTTACCACTGTACAGTCTTATTTTTCTTAAGATATGAAATACAGGGGCCGGGCGGTGGCGCTAAAGGTAAGGTGCCTGCCTTGCCTGCGCTAACCTTGGACGGACCTCGGTTCGATCCCCCGGTGTCCCATATGGTCCCCCAAGCCAGGAGCAACTTCTGAGCACATAGCCAGGAGTAACCCCTGAGCGTTACTGGGTGTGGCCCAAAAATCAAAAAAAAAAATAAAAAAAAAAATAAAAATAAAAAAAAGATATGAAATACAGGGGCCGGGTGGTGGCGCTGGAGGTAAGGTGCCTGCCTTGCCTACGCTAGCCTAGGATGGACCGCGGTTCGATCCCCCGGTGTCCCATATGGTCCCCCAAGCTAGGAGCAACTTCTGAGCACATAGCCAGGAGTAGCCCCTGAGCGTCACAGGGTGTGGCCCAAAAATAAAAAAAAAAGATATGAAATACAAAGATAAGAAAAACTTGTTAAGAATTGAAAATGGGGGGCTAGAGAGATAGTACAGTGTGTACAATACTTGCTTTGCTCGATGCCAAACCTGGTTTAATCCCTTGGATTTTACATGGGGGTAGTCATAGGGGGAATATATAGAGGTATGTACCAACAGGAGTAATTCCTGAGTGCAGAGACAGGGATAAGCTCTGAGCACTGCTGTGCGAACTAAAATATGGTAATGGAGGGGCTGGAGTGATATCACAGCCATAGAGCTCTTGCCTTGCAAGATCCGGGTTTGATCCCTGGCATCCCATATGGTCCCCCAAGCCTGCCAGGAGCAATTTCTGAGCACGGAGTCAGGAGTAACCCCTGAGCGCTGTAGGGTGTGACCCTAAAACCAATAAATAAATAAAAATTGATAATGTATTATGAATTTGTTGTAAATATACAAGAATGGAGTCCTCTGCAGCTCTATAAAAGAACAAAACCATGCAATTTGCTGTAGATGGAAATAGAGGATCTAGTGCTGAATAAAGTCAGTCAGCTGGAAAAAGATAGATACAGAATGATCACTCTCATATTTAAAGAAACACAGAGACACAGTAAGGTAGCAACGAAGAGCCAAAAGTAACACAATAGGAAAACTCATCCACACAACTAGGTTGGAGGGAAGTTAAAAGGGATGTGCACTGGGGTCCTTGGCGGAAAGGAGGTGTGTAAACTGCTGGAGTCTAATGTTGGAATTCTGTAAATGGCAAACCATAATTAACAGTGGTGTAAATCACAAAATTCTAATCAATCATTTTCTTTGGTTTTCATTTTGGTTTTTGGGCCACACCCGGTGACGCTCAGGGGTTACTTCTGGCTATGTGCTCAGAAATTGCTTCTGGCTTGGGGACCATATGGGATGCTGGGGGATCGAACCTTGGTCCATCCTAGGTCAGTGCGTGCAAGGTAGATACCCTACCACTTGCGCTACCGCTCTGGCCCTCTTACTCTAATCAACGTTAATTTTTTTTAAACTATTAGGTTTTCTGGGCCAGAGTAATATTATAGTGTGTAAGGTTTTTATCTTGCATGTAATTAGCCCAAGTTTCATCCCCATCGTCCAATATGGTCTCCAGAGCATTGCCAGGAGTGACTTCTGAGCACAAAGCTAGAAAGCACAACTGGGTATAGCCCAAAACACAAAATATTCCCAGAAATTTAAAAGCCTTTCTTTAAACTTACATATTCTGTCATTCATAAAGTATTCCTATTTCATGCTGATTCTGAGCCAGACTGGGTGTGGGGCATATAGCCACAGGGTGAACTAAGGAGCCATAATCCTTTTTCCGAACTGAAATTATACACTAATACATAAAACAAACAAAAGAAACTTCAGACAGTGTGAAATAGTATGGACAACTCAAAACATGATTGTGAGATGAAGAATATATTTATGTAAATATTAGACACGGTTATTAGGAAAGCTTTTTTGAAACAATTGAGCTGAAACATGTGCATGGAAGTGAGAATAATAAAAGGGAGCCAGTCGTGCTCAGGTCTGGGGAAGGGTGGTTCATGCAAAAGGACCATCCAATGCAAAGAAACAAAGCCAGTCTGGGCTTGGGCTTTGGATGGCTGATTGGTAAGAGAACAAAAGACAGGGCCAAAGAGATAGCTCAACAGTCTGAGAACATGCTTTGTATATGAGAGACCAGGGTTGACATGCAGAATCCCCTACGCAGTGCAAGAAGCAATGTCTGAGCACAGAATTAAATAAGAACCAAAGGCAAAGGGCATATAAATAATAAAGAAAGGTGACAACAGTTTGATATATAGAATATAAGGCAGGGTAAAAAAAAATCAACTTTGCAGCCGGGGTGTGCTGGGGTGGGAAGAGGCAAAAAAAAATCAATTTTGCACAGGTGCAAATGTATTTCATGTAGACATAAGCTGACCAAAGGGGTGTTTCTCTTTTAAGACATTTCACCAATATATCTACAATTCTCTCTAGGTCTAAGAAATTAAAATAATTTGGGTTTAGAGAGAAAAATATAGATGTTTACAATCTTCTCTTACATGGCGCCAAACTGGATATTTTCTCTGGCAATCAATACGGCTCCCTGAGCACTGCATTGAGTAATTTCTGAGCACAGTCAAGAGTTAAATAAAGAAAATAAAAAACAAGTAAGCTGGAAGCACAGCTGGATGGCCACTGAAACGTTAATATTAAGGCATGAGTGGGCTGGAAATACATTACAGCTGGAAGTGTGCTTTCCTTGTACATGGCTGATGGGTTCAATCCCTGGCACCATAAATAAGTACACTAGCAAAAATAAAAATTCAAGTGTGCAAATTATCCTACTTCAAAATATGAGATAAGAGAGATATTATGGCTGGTAGAACATAACCTTGCATGTGACCAACCGGTTCAATTCCTGGCATTTCATATAGTCTTCTGAACAACACTATGAAATAGTTAAGCAGCAAAATGACTGATTAAAAGGGATATTTTGAATTTCATCAGTACTGCAGTCATTATAGTTTGAATGTAATCTTATCTTTCTTTTAGAGCAATTGTGCTCAGAAAGATATTCCACTGGGGGCAGGAGAGATGGAACAGCAGATTGAGCCTTGCACATTGCTAATACATTTCTTGTCTCTGGCATCTCATAGTGTCCCCTGAACCCCACCAGGAAAATTCCTGAATGCAAAGCCAGGATTAACCCCTGAGCATTACCATGTGTTGCAAAGATATATTCTGCTACTTTATGTAACAGAAGGCCAGTTTTCTGGGTATGAGATAAAATTAGTTTAAGTCAAACAGTCTGCGAAACAACAATCATTTTCCACAGCACCTTATTTCGGGTGGGGAGTGGTCTTAAGACACACCTGGCTGGGCCCGGAGAGATAGCACAGCGGCATTTGCCTTGCAAGCAGCCGATCCGGGACCAACGGTGGTTGGTTCGAATCCCAGTGTCCCATATGGTCCCCTGTGCCTGCCAGGAGCTATTTCTGAGCAGACAGCCAGGAGTAACCCCTGAGCACTGCCGGGTGTGGCCCAAAACCCAAAAAAAAAAAAAAAAAAAGACACACCTGGCTGTACTCAGGGCTGACTCCTGGCTCTGCCCTGGATTAGGGATCACTTTTGGAAGTTTGGGAACCACATATAGTAATGGAAATTGAACCCAGGTGAGATGCAAATAGAGCAAGAATTTACTGTTCTCTCTAAATTTTTCACAGCATCTTATGATGAAAAACCATCTTAATTCTTGGTGTTTTCTTAGCTGTGAATACGATGAATTCCTGTTCTCTTCTGAATATAAAGATGATAAAAGCAAAGTATTTAATTTAACACTAAATTTCAATTGAAATAAATGAAAACAAGTAGTAAGAAACAACAAAGCAGAGCCAGAAAGATACATCAGGTCGGGTACTTGCCTTGAACTTGGCCAATCTGAGTTTAAACTCTCACACTTCTATTGTCTCCTGAGAATGCTAGGATGGATTCCTGGGTGCAGAACTAGAAGTCATCCCTGAGCATTGCTGACTGTGGCTTCCAAAACAAAGGAACAAACAAACAAAATACAGAAAGGGAAAAATGTCACTGATTAAGGGTTCATTCCGTGTGCGAAGTGATTATAGCCCTTCCTCATTCCTCTGAAAAAACTTTCTTCCATTCTCACTTAGATCCTGAGATAAACATAGTCTTGCTTTTATTATAATAATATACTGGACTCAAGCTAGTAATAGAACTTGGTCTGAAAAAAATCAGGTGAGACCCTGAATCTCTTGGGCCACGGGAATTTTCTTCCTTCCCCAATACTTGCTGTGCCTATACAAAAAAAAAGGTGGGGTAACACAAACCCTGCCACTGCAGCACTTTTTCTGGTGTGTTTTTTTTTTGTTTGTTCGTTTGTTTTTTATATTATCTTCCTTCTCCTTTTTCTTCCACTTTTTTCTTTCTTTTCCACTTTTGTGGATATTATTAGGTGATTTTATTTATTTATTTATTTATTTATTTATTTATTTATTTATTTTTAGTAGTTGATTCCAAATTCTTTCTCCTCTTTTCCTTAACCTTTTAACCTCGAACAGAATATCATAATTTGAATCATTCAGCCTCATAAATTGAGGGGGGGAAAATATACCAAGACCAGTCATATGAACATGTAGTATAAATAAAAAACTGACCAGAGTGGAACACCAAACAGAATAGATAGCCAACCTATAACAAGCTGTAAGGCGGCGACCATTTGCAGGAGGATTCTGGGGAGTAAAGGAGGGAGATGTGGGAGACATGCTGGGAACAAGAGTGGAGGGAGGATAACATTGGTGGTGGGAATGCCCTTCATTCATTGTCACTATGTATTGTAAATAATTCTATGTAAATGAACTTCAGTCACAATAAAAAAATGGCATAAGCAAAAAAAGAGAATAGGAAAAAAATCAGGTGAGAGGCCAATGAGAAAGTACAGTGGATTAAATTCTTGCATGAAATGGGCCTAAATTCTATTCACATCATGGCAGCCCACATATAGACTGAACATTGAACTTTCATATTCACAGAGTTGGGCCAAGAATCATCAGGAGTGGCACTTGGACTCTGTGGATACTGCTTGAGAAGCTTCCACAAAGATCAAAAGACACTTTATTTCCCTCTCTATCTGCCCAGCGAATGTCTACTTTTGAAGATATTGGGGATTTGGACTGAAGAAGAAAGAAGAAGCAATAGATTAAGCTTATTTTTTGGTAGGACAAGAAACAGGAAGGGAGGGGGAGGAGAAAGGAGAAGGAAAGGGACGAGGAGAAGGAGGAGGCGGAGGAGGAGGAAGGAAGGAACAGGGAAGGAGGTCATATTTCTATTTTAACCAGTTCTTTGTGTTTGTGATCCAAAGGAAAAGAAACCCATAAGTGGAAGGAGCTGCCTAAAATTTAAAAATATATAGTTTATGTAATAATAGCTGTACAGCAATACTAACATTTTGATGCTGTAACTGGGATTCATACTTGAGTAAGTTTTCTGCAAGGTAGTGCCTTACTCCCTACACTATCTCGCTGGCCTTTCTTTACCTGAAGTAGTGTTTTCTCTTTTATCTCTTTTTTGAGGGGAACACACCCAGCGATGCTCAAGGGTTACTCCTGGCTCTGCACTTAGGAATCACTTCTGCTAGGGTACCGTATGGTATGCTGGGGATCAAACTTGGGTTGCCTTCGTGCAAGTAAAATGCCCTACCCTCTGTTCTATCACTCCAGTCCTGAAGTAATCTTTTCTTTTGATGCATTTATTATCTTCCATTAATTTATTATCTTCCAAATTATTTATAGGCTCTTCTACTTGTTAAATCAGATGTTTCTCCTCTTTGGAATTGTTTAATAAAGCCACTTATACTTCTAAAATATTAAGTTTACAGCATTAATATTCAAAGTTACTACCAAAGTATCCAGGACCTTCCCTTCCCTCACTATCCTTTTGCTATCTCTAGTCTGATCTTCATTCTCCAATCGTCATCTCTCCACTTTTTGTTAATTATTGTTGTTACCCAAAGCCAACAGTTTGTATAGTTCAAGACTATTTCCATTTTTCTGTGTTTCACTGGTGAGCAAGATCATCCATTATGTGTTCCTCTTATTCTGACTTACTAAATATGATACCCTTCAGTTTCAATCAACTTGTAGAAAATTGTAAAATTTTCTGTTTTCTGCCAGTCTCACAATATGCCGTTGTGTATATATGCAACTCATTATCCATTAACCAACCAGTCACGCCACATCTTGGTTGTTTCCACATTGTGGCTATTGCAATGCAATAAACATAGTGTGTTCATACATTGTTTTGAAGAATATTTTTGTGTTTTAGGGTGAGATGCCAAGAGGTGAAGCTGCTGGATAAGACAGGAGTCTAGGGGCCGGCGAGGTGGCGCTAGAGGTAAGGTGTCTGCCTTGCAAGCGCTAGCCAAGGAAGGACCAAGGTTTGATCCCCCGGCGTCCCATATGGTCCCCCCAAGCCAGGGGCAATTTCTGAGCGCTTAGCCAGGAGTAACCCCTGAGCATCAAATGTGTGTGGCCCGAAAAAACAAACAAACAAAACAAAACAAAACAAAAACAAAAACAAAAGACAGGAGTCTACCCTTTGGGAGGAATCTCCATTTGTATGAAGAGCCTTCTGTGATCCTTGGCTTCATTAAAGCCACTTAGGGTCAAAGTGACAACTTGGAGGATTGCACGATCATCGCAGTAATGAGGCACCTTTACTATTGGCTCGATTCTAAGAATCGAAGCAAGGTTGTTACACACACTTGGTTAAAATAAAAAGCACCAGTAGACAAAAGCAAGAAATACATGGAGAGTTTTTGAGAAATAGAAATTCCTCTGTTAGCAGGTGGGGCCTTGGCGCTGATAAAAATTTGAGAGTAGTATTCATGTGATCTCCTTTCACCAGCTTTAACAGTCTGAGTTATTTGCTTTATGAAATTCTTTTTTTTTAGATTTGACTTACAAGAAAACTAGGACTTATATTTCTTTTCTTTATGATTGTTCCAATTACTTTTCTAATTTTCTAATGGAAATACTTCATTATTTTAATGTCTGGTATACATTGATTTGACACTTGTAATACATTGCTAAGTGATCACAGTAAGTCAGAACTGGGACTTGTTAAAAGTTTGTATTATAACATAGAAAATCTGGTTAGATAGCATGAGTTTATGGTACTGAGGTATAAAGTCACTGCATGCCACTAACAACAAAGTGTCCATGATTCTCCACCACAGTCCTTATCCTTCTGCTACCTCTAGATTCATAATCACTGTCCCAAAAGGTACCCCCAGTGTTTGTTGATGCTTTTTGTTATAAAAGCCAAGATTTTTTAAGCCAAGAGTTTGCTCTTATTCAATACTTTCTAGTCCCATGTTTTATCTAACTGTGAGTGAGATCATCAGTATTTGTTGTTACTTTTGAGGTAAAATAACTGATTTTAGGAAATATATCAGAAAAAAAGAACCCCATAAAGTATAAGGAAGAAATTATTTTAGGATATGACTACTTTAAAATGGAATATGTCAGAACTGATACTTCTTTTTTATTTGTCCTTGGTCCACACCCAACACTTTCCAGAGGTCATTACAATCCTGTTGGACATGGAAAATCATATTGGATGCCTAGTAGGATAAAATCTGTCATGTGCTAGGCAAGGACCTTACCTGTTAGGTTTTCTCTCTGGCCCTAGGACTTGGATTTTTTAAATTATAATTTAAAATTATAATAAACACTGTGTTGTTTATATTAATTTATTATAATAAACACAAGATTGTTCATAATCAAGTTGTTTTTTTCACATAAACATCATTGAGTTTCAGTCATACAATGTACAAAACCCTTCACTAGTGCACATTTCCAGCCACCAATGTCCTGAGTTTCCCTCCCACTATCTCTCCTGCCTGCCTCTGGGGCAGACATTTTTCTTCTAAATCACTGTCTTCCTTCTTTTACCTTTTAATTACGGTGGTTTACAATATTGTTAGTGAAGGCAAATCGCACATATCACTTCATAACGTTCAGCAAATTTCTCTTGTCCAGAGTGTCCAACCATAATTGTCAAAGAGGATCCTTCTCTACTGTAACTGTACTCACCTTCTCTTTGTTCCCAGGTTCCTACCATGGACTGGGTCTCCTGGCCTTTATCTCTATTGTCTCTGGATATTATTACCATATGATCACATTTTTATCCACTCATCTGCTCTCGGTCAGTTTGGGTTGTTTTCAGATTTGGGCTATTGTGAATAGTGTTACAATGAATATAGGAATGCAGAGGGCCTTTCTGCATTGCAATTTTGGAACTGTTTGTTCCATGATACCTTTGAGTTCTTTGAATATCATTAGCATTACCTCTCTAAAGTCCTTATCTGAGAGACTATATGGTTGGCTGATATTCGCTAGGTCTTCAGAACTCCCATCTTCACTCACTATGCACGGTGGGATTTTTTATTGCTTTCCCATTCTCACCTTTGTAGTAAAGTGGAATATTTTATATGTTGTGCTCAGATCTATTGACTAGAAGAAATGTATGGCCTTGGAGCGATAAGGAGCAGCCACACACACTTCTGAGGATTCACTGACCTGTGGGGGAAATGTCTCCTGAGTAAAAGAGGGGCCTACTGACAGTCTTTCTATCTGCCTCAATTTGGGGGGACTTTGTGTCTGGGTAGAGCCCACTGGGGTGTCTGGAAGGTCCCCATCCTTTGTCTTGGTGTTTCTCTTTCTGTTGGGGAACATTGACATTTTGAAAGTATGGCTCTTTTGATTCAAAGAGTCACTGCCACTCTTTCTGTCTGCCTCAATTTCCTGGGGCTGTCAGAACTGGGATTTCTTTTTTTTTTTTGGTTTTTGGGCCACACCCGGCAATGCTCAGGGGTCACTCCTGGCTGTCTGCTCAGAAATAGCTCCTGACAGGCACGGGGGACCATATAGGACACCGGGATTCGAACCAACCACCTTTGGTCCTGGATCGGCTGCTTGCAAGGCAAACACCGCTGTGCTATCTCTCCGGGCCCAGAACTGGGATTTCTTAACTTTACCTTCTTCATAGTACTGCTATTCTATATATTGAAAGAAGACAACAACAGCACTAGTCATTCTTCTTCTATGTCTATCAGAGTATATTTGCGTTTCCACAGAGGGTCCTTGGAACACGCTTATCTATCTTCATAGAAGCTGACAGTGTTCATTTCCTAATCACCCTAGAAACTTTGTTTAACCTTTTTGTTTGTTTTATTGGGTCACACCCGGTGATGCTCAGGGGTTACTCCAGGTTATGTGCTCAGAAATAGTTCCTGGCTCAGGGGACCATATGGGATGCCAGGGGATCAAACCGTGCTCCATCCTGAGTCAGCAGTCTACCACCACTCCAACCCCACCCCCAATTTTTAAATTTTCGTTTGTTTTTGGCCACACCCGGTGATGCTCAGGGGTTACTCCTGCCTATGCATTCAGAAATTGCTCCTGGCTTGGGGGACCATATGGGATGCCGGGGGATTGAACCACGATCTGTCCTAGATCAGCGTGTGCAAGGCAAATGACCTACTGCTTGCGCCACTGCTCTGCCCCCCCTTTTTTAACCTTTTAAGTTAACAAAGACTCACCTCCTTCAGAAGATACAGCTACTTTATTTTTACTTTTCTTCTCCCCTTAATTTACTTGTTTCCCAGAGAAAAATCACTTGATTCTTTTCATAAAACAACTTCCTTCTTTGGGGGCTGGAGTGATAGCACAGTGGTAAGGTGTTTGCCTTGCAAGTGGCCAACACAGGACGGACTCCAGTTCGAATCTCGGCATCCCATATGGTCTCCCAAACATGCCAGGGGTGACTCTGAATGCAGATCCAGGAGTAGCCCCTGAGTGCCAACGGGTGTGACCCAAAAACCTAAATAAATTTCTTCCTTGAAAGAAACTTTTTTTAAAATTTTTACTGTGACAAAAGTGCATTACAAATCTTTCACTGCATCATTTATGGTACATAGTGACAATGAATGAGGGGCATTCCCACCACCAGTGCTGTCCTCCCTCTGCCCTTGTTCCCAGCATGTATCACATATCTCCCTCCTTTACTCCCCAGAAAGCTAGTGCAACTGGTCTCCACTTTACAACTTGTTGTAGACTGAGCATCCATTCCGCCGTCATTGGAGATAAGAAAAAAATAAGAAAAAAGGAAGGACATACCCTAGGAACACAAGAATACAATACAAAAACCCCTTCCTCACACCTATATTTATTGCAGCACTATTCACAATAGCCAGGCTCTGGAAACAACCAAGATGCCCTTCAACAGACGAATGGCTAAAGAAACTGTGGTACATATACACAATGGAATATTATGCAGCCATCAGGAGAGATGAAGTCATGAAATTTTCCTATACAGGGATGTACATGGAATCTATCATGCTCAGTGAAATAAGTCAGAAGGAGAGAGAGAGACGCAGAATAGTCTCACTCATCTATGGGTTTTAAGAGAAATAAAAGTCATTTTTGTAACAATCCTCAGAAACAATGAGAGGAGGGCTGGAACACCAGCTCACTCCATGAAGCTCACCACAAAGAGTGGTGAGCACAGTTATAGAAATAACTACACTGAGAACTACCATAATCATGTGAATGAATGAGGGAACTGGAAAGCCTGTCTGGAGTACAGGTGGGGGTGGGGTGGGATGGATGGAGATTTGGGACATTGGTGGCGGGAATGTTGCACTGGTGAAGAGGGGTGTTCTTTATATGACTGAAACCTTATCACAATCATTTATGTAATCAAGATATTCAAATAAAGAGAAAAAATTAAAAAAAAGAAAAGAAAAAAGGAAGGAAAATTTGGTAACAACTCCCAAGAAAAAAGAAGAGAGAAAAAAAAGAAAGAAAAATGGAAGAAAAAAGAAAAAATGTGGAGCTGGAGGCTAGCTCTAGCCGGCATGGGGTTTGGAGAGACCCCATGTGGAAGGCCTTCTCCCTAACTTGGGTGCGCTGGGAGCCTTGATAGGCCCCCAGTCTTCCCCTCTTCTGCCCCCGGCCTCCAGGCCTTCTGGGGTGACAACCCAGGAGGCCAGACAAGGTGGGTGTCGGGGGAATCCCTTCTGGATGGGGTCCCAAGCTTTCCCCGCCCTTCCCCCAGCACTAGGCTGGGAAGGGCACAGGGTGGAGGGCGGGCAGATCCTGGCTCCTGGCTCTCTATCGATCCTCTCTTGAGCTGGAGGCTCGCTCTAGCTGGCATGGGGTTCGGGGAGACCCCATGTGGAAGGCCTTCTCCCTAACTTGGGTGCGCTGGGAGTCTTGATAGCCCCCCAGCCTTCCCCTCTTCTGCCCCCAGCCTCCAGGCCTTCTGGGGTTCCAGCCCAGGAGGCCAGAAATGGTGGGTCCTAACTTGGGGTGTGCTGAGATTTGCTTGGTTGTACTAAGTTTGTCACTGGCAATTTCTGACCAGTCTACATAAGAAAACCGCGCAGGGGCTATTAAGCATATTCCTTATCCTTATGTTATGTTTTGCATATCCAGAATGTCCATTTTGTGTTCTGCCCTTTCCCACACCCCTACAAAGCTCATTTTTACTCCTCTCTCACTCCCCCAAACATCACTAACCCACATTACTCTTTTTAACTTCAGTACTGCACAATCCTAATCACAGACCAAAGCCATGCATTGTTTGTAACAACCCCAAACTGTTTCAAAAGACATAAAATGGACACGCATTTCTTTCAAATAAATTGTGTTTTTTTTCTCTGACAGCTATAAGTCTTACTAAATATTCTCTTATACAGTGACGATTCTAACCACTTTTTATCTTCTCTTTATGAGCTGTTCAACAAGGAATTTTGGTGAAACAGTCCCCCAGTTTAATGCTTATGATTGAACTATGTCATGGGGATTGTTGGACTTGTTCTTATGGTCCCCATATGCGCCAATAACGCCACGTGGCATTGCTCCTTTTTTGCATAGGCACATTAAAATGAGAAAATACTATACATAGGGGCCGGGCGGTGGCGCTGGAGGTAAGGTGCCTGCCTTGCCTGCGCTAGCCTAGGATGGACCGCGGTTCGATCCCCCGGCATCCCATATGGTCCCCCAAGAAGCCAGGAGCAACTTCTGAGCGCATAGCCAGGAGTAACCCCTGAGCGTCACAGGGTGTGGCCCAAAAACCAAAAAAAAAAAAGAAAATACTATACATACAAATAAGATCCTATCTAATAGAGATTGGAAAACACAAATCTTGTAGTGCAAAGGGACCTTACACCCTGAACATTGACATAATGACCTGGCACAGGCCTCAGAAGAAAGGGCATTTTCCATTCACCCCTGAACCAGGGAAGCCATCCACGAAACATCCAGGTTTGTCTATAACATCACCTGGAAGCAATCCGCTACCATGGAAGACCCTACCACTGCTCAGACATCGACCTGCTCAAAAGAGACTTCCCTTAACACTGAGAAGACTTAACAACAACGACCTGCTTACAGGACAGGGCTCCCTGCATTGCCCTTTTATGGTGAGGTGAAATGAAAGGACGCTCCACATCCTGACTTCAATGTAGGATATGCAGATTTCAGGATCTTTAATAAGGTAACATGATACCAACAACAGACACTGTGTGAAAAATAAAAGTGTGTTGGCACTACAGACAATGTCTTAGATTGGACGATCTAGCTTGCCTGGAGCCTAGAGTTGGTCTTATGCCAGGAAACTTCAGGGGTCGGGTCTCTTTGTATTTAGGCCAAGTTTATTCCTTTTCATGTCCCTCATATTTTGCTGGGCCTATGCAAACAACAATTGCTACTCTAACACCGTTTTTACTGTGCTCCTTTGACTCTAATCCTTAAAAAAAACCACTTAAAGTTTGAGGTTAACTTAAGCTAATATGCATGTACATGGAAATGTAAAAAATACTATGCCTCTAATGTTTAAGGAGTTATGTAAGTTTTATGGCTTTAGATTGCCTTGTGTGCTGTTAAGAAATATTATAATGTAAAAACAAAGAAATATTATAATGTGTTACAATCTGGGGACTTGAGGGACAAAGTAATTGTACATGGAGTCTGTTTTATTTAGCTTAATGTTCTTTGGCTGAAAGTTCAAAGTTAAAATATCAGCAAGGGGACTTCTTCCGAGAATTTTGTTAAGGGTGATTGTCCTTCCACTGTAACTTTACCTTGTCCTCTTTCTTTGCATCTTTGTTCTCATAATTAAAAATAAAAAATTAAAAAAAAGAAAAATGCACCTGGCAAAGAAAAATATCACCAAATAATAACCACAAGAGTGAAAAAGAAAGAGAAAAGTGGAAGAAAAAAAGAGAAGGAAAATAAAGTAAAAAAAACTAACAAATCAAAACAAAACAAGAAAAATAGGGGTGCTGGAGTGGCAGGGTTTGGCTTTACCCCCACTTTTTTTTGTATAGGCACAGTAAGCATTGTGGAAGAAAGGGAATTCCCGTGGTCTAAGAGATTCAGGGTTTCTCCATCCTTGAGGCATACCATCATAAAATCAACCCCTGGCTCCATATATACTCATTACCCCATCCCAAAGGCTTTATTGTGGTGCCAGAAAACTTTCCTCTCAGTTGTGTGTGAGAAAATCAAGTCACTGTAGCTAGCGATCTTGGTATTTGTGCAGGTTATAGGTCAGGGTCTGGGATAGAGTCTTTACGGTTCTACAGGTACTCTCCATCATTGTTGTTGTGTTCAGTCTTCTGTAACACTTGCTCCTTGTTTTCCTTCAGTCCCTAAGCCGAAGCCTAGGATATTATGGATCCAAAGGTTCTGCTCAGTCTCTGTTGTCCAAGTTGGGCCTCTGCAACTTTTTTAAAAAGTGTCTTTTTTATGGAAGTGAATGTATTCAAACCATTTATTTGCATAAATTCCAAACTATTCTGTTTTGCATAAACATATTCACAGTTTTGCTCCTTGTATCCTATTTTCTGAACTGTTTAGTCAACGTGGATTAACAGTTGTTCATGCGTTTTGCATTATTACACATACACATACAGAAAAAATTCAGTGAACAAAACCTTATTAATGGGCAAAATATTTTGAAAATATTAATTCTCTTTACTTTGGCCATGAACGGTGTTGTTTCAATTCATATATCAATATAATAGTTAAAATAATAAACTCAACTATATCAACATATTGGCATTCTGGGATGCAAAAGAACATTGTATAGTGGGTCAAATTTTAATTTTTGGTAACCAGGACTAATAATTTCAAAACTTAAAAACCAATATTTGGAGAAATCCTTTGTATTTTTCATAATTTGTTATAATTCATACAAGATCCATAAGTTTCTGTAGTATGATTGTGTACTCTGAGTCTATTCACAAGACAATGTGCAAAATTCAGAAAAGTAAATGGGGGAAATGGAGAGATGATAAAAGCTTGCTTGTGGTCAATCCAAAGTTGGTTCCTGAAACCACGTGTTTCTCCAAGCACCAGCTTTTGTGGCTCAAAAAGAGAGGAAAATCAAAATTTAAATATTAACACATTTTAATAAGGAAAAGAAATATATAATAATAAGGTAACATAATAAACTATTTCATTCACTTGTTACAGAATATTCTTAGATATTAATGGATAGAAGCAACTAAACACTAGTAACAACTTCCAGTTGCTAGATAAATTAGGAAAAGAAAATTATAAAAATCTTTGATTCAGGTTAAGCAAAATCCATAACACCAAAGTTTTGCCAGGTTTTGAAAACTCCAGAGAGCTTCAGAATTCTTCTGTTTTTTTTTTAAATACTCAGTGATGGGACCAGAGAGATAGCATGGAGGTAGGGTGTTTGCCTTGCATGCAGAAGGACAGTGGTTTAAATCCCGGCATCCCATATGGTCCCCTGAGCCTGCCAGGAGTGATTCCTGAGCGTAGTGCCAGGAGTGATGCCTGAGAGCTGCTTGGTGTGACCCAAAAACCAAAAAGAAAAAATAAAAAGAAAAAATAAAAAGAAAAAATGGGGCCAGAGAGGTAGCATAGAGGTAAGGCGTTTGCCTTTTATGCAGAAGGTCATCGGTTCGAATCCCAGCATGCCATATGTTCCCCGAGCCTGCCAGGAGTGATTTCTGAGTATAGAGCCAGGAGTAATCCCTGAGTGCTGCCGGGTGTGACCCAAAAACCAAAAAAAAAAAAAAAAAGAGTAAATGCTCAGTGTGATCCTGGCTCTGTCGGTACTCGGGGTCCCATGCATAGGCTCTGATAGAGCCTGGGATGGCTGCAATATCACGCTAGCCCCCAGGCCCAGTGTTTAATAAATATATTTCTTTATAATAAATTAAAACCAGCAAACAATAAAGAAGGCTAAGTTGTAATTATACTATACCTAATGTACATTATAACTGTTTCCATAAAATGAAAGAAGTTAGGTTAATATAAACAGGTATCCCCTCTCCACAAAAATAAAGTCCAAATAAAATTCTAATAATTTCCCATGACTGTTAAGTTTTGATCATTCGTAGCAGTATATACTCCAATGTAGAAGGTAATAACAAAATAACTCATCAACAAGTAGAGGCTAATGCATGTGTCCACTGTACTATGAGGTACCATGGTGGGTGTGAAATGTTTTAAGATATCATCTCTGAAATGGAGACAAGAATTGAATACAAAAAACAGAGTGACACATGAAAGCAAGCAAATGGGTTCAATGTGATGCGAAGTACAATATCCAAGAAGCCAGGAAAAAATAAACAAAGAACAAGAATAAACAGTGTTGGTGTGGATATGTGTTGGGGAAGTACCCTCATCATTGCTAGTGGGAATATTGACAGGTTCAAATATTTTTGGGGTGGCTTCTTAAAGATAGAATGCTATTGATATCCAATAACAATAGAGATTAGGACCAGGAGGACCAGTTCATTAGAAGAAGCTGCCCAAAAATAGCGTAGGAGTGTAGTTAGGGCAAGAAAGGTACCACAATGACAATAATAGTTTAAATGATTACCCTCAAGAAAAACTTTATGCTGAAAGGAGACAAAGTGATATGAAAGAAGAAAATGCCTGACTCATAGGCATGCAGAGGAGTTGAGGGCAGGAGTGAAACTGGGACATTGGTAGAATACGTGTACTGGTGAAGAGTTTTGCCCACTGTATGATTGAAACCAGTCACGAGCATCTTTGTAGTACATGGTGATTCAATCACAGGATATATTTATAAGAAAAACAAAACATCAAAAGAAAAATAGAAATTGAGCTTCTATATGACCCCCAAATTCCATTTCTTAGTATATACCTCCAGGTCTATTCAGAAGAGACACTTGTATTCCCATTTTCATTGCTAAGCTGTTCTCAATACTGAAAGCTGTAAACAACCAGTTTTCTTGAACAGATGACTGGATAAAGAAACTGTGTGACACATATAAAATGTAATACTGCTTGGCTATCAAAATATATGATCATGCAACTTATAGCTACATGACTGGGTATGTAGAGTATCATGATGAGTGAATTAGTCAGGAGAGGGATGGACATATTAATCTCTCTCATGCATGGAATAAAAAGAAATGCAGTAGGGCTAGAGAGACAGTACAGTTGGTGGGGCATTTGCCTTGCTCTACTTCGTGATTGATTCCCGAGTAAAGAGCCAGAAATAAGCCCTGAAGATGACTGCATGTGGTCCAAAAAGAAAATAAAAAGAAACAAAAAATATAGAGGAGAAAATCAAATGACAATATAAACTTTGAACTGTTCTTCAGTACGAAGCTTTCCAAAGGAACATTTGTTGGAGATAGAATGGTGGGACACTGGGAAAATGGTGGAAGGAAACATATATTAATAAAAGTGGGTGGTGCTGTAATGCTTTATATAAGAAATCTTTCCATCAACAGTATTGTAAACAATATCTAATATAAAATTAAAATAAAAAATAAAGGAGCTGGAGCGATAGCACAGTAGTAGAGTGTTTGCTTTGCACGCGGCTGACCCAGGACAGACCTGGGTTTGATCCCTGGCATCCCATGGTCCCCCAAGCCAGGAATCACTTCTGAACACAGAGCCAGGAGTAACCCCTGAGTGCCACAGGGTATGGACCCAAAAACCCCCCAAATAAAAAAATCACATCTGCTCCAATTCAGTGCTGGTGGGAATGCCATCTAGTCCACCCTTTCTGGAAAATAATG
Organism: Suncus etruscus; assembly: GCF_024139225.1. Classification (NCBI taxonomy): domain Eukaryota; kingdom Metazoa; phylum Chordata; class Mammalia; order Eulipotyphla; family Soricidae; genus Suncus; species Suncus etruscus. Next base: position 129,216,122 of record NC_064868.1, on the reverse strand, counting down.
TGGATATTCCTAAAAAAAAAACTGGAAATTGATCTTCCTTATGAACCAGCAGTATCACTCCTAAGTATAAGCCCAGGAACACAAAAACACAATACAAAAATTCCCTCTGAACTTCTATATTCACTTGAGCACTATTTACAATAGCCAGAATCTGAAAGCAACCCAGGTGCTCAACAACAAATGAGTGGCTAAAAAAAATGATGGTACATCTACACAATGGAATACTGTGCAGCTGTTGGAAAAAATGAAGTCATGAAATTTGCTTATACATGGATGGTCATGAAGATTATTATGCTGAGTGAAATGAGTCAAAAGGAGAGGAATACACATAGAATTATATTACTCATGTTTTTGACATAGGAAAAGACAGTGTGAGGAGTATATTGAGACATTAGAAATGAGGATTAAATGGACCTGTCCATGGTAGTATGCTTGCTATAAAGAGCAGGGAAAAAAGTTAAAATAGAGAAGGGCCTATGAAATTAGTAGCTAGAAGTGATTACTGTGGACAAGAACTGGTGCTAAAATGCATGACACCCCTTCATTCATCGTAATGCAATCCACAGTTTCAGAAAAGAGCGAGAAATAAAAAGCCTGCCCCAGAGACAGAGAGGAGTGGGTGGAAGGGAACAGGGCATCAGGGAGGGTAAGAGGAATACGGGGGACATTGGTGGCAGGAAATATGCACTAGTGAAATTTGTTGTACATTATATAACTGTAACTCAATCATGAACAACTTTATATGTGAAAGAATCTGTACTATAAATAACCAGATTGCCACAGTGTTGGACAAAAAGGAAAACATACTAAACTATGGATTTAAAATGTCAATACTTAAATAATTGTACAGATTTAATGTAATACCTATAAGGAAACCCATTATATTTTATAAATAAATAGAAAAAACACTCTTGAAACTCAGATGGAACAATAGTCATCCACAAACAGCTAAAGCAATCACTGGGGAAAAGAAGATGGTAGGCATCACTTTCCCCAACCTTAAACTGTATTATAAAGCAGTAGTCAATAAAACAACATGTTATTAGAATAAAGACAGACCATCAGAACAATGGAATAGAGTTGATTATTCAGAGATGGACCCACAGGTTTGCAATCAATTAATTTTTGAGAAAGTGGCAAAAAATCCAAAGAGGAGCAAGAAAAGCCTCTTCAACAAGTGGAGCTGAGAAATATGGTCAACATGTAAAAAATGAACTCAAGTCTGTCTTTAATGCCATGCACTAAATGGATTAAAGACGTTGTCAGACCTGAAACCATGAGGTACATATAAGAAAACTTTGGCAGAACACTCCATGCTACTGAAGCTAAACACACTGTCAGCGATAAAACACTACTGTCCATGCAAATGAAGCCAAAATAAACAAATAGAACTACATTAAACTGAGAAGCCTCTGCACCTCAAAGGAAATAGTAATGATGATACAAAGGCCACCCACAGAATGGGAGAAACTATTCACCCAGTACCCATCTGATAATGGTTAATATCTAAGATATAGAAGGTATTGAAAGAACTTAACAAGATCAAAACATATAACACCCTCGAAAATATGGTGAGACAAAAAGAACAGACGTTTCCTCAAAGAAAAAATACAGATGGCCTAAAGGCAATGAAAAAATGCTTCACGTCACTAGTCATCAGGGAGATGCAAATCTAAACAATGATGAGGTACATCTCTCACCGCAGAGACTGGTACACAACACAAAGATCAACCAGTGTTGGCGTGGGTGTGGGAGAAAGGGACTCTTCTTCACTGCTGGGAGGAATGCAGATGGGTCCAGCCTTTTTGAAAAACTATATGGACATTCTTCAATAAACTGGAAATTGTGCTTCTGTGTGATCCAGCATTACCACTCCTAGATATACACCAGGAACCAAAAAATCACAATACAGAAATGCCCTCTGCACTCCAATATTCACCACAGCTCTATTTCCAATAACCAGAATCTGGAAACAACCTAAGTGGCCAACAAATGAGTGCTTAAAGAAACTGGTACATCTATACCATGGTATACTTTCTGTTCAGATGTTAGGGAAAATGAAGTCGTGAAATTTGTTTATACTTGGATGGATATAGCGATTATTATGCTGAGTGAAATGAGTCAGAGGGAGAAGAAAAGACATAGAATAATCTCAATAATTTGTGGTATATAAAAAATAAAAGACAGTATGGTAACACTATCCAAAAAAATAGAGATGAGGGTCCAGAGGATCATTCCATGGTAGGAGTGGTGAGTGCATTTAGAGTAGAGAAGGGTCTACTATGACAATGATATTTGGAACTTATCTCTCTGGACAAGAACTGGGTGATGAAAGGGGTAAAGTGATGTGCATGGCACCATTTTCTTAACAATACTGAAAACCACAGTCTCAGAACAAGAGAAAATCAAAACATCTGCCCCAGAGACATGCAGAGATGGGGGAGGGAAATTGGGGGTACTGGTGATGGAAAAGAGGCACTAGTAATGGTTGGTGTACCTTTTTGACAGAAACCCAACAGTGAACAATTCTGTACTGAGGGTCTTTAAATAAAGCAATAAAGCACTTAATAATACAACAATGAAATCAAAGCAATACAAATTAAAAAGTGAGGGCTAGCGATATAGATTAATATGATGAATGCTTTGCATGCAGGAGAGACCTGAATTCAATCCTAACACTGCAGGCTACACAAAGTGCTACCTGGAATGACACTGAAATAGTGATCTCTGCTTAGCCCATGAGCACTGCAGAGTATGGTCCACGAATAAATTCTTCACTACGTAGCAAAAGAGGGCCAATAGCACAGTGGGTAGTGCACTTGCCTTGCACAAAGTTAATTGAGATTTGAGCCCCTCATAATGCCATATGGTGCCCTGAGCACCGCCTGGAGTGATTCCTGAGTGCAGAGCCAGGAGTAAATTCTGAGCATCACTGGGTGTGGTCCAAAAGAAAACAAACAAAAATTTGAAAAACAAGTCACATGATTAGTTTCATAAATGAAAAAAGAGCATAATGATGTCCGGAGTTCAGTTCTGAGTAAAATACTTTCAGCAAACTAGGAAAAGAGGGGGACGTCTTTGATTTGACAAATATATCTAAAATTATCCTACATATAGCATCATATTTAGTTGTGAAAATCTTAGAGCTTCCCCCAATAAATTAGGGAAAGAATCAAAGGTACCTTCTCTCACCGCTTCTTTTCATTCACATACTGAAAATGCTAACTTGTGCAATAAGACCATAAGATGAAATAATATGTACAGAAATTGGAAAAAGTATAAATTCTGCTGTTTGTAGATAACAGAATAAACTATTTATATACTCATAAATAAGTAATCCAAACTCCTGGAATCAATGAACTATGATGGCAAGTCTGTGGGATACAAACAATATGAAAAGAATCAAGCACTCTTCTATATAATAAGGTTGAACAACTCTAAATTGATGTAAAAGCTGCAATATTGTTTAGATAGCAGCTAAAGTAAAATAGGTTGGTTTAAATTTAATACAAGATTCACAGGATAGATTGATATGAGGAAAATAATGAAATTCTTAGAGAAAAAAAAGAACTAAATAAGAGATGCTCCATCTTCACAGACATAAAGATTAGATAATGTCCAAGCATCATTTCCTGCCAATGTAGTTTATACATTTCATGAAAAATCATCACAAATTATCTTTGTGGCAATCAACAAAATCTATCTAAGGTAATTTGAGGGAAAGTGAATCCAGAGGGTGGAGAGAGAGCTTAAGGGTCTGAGCACATGTTTTTCAGGTTTGGCCCCCAGCACTACATCATCCCAGAGTACTACACAGAGCTAACTTCCAAGCACTAAACTGGGAGTAGCTCCTAATCACTTCCAGGCAAATGAAATAAATAATAAATGGAATTCATTAAAATAAAAAATGTCTGGACTCTGTGGTTGTGGCTTATTTTTAATAATAATATCATGAAAACAATAATAATATCATAAAAACATGTTTGTAGTCGAGTTTCAGTTAAATAAAGTACACCCCCTATACCCCCTTCACCAGTGCAACTTTCCTGCCACCAATATCCATCATCTCCCTCCTCCCCAACTCCCTGCCTGTATTCGAGACAGGCATTCTATTTCTCTCACTCACTACCATCATTCTGATAGTTGTTGGTGTAGTTATTTCTCTAACTGCACTCACCACTCTTTGTGGTAAGCTTCATACTCTGAGACAGTCCTTCCTGTCCTTATCTCTATTGTCTCTAGGTAGAAATGTGTTATTTAATGCTATGTAAAATATATCAAAATGTTAAAAATTCAACAATATGAAAATGAAACTACAGAAAGCAAAAATGCATGCGAAAAGATGCTCCATAGCATATATCGTTAGAGCATTATATATTAATATGACAAAAATATAACATTACTTAGATAATGACATGGCCAAAATCCAGAACTCTGACCACAGCAAACTTCACTATAGTATGTGGAGCAAATGAATTCATTGATGGTTAGCATATGAAATGGTAAACCCACTTTGAAAGTCAGTTTCTTGGGGCCAAGAGGAATAATAGTACTTGACTTAGAGTAACATTTTTCAATGTCTTTACACTTGCATAGGGGCACCTGTCCTGCATTATTGGTCTATAGACCAGCAGTTAAAACCAAGGTACTATGGGGCTAGAGAAAGAGTACTATAGCCCCAAAACATCAAAATGAATAAATCAAACCAAGGTGGTAAGCCAGTGGTTTTCAACTTGATACTCATGTAGACTGGCACTAAGTCACAGTCTGGTGGTTGAAGTTCACTAACTTAGAACACTTGCTTTGCAACCTTGGAAGTATATGACTATAAGTTCAAGTCCATGATATCCCATGTGTGCCAAGTGTAATGCTGGCTGCTCTGAAACTTCTATCTGTGATTCCAGACACCATACATACAAAATAATCACAAAATAATAATAACCTAAAAAGTAGATAGGCCACAGGAATAGTTTAGGATTTATAGAACCTGCCTTGTAAGCCTATGGTCACATGTTCAAATTTCTGGTGTCCTAAATTATCTTCAGCACCACCTTGATTAATGCCCAAACACCATGCCTAGAGTGACATCTTTGTGATATCCCAAACGAGAAAGTCAGTTCTTTGCAACGCTAAGATCTTACAAAGTTCCTTCCAATATAATATAGCTATTGTTTTCAAACTTTTTATGGTGTGGAGTGACACTGAGCCATCTGAAAATTTCAGAAGTTTAAAATTGAGAGACAATTTTTTGTGAACTTTCTAAAGAGTTGACAACTTTTGTTTTGTTTCGTTTTTCAACCACACCTGGTGACGCTTAGGGTTTCCTCTTGACTTTATGTTCAAGGATAATTCCTATAAGGCACAGAAGACAAGATGAGGTGCTTGGGATCAAACCATCCTGGCCACATGCCTGGCAAAGGCCAGACCTATCTTATCATCACTCTATCACAGAATGGATTATATCATAGTGATGTGGGATATCTGTCCACATATTGATAACTAAAAAGATCTTTGTAAAAAGTAAATGAAATAGTTAACCAAATGTTAAGATAGCGGGGCCGGGCGGTGGCGCTAGAAGTAAGGTGCCTGCCTTGCCTGCGCTAGCCTAGGATGGACCGCGGTTCGATCCCCCAGCGTCCCATATGGTCCCCCAAGCCAGGAGCGACTTCTGAGCGAATAGCCAGGAGTAACCCCTGAGCGTCACCGGGTGTGGCCCAAAAACCAAAAAAAAAAAAAATGTTAAGATAGCATGCCACAATAGCATAATATTCTTTTCAATGATTTGTGCAGAAAATTCCTGTTCTTTTAATTCCACTTATATTTAAATTTGGGGGAATTATAAATAGTTCTATTTTTATTTCCCTTTATGGGGGTTAATTCTATTTGGAGGCCATGCCTGACATTTTTGGGGAACTCCTCCTAGCTCTTTGCTAGGTGAACTGGCCACATGCAAGACAGCCTCAAGTCGTGTACTATCTCTCTGACCTTGTCTTCTTTCTTTTTAGAAATCTTTGTATAACCAATTATAAAATTCTTCAAAACATGAATATGGCTATGGAATCTAGTTAGTACCTTAAGGAATTTCCAACAATAAAACTGTGCAGTTATTTTCCACAGTGGAAAAATGCATTTCATGTACTCTGTTAATCATTGAACAAGTTTTGAAATGTTTACTCTGCACCAGCCTCAGTGTGTGTCTTTGGTACTGAGTGTTCTGTGATCAGTCGTAACTCTTAAAAAATTAACAATTTAGTGGAAAGCCAGACTATAATAAATTAATACCATTAACCAAGTAAAAAGGAGCTGTGACAAGTGCAAGTAAGTACACTGTGCTGTAATAGTTGAAGTTGACCTAGTTAGGAGGCTCAAGAAGGCGTCTCTGAAAGTTACACAGATTACTGATAAAGGAAAAGTGAGGAGAAAGGAGCAAAAGCAATAGCACATTGGTAGACTTGCAGAGTAGGTAGTGCTTGCCTTGGGTACAGCTAATCATGAACACCAAAAATGTTCCTCCAGCCCAAGCAGGAGTGATTCCCAGAATGCAGGAGTATTAAGCCATGAGTACAGCTGGTTATGGTCCTCAAACTATAAAGAAATGGCCAGAGAGAGTACATGAAGTGGAATAAGTCACTTGCCTTTCATTTGGCTGTCACTTGTTAGATTTTCAGCACTGTTTGAGTCATCAAAATCACCAGCAGTGATCTCTGATCCTCTAGCCAAGTGTAATCCCTGGACACCAGTGGGTATGGTCTCAAAGCAAAAGAAAGAAACAATAAAGGTATCAACTAAAGCAACAAATATGTCCAGAGGTCCATAGCAGGAGGAAGCAGGAAGAATATAAACTTGGCTGTAGTAAGGAGAGTTGAGTGACTTCAAATGGGGACTGAAGAATGTGCCATATGATTCAGGGCCTTGTAAGTCACATTAAAAATAATTTTTGTCATAACTTATGGATGTGGATTATTGTTATCTATTTTGATAGTTAAGTTGGTATATAATTTCAATTCATTTTAATTAATTTTTGGTGTTTCCAGAATAAATGGATTTAGAAATTGTATATAGGGCTGGAACGATAGCACAGAAGTAGGGCATTTGCCTTGCATGTGGCTGACTCAGGACAGACCCAGGTTCGATCCCCAGCATCCCATATGGTCCCCCAAGCCAGGAGTCATTTCTGAGCACATAGCCAGGAGTGATCCCTGAGCATCACCAGATATGGCCCACCCAACCCCCCAAAAAAAGAAATTGTATATATTCACAATTGAATACTATGCAGCCCTAAGAGAGAACAATATGTAACTTGTGTAGCATGAATGGATATAGAGTATATTATGGTGAATTATGTGAGTCAGGACAGATACAAAATCATCTCTCATATGTGGGATTAAATCACACACAGTAGGGCCAGTAGAATAGACAACATAAAGGGAGAACTGATCCATACAATTGATTTGAGGAGCAGGAGATAAAGCTTTTAAAGTCCTTTGGGGAGGAGATGGGTACACTAGTGATAGATGTGGTTTGGAACTATGTGAATGAGAAAACATTACTAATAGTACTATAAATCATAAAACAGTTTAAAAATAAAATAAATTTTAAAAATAAACATGCTAAACATGTAGCTATTCCCATGACAGTATACTTCAAGGACAGAGAAACTCTGTATCTCTTAGGCCAAGGAAATTCCCTTTCTAATCTCCCCAATATTTACTGTGCCTATGCAACAAAAAGCACAAATTAATTTTTTGTTGTTTTTGCTTATTCTTGTTTTGTTTTGTGCTTTTTGTAATCTCTGGACTATGGTTATTATTTGGCTGTTGTCTTTATTGCTATGGTGTCTTTCGTTGTTTTTTTTTTTTTTTGTATTGTTATGTTTTTTTTCCTTTTCTTCTTCTTTCTCTTGAATTGATATGTATAGCCTCTAGAAAGACTCTTCCCGGTTTTTTATTTTTTGCTTGTTTATATTTTGTCCCCTCTTTTTTCTTTCCTTCTAACAGAACCACATAACTTGAACTTCTTGTTCTGCCTCACAAATTGAGGACGAAATAAGGTTACCAAGACCAAACAGTCGTATGAACATCGAGTAGAAATAAAAAAATGATCAGACTTAAACACCAAATCCAAAGCCAACAACAACAACAAAAGGGGGGGGGCGAGAAAATGCATGGATGTAAGGCATTTGCCTTACATTCAGAAGGACAGTGGTTCGAATTCCGGCATCCCATATGGTCCTCTGAGCCTGCCAAGAGTGATTTCTGAGCATAGAGCTAGGAGTAACCCCTGAGCGCTGCCAGGTGTGACCCCCCCCCAAAAAAAAAAAAACCAAAAACAAAAACAAATCCAAAGCCAACAACAACAGAATCGATACCCAATCTACAACAATCTAGACACAGAAGGGACCATTTTTACTAGCAGCCCATCTTATAGATGCATGCTGGGAACAAGGGTGGAGAGAGGACAACATTTGTTAGTGGGAATGCCCCTGATTCAATGTCACTATGTACCTCAAATATTACTGTGAAATATTTGTAATCCACTTTGGTCAAAATAAAAATCATTTAAAAAACATGCTAAAATAAATAGGTATACAACAAAATGGGAGAAATATTTATATATGAAATGTAGGGCTAATATTCAAGATATATAAAGTACTGATCTAGCTCAAGAACAATAAAAACAAAATAACACCATCATAAATTGGGGGAAGAAATGAACAGACATATTTTTGAGGTGGACATATAAATGGCCAGAATGTATATGGTAAAACTTTTTATTGTTCATTTATTATTAGACTATTAGTAAAAACATCATCTCATACACAAGAGAATATAGTGGATCAAAAAAACAGGAAATGACCATCTGAAAATTTGGTGGAAAAGAAACCTGCTTTCATTGTTTTTGAAAATATTATCTGGTTCAGGCTCTATAGAAAACAATAGAGATTCATCCAAAAAATAACGACAGAGTTTTCATATAAGCAGGCAGTTCTAGTTCTTAGCATCAACCCACAAGAATAAAAGTGTATTTTATAAAAATGAGCTTATATATGAAGGTGAAATGGGAGAGGTCCTTGAGACACTGTGGAGGTAGTAGGAGATGGGTGCGGTGTTGGAATGCTGATTGTGTGAAAAGTATAATTAACAGTATTATAAATTCTAGTACCTGAACAGAAGTGGATAAAAAATAATACAATGTTATTAACTCTGTTTTATGTGCACTCTATTTCTATTGCAACACTTAGTAGAAAAGCCAGGATATAAAAAATGACTCAAAATGTCCAATGAGAAATAAATAAATAAATAAGGTGTGTTATATATACAAAGTGGAATATTACAAAGAACTACAAATACACATGAAATCATTCCATTTCTAGAAACTTGCATGGAATTCGAGAGTATCATATTAAATGAAATTAGTCAGAGGAAGAAGGACAAACACTAGATGATCTCAAATACCTGTGGCATAGACAAAGACATAACAAGAGAAGAGTCAGTATTGAATGATGACAAACCCTTGACCTAAGATTACACAATTAAGATTACCAAATAGTGGGCAGAGAGGGATGGGGGAATTAAAAGTTGGACCAGAAGTGACGAAAGGACAGTGCAGAAGGCACTTGAGCACTTTGCTGGTGGTGATGGCACAGTAATTTTGTGCATCAAAAAAATAAATGTTAACACTATTGCAACCATGATGCCTAAACTAATGTTCATTGAACTTCTTATACCTAAATACCATTGACAAATATGCAGTACCTACCCAGCATCATTTTCCATGGTCCAACAGTTATAACCAAAGGGCTAGGCCAATGATTTTCAACCTTTCCACACCAATGGACTGGCATCATTCCATGAACCTGTAGTTAAAGATCACTGACTAAAATTACTGTAATTTTTTTTCAAATTTTAAGAAGGGGAAAATAGTGGTAAAAAGCAAGGTTTTTCTCCTTACAAAATTTTGCAGTGCATATTTTTGTGCCCTTGAGAGCTGGAGGAAAGAACAAATAAAAAGTTGGTGGATTCAACATTCTGGCCTCTGCCTTAAAAAGTGACTTAATAATCATTTTAGTGGGGGCTGAGGGGATGATTCCAGCTAGGATATTGACTCATAAGCTGGGTGATCTTGGTATTACACCCTCATCAACTTCTGCCTCCACTGCTGTAGTACCACCTGTTTTTCTAACTCTTGGAGTTGACATGAAAGTCAGATGGGATCAAAGAACTGGAAGTCAGGCTTTATCATGCCCTAAACAAAGGAAGCCATCCACAAAAACAAGTCTGACTTGAACAAGATGTAACTTTGTTATACCTTATACCAAACACTTATCAGATATTATTCTAATGGTCTTGTTTCCAAATCAAGCATTTTTTTTGAAAACCAAGTCTTCTGAGATAAAAAAAAATATGTGGTAGCTGCTTATGCATCTGAAAGTAAACATTAAAAAATCTAAGTAATTGTTACATTAATTATCAATCTAGTTATAAGTTGAAAGAACTTGACCTCTCTTGTAAGCAGGATATAAAGAAACATAATTGTGGAATAACGAATACCCAAAGACAAGGGAAACAAAGAACACAAAAACTGAATTCAATAAAAACAAGTCAGCATTAGTAGGGGGTTGGAAATATCAATGGTAGAGGAAAGTATTCAATCAGGAGAAAGAGATCAGCTAAAATTTGGTAAAGTGTTCTGTATAAAAACCTATCAGCAACAGTACCGTAAATCACAGTACTTTTTATATTTAAAAATGCCTCTTGTAGAAGCAGACTGGCAGGAGTCAATTGGGGTAAAGGGACATATAGGGAAGTGAACACTGGTGAAAATTGGCATTGAAAAATTGTTTGCCTGAAACCAAGTCATGAAAACCTTGTAATGTCCATGGTGACTACAGAAAAAATAAAGCACGATTATATTTTAAAAGCACTTTGCTACTAAAAGGACAAAAGAAAAGTGACACTTGACCAAAAAGACAAAAAGAGGGAGGAGGTCCAGTTCCTTCTGTGGCAGCCTGATCCCTTGAGCAATGAGCAGGTAACTGTCCTCCCTTGCCCAAAGGACAAAAACTAGGTGAAGGCTCAGATCCATCAAAGGCAGATCGGCCCCTTTAATGACAAGCAGACATGACCCCCTTAATCATCCAAAAGGACAAAAATTGGATAGAGGGGGGCCGGGCGGTGGCGCTGGAGGTAAGGTAAGCCTTACCTGCGTAGCCTAGGAGACGGACCGCGGTTCGATCCCCCGGCGTCCCATATGGTCCCCCAAGCCAGGAGCGACTTCTGAGCGCATAGCCAGGAGTAACCCCTGAGCGTCACCGGGTGTGGCCCAAAAACCAAAAAAAAAAAAAAAAAAAAAAAAATTGGATAGAGGCCTAGCTCCATCTGGAGCAGCTGGAGCAAGCAAGCACCACCGGCTCTTGCCTGACTAGCAGGAGAGTATGCCTCCCATGCCAAAAGGACAAAAACAGGGAGGAGACACATCTGCATCCATGGAAGCTAAGACCGGTAAACGCTACTGACCCAAAAGGCCAAAAAAAAGAGGAGCTCAGCGGCTCCTTTCTGCTCAGCAGCTGAGATTATATCAGCAAACCATGTAGTAAACACTACCCTGCCAGGTACATAATGGCAAAGCAACACAGAATACCACCATGCTTAGAGATTGAAGATGGTAGCTCTGAAGACCCAACAAGTACCAGCCACCTACATAGCCTCTTTGAAAGACTTTAGACAGCAAATTTGGAAGACGTTCAAGGAACTCAAAAATCTATGAAACTAATAAATTGAACCACAAATAAGAATCAAGAGGATATGAAAGTATACATAAGAAAACTTTAAACTGAAATATCAGAGATGAAAAACTTGGTAGGCAAAATTAAAACCTCACTGGAAAGTCACACCAGCAGAGTAACTGCTACTGAGGACAGATTCGGTGAGCTGGAAGACTCAGTGAGCTACATAGCAACTCAATACAACAGAAGAGGTTGAAACAAAGCCTTAAAACAAACTATCAGAAGATGGAAAAATCCTCAAAGAATCTGAACAGATAAAAGATAGAAGTATAAGATAAACTCAATAGAAAAAAAAACATAAGAATTATTGGAGACCCAGAAGCCTCAGAAGAAAATACCCATTAAGCATCAAGAGTCAAAGATGGGCCCGGAGAGATAGCACAGCGGTGTTTGCCTTGCAAGCAGCCGATCCAGGACCAAAGGTGGTTGGTTCGAATCCCGGTGTCCCATATGGTCCCCCGTGCCTGCCAGGAGCTATTTCTGAGCAGACAGCCAGGAGTAACCCCTGAGCACCGCCGGGTGTGACCCCAAAAAAAAAAAAAAGAGCCAAAGATATCATTTCAGAGCAATTCCTAGAGCAAAAGAATACATGGAACCAGATCCTGCATAAACTGTACCAGCAAAAATAAATCCAAAGAAAAACACCCAAGGCATATCCTAATTACAATGATGAACACCACAGATGGGGTAGAATAGTACAGGCATCAAGATAAAAGGGAAATTACATACAAAGGAGCATCATTACATACAAAGGAGCATCATTGGGCCGGGCGGTGGCGCTGGAGGTAAGGTGCCTGCCTTACCTGCGCTAGCCTAGGAGACGGACCGCGGTTCGATCCCCCGGTGTCCCATATGGTCCCCCAAGCCAGGAGCGACTTCTGAGCGCATAGCCAGGAGTAACCCCTGAGCGTCACCGGGTGTGGCCCAAAAACAAAAAAAAAAAAAAAAAAAAAAAAGGAGCATCATTAAGATTTACAGCAGATTGGTCATAGGCAACCCTCAAGGCTTGAAAACAGTGGTGGTATATAGTGACAAAACACAACAAAATGAACGTTTTGCCAAGAGTACTTCACAGAGCCAGACTTTCATTCAGGTTTGAAGAAAGGATACACAGCTTCACAATTAAATTAATTCACAGCTCCGGAACTTTACACACTCAACACCAGCCTTAAAAGAAGAATTGAAATGTCTAAAGCAAGGCCGACCCACCAAACACACCAAAATCGTACAGAAAGATTACACTTAATTATATGACAATCATCTCTCTCAATGTCAATGGAGTAAATACTCTGGTTAAGAGACATATAGTGACAAAATTTATTAGAATGGTGAATTCAGTGTTTTCCTGCATATAAAAACACACCTGAATAGTCAGAGAAAACATAAGACTCAAAAATTGGAGAACAATCATTCGAGTAAATAACTCCCTTTAAAAAGCTTTGGTTGCCATACTTATATCAAATACAGACTTTAGTCTTAAAATATTTATGAGACCAAAATGTACATTTCTTTTTTTTTGTTTGTTTTTTGGGGTCACACCAGAAGCAATCAGGGGTTACTCCTGGCTCTACACTCAGAAATCACTCCTGGAAGGTTTGGGGGACCATATGGGATGCCGGGATTCGAACCACCATCCTTCTGCATGCAAGGCAAACGCCTTACCTCCAGGCTATTTCTCTGGCCACAAATGAACATTTCTTAATAATAAAGGAATATATGATGCAAGGAGAAATCAGACACCTATATAAATACATATATACTTATACATATATATTCAATATGGGCCAGCAAAATATTTAAAACAATTGCTGATAGAGTTCAAGAAAGACATTGATAGCAATAAAATAATAACAGGATACTTCAGAAATGCCTGTCACTTGGGGCCGGCGAGGTGGCACTAGAGGTAAGGTGTCTGCCTTGCTAGCGCTAGCCAAGGAAAGGACCACGGTTCGATCCCCCGGCGCCCCGTATGGTCCCCCCAAGCCAGGGGCAATTTCTGAGCACGTAGCCAGGAGTAACCCCTGAGCATCAAAAGGGTGTGGCCTGAAAAACCAAAAAAAAAAAAAAAGAAATGTCTGTCACCACTTGATAGGTCAAATAGGGTAAGCCCCAACAATAATATACTGGACCTGAAGGAAGAAATGGAAATATATATGTATATATATTTTATATATGTTTATATATATGCATACACACATATGGTTCATCATCCCCAGAAATCTGGATCCTCATACTTCTTCAATGCACATGAGTAAGTCTCCAAGGTAGACCACATGCAGGGCCATAAAACATACCTCCATATAATCAATAAGATAGAAATTGTAAGAACAACTTTTTTACAGGCTGGAGCGTTTGCCTTGTATGCAACAGATCTAGGACAGACCTTGGTTTGATCCCCAGTATCCCATATGATCCCCCAAGCCAGGAGCTATTTCTGGGCACATAGCTGGGGTTAACCCCTTAGTGTCACCGGGTGTGGCCCAAAAACCAAAGTAAAAAATTTTTAAAAAAAGAACAATCTTTTAAGATCATGATACATTGAAATTGAAGTGAATAACAAAGAGACAGAGGAAAATTATTAACATCTGGAAATTATACAGTTCACTATTGAACAATCAGTGGATCAGAGAGGAAATGAAAGAGAAAATCAAAAGATTCCTGAAAACAAATGAGAAAAAATACACATATAATCAGAATGTGTGGGACACGGCAAAAGCCTTACTAAGAGGAAAATTTATAGCTTTGAGGTACTCATAAGGAAGGAAGAAGGGCCCTATATAAATAACTTAATGGCACAGTTTAAAATATTGGTAAAAGATCAACAAAATGAAGCAAAAATGGACAGACAAAAAGAAGTAACAGAGATCAGAGCAGAAATTCATTAAATGGGCCCCCAAACCAGAAAGATCAATTAAAGCAAGAGTTGGTTCATTGAAAAAAATAAACAAGATTGATTAACCATTAGCAAAACTCACAAAGAAAGGGAGAAAAATAAACTTAGTAAATTGAATTAGAAAGGAAAAGTGAAGGGCCGGAGAGATAGCATGGAAGTGAGGCGTTTGCCTTGCAAGCAGAAGGTCGGTGGTTCGAATCTTGGCATCCCATATGGTACCCTGTGCCTGCCGGGGCAATTTCTGAGCCTAGAGCAAGGAATAACCCCTGAGCACTGCTGGGTGTGACCCAAACAAAAAAAAAAAAAACAAAAAAAAATAGGAAAAGTGGGAGTTTACTACAGACACTACAGAAATTCAAAGGGTAATCAGAGAGTACATGCAGAAATTCTATTCCACAACACAATAGAACTTGGAAGAAATGGATAAATTTTGGCAGTTATAGAAGCTGAACTGATATATCTGGAGTATCTGAACATCTGAAATGACTTACCACTACTGAGATAAATAAAATGGTAATTAAAAGATTCCCAAAAAGAAAAGCCCAGGCCCAGATGGATTCAATAATGAACACATTCAAACTGTTCAAGATCTGCTGCCAATACTTTTCAGGCTCTTCCAGGAAATTAAAGAAACAGAAAAACTCCAAAATTGATTATGAAGTTAATATCACCCTGATACCAAAAGCAGACAGAGATGTCACAGAAAAGAGAACTACAGACCAGTATCCTTAATGAACATAGACACAAAAATCTTCAACAAAGTTCTAAAAATAGTATCAAACAACTTAACAAGTAGGTCATACAGCATGACCAAGTAGAATTCATTCTAGAAATGCAGGATAGTTTAATATATACAAGTCAATCAATATAATACATTATATTATCAAAAGGAAATATAAAAATCATATTATTATATCAGTAGAGGCAGAGAAAGCATTTGATAAGGTTCAACAACTATTCATGATAAAATTTTTCAACAAGATAGGAATGGAAGGACCTTTTCTAAATGTAGTCAAGCCCATTTACCTCAAGCTCATGGCAAATTTATATAGTGGGGAAAACTAAAATCCTTTCCTATAAAATATATCACAAGGGAAAGTTGTTCTCTCTCTCACCACTCCTACTAAACATAGTACTTGAAGTACTGTCCCTAGAAATCAGGTAAGAAAAATATATCAAAGGCATCCATATAGGAAAGGAAGAAGTTGAGCTCTCAATGTTCACAAGTGATAGGATACTATTTATAAAATCAGCCACATGCAAAAAATAAACTCAAACCTCTCTTACCATGCACAAAGGTTACATCAAAACTGATTAAAGACCTTGATATCAGACATGAAACTATAAGGTATATTAAAGAAAACGTATGCAAAACACTACATGACATTGAAGCTAAAGGCGTCTTCAAGGAGGAAACTCCACTGTCCAAGTTGGACATTAAGCTCCCATTAGATCCAGCA
This sequence comes from Suncus etruscus, assembly GCF_024139225.1. Taxonomy (NCBI): domain Eukaryota; kingdom Metazoa; phylum Chordata; class Mammalia; order Eulipotyphla; family Soricidae; genus Suncus; species Suncus etruscus. The sequence continues at coordinate 129,199,984 of NC_064868.1, read as the reverse complement.
ATAACACTTCGAGGGCTATACCCTAGGACCACAAAAATACAATACAATAGTGCCCTCTGTACTCCTATATTTATAGAAGCTCTATTAAAAACATCCAGAATCTTGAAACAACACAGATGCTCTACAACAGATGAGTGGCTAAAGAAACTGTGGTATATTTATACAATGGAATAGTATGCAGCTGTTAGAAAAACTGAAGTCACAAAATTTGCCCTATATATGGATGGATATGGAGAATACTATGTTGAGTGAAATTAGAGGGAGAAAGATAATCACAGTATAGTGTCACTTGTAAATGATATTTAAGGAAATAAAAGACAGTATAGTCATAATACACAGAGATAATAGATATGAGGGCTGGACGGACCAGCCATGATATGAAGATTTCCACACAGAGTGGTAAGTGCAGTTAGAGAAATAACTATACTAGCAACTACCATGACAATGAAAGATAGGGGGCCGGAGAGATAGCATGGAGGTAAGGCGTTTGCCTTTCATGCAGGAGGTCATCAGTTCGAATTCCGGTGCCCCATATGGTCCCCTGTGCCTGCCAGGAGCAATTTCTGAGCCTGGAGCCAGGAATAACCCCTGAGCACTGCCGGGTGTGACCCAAAAACCAAAGAAGAAAAAAGAAAGAAAGAAAAGAGAAAAAGAAAGAAAGAAAGAAAGAAAGAAGAAAGAAAGAAAAGAAAGAAAGAAAGAAAGAAAGAAAGAAAGAAAGAAGAAAGAAAGAAAGAAAGAAAGAAGAAAGAAAGAAGAAAGAAAGAAAGAAAGAAAGAAAGAAGAAAAGAAAGAAAAAGAAAGAAAGAAAGAAAGAAGAAAGAAAGAAAGAAAGAAAGAAGAAAAAGAAAGAAAGAAAGAAAAAGAAAGAAAGAAAGAAAGAAAGAAAGAAGATAGAGTTATACAATACCTGTCTTGAATATAGGCAGTGGGTGGAAGAGGAGTGAAATGGGGACAATGGTAGTGGGAAAGTTGCACTAGTGAAGGGGGTGTGCATTTTATGGCTGAAACCCAAATACAAACATGTTTGAACAATGGTGCTTAAATAAATAAATTATTAAAAAATGTCCAGTTTCTTTTAAGAATACCCATACTGTTTTCCAGAAAGGTTGGACTAGATCGCTTTCCCAATAGCAGTGAATGAGAGTTCCTTTCTCCCCACATCCATGCCAGCAGTGCTTGTTCTTGTTCTTTGTGCTGTGCACCAGTCTCTGCGGTGTGAAATGATACCTCATTGTTATTTTGATCTGCCTCTCCTTGATTAATGATTTGGAGCATTTTATGTGTCTTTTGGTCATCTTTACTTCTTTGAGGAAACGTCTGTTCATTTCTTCTCCCCATTTTTGGATGGGTTATATGTTTTTTCTTGTTAATTTCTGTCAATATATTGTATATCTTAGATATTAGCCCCTTATCTGATATGTGTTGGGTGAATATTTTTTCCCTTTCCCTGGGCGATATGTTTACCCTAATCACGGTTTCCCTTAAAGTGCAGAAGCTTCCCCGTTGATGTAATTCCATGTGTTTGTCTCTGCTTCCACTTTCTTGAACAATGGTGTTTCCTCCTTGAAGATTCCTTTAGTTTCAATATCATGAAGTGTTTTGCCTATATCTTCTATATACCTTATAGTTTACGGTCTGGTATCAAGATCTTTAATCCATTTGGATTTGACCTTTGACCATGGTGTTAGATGGAGGTCCCAGTTCACTTTTTTGCATGTGGCTGACCGGTTATCCCAGCAGCACTTGTTGAAGAGGCTTTCCTTGCTCCGTTTTGCATTTGTTGCAGGTATACTAAAGATTAATTGATTGTATATCTGGGGAACATTCCTTTGATCTGAAGGTTTGTCTTTATTCCAATACCATGCTGTTTGAATGACTATTCCTTTGTAATGGAATTTAAAGTTGGGGAAAGTGATGCCTTGTAACCCCACATACTTTGTGCAACCTCTGGGAGGCATCTTGGGCAGATATTATGTGTATCATTACCTGCAAGGCCCTCCAAGGAATGGGAGGGATCTTGGGGAGATTATAAAGGTGTGGCCTCAGGGCCACAGGGGAGGAATTTGCATTTACCTGGATGGAGAGCTATGGCTAAGGGATAGCGAGAATGCAGGGCTGAATGCTAATGGTTAGAAGCCACACGTGTAGAATAGGGCATGAATAAAGCTGATACTTCCTGAAGCTTGTCTGAGTGAGTCTGACTCCCACCACTCTCATGAACCTTCAGACCCGCCGGCTGAAGGGGGTTGCAGAGCCACGTGGCCTGGGATGGCAGAGAAAGGCACCTCCATGCATCTACCACCATCCAAGCCCATCCTAAGGGCTGTAATTCTACAATGCTTACTACCATCTTCTTTTTCCAAAAGGTTGCTTTAGCTACTCTTGGGAGTTTATTGCTCCAAATGAATTTTAGGAGTGTTTGATCCACTTCTTTGGAGAATGTCATGGGTATCCTTAGAGGGATTGCATTAAATTTATACAATGATTTGGGGAGTATTTCCATTTGAATTATGTTAATTATCTCAAGCCATGAACATGGTATGTCTCCATTTCCTTGTTTTCCCTTTATTTATTGAAGCAATGTTTTATAGTTTTATTTGTGTAGGTCCTTCACTTCTGTAGTTGTCACCTCCAAGGTATTTGTATTTCTGTGTTGCTATTGTGAATGAGCTTGTTTTTTAAATGTCTATTTCTTCTTTACAATTATTTGTGTATAAGAAGTTCGTTGATTTTTTGTGTATAATTTTGTAGCTTGCCACTTTGTTACATGAATCTATTGTTTTTAAAAGCTTTTTGGTAATTTTTTTAGGATTTTCTAGGTATAGTATCATGTCATCTGCAAACAGTGAGAGCTTGACTTCTTCCTTTTCTATCTGTATGCCCTTGATACCTTTTTCTTTCCTGTTTGCTATGGAAGTACTTCCAGTAGCAAAGATAAACAAATGAGATTATATTAAACCGAGAAGCTTCTTTATTTATTTATTTATTTATTTAAACACCTTAATTACATACATGATTGTGTTTGGGTTTCAGTCATGTAAAGAACACCACCCATCACCAGTGCAACATTCCCATCACCAATGTCCCAAGTCTCCCTTCTCCCCACCCGACCCCCGCCTGTACTCTAGACAGGCTCTCCATTTTCCTCATACATTCTCGTTATTAGGACAGTTCAAAATGTAGTTATTTCCCTAACTAAACTCATCACTCTTTGTGGTGAGCTTCCTGAGGTGAGCTGGAACTTCCAGCTCTTTTCTCTTTTGTGTGAGAAACTTCTTTACTTCAAGGAAACGAACAGTGAATAGGATAAAAAAGTTACTATAGAATGGAGAAACTATTCATATGATACCTCTCTGATAAGGAGTTTATTCACACATCTGATACGGAGCTATTTCACCCAATACCCATTTGATACGTTTTACAAGGTACTGACAGAACTCAAAAAGAAAAATAATCTAATCCCATAAAAATGTGGCCATGAAATGAACATTTTCTCAAAAGAAGAAATACAAATGGCCATAAGGCACATGAAAAATGGTGCATATCACTAAAAACAGGGAGACACAAATCAAAACAACAATGAGATACCACAGACTGGCACACATACATAGAACAAGAACGATCAATGCTGGCATACATGAAAAAAGAATGGAACTCTCATTCACTGCTGGTGGAATGCTATCTAGTTTAGCCTTTCTGGAATACATTATTCAAAATTGAGCTCCGATATGATCCAGCAATATCACTCCTAGCATATACCTTAGGAACACAAAAGCACAATTGAAAAATGCCCTTTGCACTCCTATGTTCATCATAGCCCTATTCACACTTGTCACAATCTGGAAACAACCCAGGTGCCAGAAAGCAGATGAGTGGCTAATGAAATGGTCAGTATTACAGCCAAACAATGAAATACTATGCAGCTGTTAGGAAAAAAATGAAGCTATGAAATTTGCCTATACATGGATGGATATGCATGCTAAGTGAAAATAATTCAGAGGGTGAGGGAAAGACAGAATAGTTTCACTCAGCTGCGGGATATAGGAAAAAGAAAAGATAGTATGGTAATAATATCCACAGACTATAGAAATGAGGCCTGGGAGTACCAGCCCATGGTATGCAACTTGTCATAAAGACTGGTGTGTAGTTAGAGTACTAACTGCACTGACAACCACCATGACAATGATATTGAGGAGGACAGAATGCCTGTCTCAGATTCAGGCAGAGGGGATTTGGTGGAGGGAAAAGGGGAACTTTGGGGGCAATTAATTTGAACTAGTGAAGTGTCATGTACATTCTATGACCCACCTCTGAACATTTTTGTAACCACTGTGCTTAAATAACTATTTTAAATAAATAAAAGAACTAAAGATTGGTTTCATTACTGTAAATAATTAAAGGCCTTGACTTCTTCTGTTAGATAATAGATTGTCTACTTGCAACTGTGGACCACTTTCCTGCCTTTCTTCTGCTTTATCATTTTAGCAATGACCTGTTTAATCTTCCTTGAACACCAAGGAATGTCTTGCCCTCAGGTCTTTCCAATGCTCCCAAGCATTCAAAATGCAAACTCCCTCTGGCACTTTTCATGTCACTCAGGCCTCAGGGTAGGAGGGGCTTTTTCTAATTACAACTAAAGTCTATGCTTTTCCCTCTCCTACCTCTAATTTGATTTTTTATTCATAATGGCACTTTTTCACCACGTGAATTCCTAAATTGCCTTTTCTATTCTCCCAGTTGAGAATGTAAGCTCTGTGAGTGCAGTTAATACTTTTTGCGTTAGCTAGCTCTATTAAAACAGTCTTGCATGCAGTAAACACATAATGAATAACTATTGAAGAGAATAAAAGACTGAATTCCTCCTGTTCGCCTTTTTAGCAAAATTCTTCCAGACATAGAAACCATAAACTCATCAAATTAAAATGGGGTGATGAATGGAAGGATGTTTCTTTATCTGTGCTCATTTGACTGATTTGGCAAACATTTGCTTGGAATTTTGACCAAAGAGATATTGACAGCATCAGCAAAGCTTGCATGATAACAAGTTTCTTTATCGCTAAAATAGGATGGGACTGTTAATGGAAAATTGATGTCCAAACTATGATTTCCTTCAGCAAAATGTTTTGGCTCAAAATGGTCATTTTGCTGCTAACTTTGATTCCAAATGTGGCAGTTATCACAGAAGCAGAAGCAAATATTTACACACAAACAGAAGCACTTGGTATCTCAAATTTTTAGTATTTAGGTGTTAGGTTACACCTTATTTTACCTAAAACCAGGATCATCCCTGGTTCCTTTTTATGTTTGTTTACAACTTGGATTTACACCACCCAACAGAGATAATCTGACTTGTAAACCTAGGTGGGACTGGCTCAGGAAGGCCAGAGCTATCTGTCCTTACAGCCCCACCCAGGAGAGGTCTCTACTCAGAAAAGGTCAGTTTTGGCAGGCAGCTGGGGAGAGGGACAAGGCAGACTACACATGTTTCATCTTAACCTGTTCTGGATAATTCTTGTGTGACCCTGATTCAAACTCTTTCACCTGGTGTTGAAAATAAAAGGAATGGGGTGATTTTACATTTAAGTATTAATTCTTTAACTGATTCTGTGATTAATATTAAATGACCACACTATGAGAGGATGTAGTGTGTCAGGATATATCACTGAAGTAGCCCGACTTTGTAGCATACAGAAAAGTTAAAAAATATCAAAGCCAAACAGTAATATCAAAAGTGGCCCATGGATGAACCACTTTTATGGTCTGTTAATCATCAGAATATGGAATGCAATAGGTTGTCCTCACTTCATTAAACCAAAAGTGTTCTAATTGTTTTAAGCTTTATGTACTATGACTTACTGATAAGGAGTATTGGTGCAGAATTAATATGAGTCAGTCCATACCTAAATACTTGTTTAATAAACTGTACTTATTTTCTTTTTGGGGGAGTTGTTTTGTTTTTGGGTCACATCCTGCAGCATTCAGAGATTACTCCTGGCTCTGCACTCAGAAATCTCTCATGGCAGGCTCAGGGAACTCTGGATGCCTGGGTCAGCCCCGGGTAAGGCAAACGCCCTAACACTATGCTATCTTTCCGGCCCCATATTTTCTTTTTAAATTTGTTTTTGTTTCAATCAATAGCCATTCTCCATTTTTCATTTTGGTATGAACTAAAAAATCTTTTCAATATGTGGGTAGGTTTTGTTTGGGGCCCACATCTGGTTGTGATCAAGGCTTACAACTGGCTCTGCATTCAGGGATCACTACTGTTGGGGCTCAGAGGACATAAAATGTAGTGCTAGGAATATATCCCAGGTCAATTGTGTGTAAGGCAAGTGCCCTACCCTGTATACTATCACTCTGGCCAATTTATATAGTATTCATAATTCTTGGACAGATATCTGAAAAGGTATCTGTCCTGTTAATTAAGGAGAAAGCTCTCAAATAGACACCCCTAGTAACTAATTTAGAAGCAGTTGGGGAGCGGATAAGAACCCATAGCTGGAGTGCTGCAGGGGTTTGGTGGCTATTGGTTGGTTAGTTGGTTGGTAGGTTAGTTGGTTGGTGGGTTAGTTGGTTTGTTGGTTGGTTGGTGCTGGTCATAGTGGCCACTTCCTTTGGCATTTATTTCTGACAGTTTCTCCTGACTAGTCTTCCCGAAAAACTTCTCTAGTGATTTCTGCTAAAAGGACCCTGGCTTCTATTTCTTGCTTGTTCCCTGTTAAACCCAGTCTGAGAAAAAAACCCTGTCTGTTCTGCTCAGCCTCAGGCAGTAGATGATTTCTTTCTACTTCCTCTCTCAAATCACTCATCAGTGAACTCAGTACCTGAGCCTATTTCCTCATTCATTGGCAATGATCTAGAATGAAGTAAAGTGGCTTTGTCTTCAGCTTTTTCTTCTTCAACCATTGCCTGCATCCAATAACAAAGACATTTATTGATGGAATTCAGTGTGTCTGGCCCTCTCGCTTGCATTGGGATTTTCAAAGCCCTTTTGCAACTGCTCACCAAACTAAATCAAAATTATCTAAAACTATCAAAACTAGGGGCCGAAGAGATAGCACAGCGATAAGGCATTTGCCTTAGACGCAGAAGGACAGTGGTTCAAATCCCGGCATCCCATATGGTCCCCCGAGCCTACCAGGAGCTATTTCTGAGCATAGAGCCAGGAGTAACCCCTGAGAGCTGCCGGGTGTGACTCAAAAACAATAAATAAATAAATAAATAAATAAATAAATAAATAAATAAATAAAATAAAACTATCAAAACTAAATGTTCCTACACGGAAACACTGGCATAAATATGACAATTCCATATAATAACAGAAAGCAGAAGGATCAGATAGATTATAAAGCAGGTAGGGCACTTGCTTTGTACGTGGCTGGCCTGGCATCCCATATAGTCCCTTGAGCCCTCTAGAAGTTATTCCTATCATGGAGTCAGCAGTAGGCCCTGAACATTGTCAGTTGCAGCACAAAAATCAAACCAAACCAACCAGGGCAGTAGCAATATTATAGTGAAAGGGTACTTGCATTAGATTATGTCTCTGATGCCCCAAATGATCTGTGAGCACTGCTAGGAGCTATTCCTGAGTGTAGAGGTAGTAGTAAGCCTTGGGTACCACATGGCGTGGCCCAAAAAGAAAAACATATCAGAGTTGGTACTAGTAGGAGACTTAAGGAAATGAGAAAATATTTTTTTAATTATCTTTATTTAAACACCGTGATTACAAATTTGATTGTAATGAGAAAATCTTAAGGAAAGGAAGGCCAAAAATGGCCCCTCTGATGTCCCTCTCCATGCCATAGTTTATCAAATGTCTCAATCTAAAAAGAATGACATATACCATTTATTTTCAGCACTTCTTGTGCCTGAGCATTGTGTTGTGAACAAAACTAGGTGAATACAGACTTAGCCCCTGTCCTCATAGATTTTAGAACATTTAGTAGAGTAAAGGAAGCAATAGGGACTTGTATCCACATAAACAAATGGAATCCTGCTCCTATTCTAGATCCTACCAAAGCTTGCCAGATTTTATGTTTGTCAAGGATATTAAGATAGGCTTTCCCAACCAAAAAGTTGAGCTGGAATCTAATAAACTATTATTCAGAAATAGGGTGGAGGATTATTCCCAGCAAACAGACTCCATGAACTCTTCGATAGTATAAAATATTGTGTATCTGCCTCCAGCAGCTTATAAAAGTAGGGAGCAAGAGAGGTAGTAGAATAGAGAAAGAAGTACTTCCAACTTTATGGTCAGCTTAACTTGACCACCCATGGGAAAGACTGGTAAAGTCTGCTGTCAGTAGCTACAATGCATGGATACTCATGCCCACTAGCCTCAGGAGGTAGTCATCAAGCTGTCCACTTGTTCTGCATGTCATGGAAAATGATCCCTGCCATCCAATTTCTCACTGAACTGTGGACTCAGAATGGACTGACAAATTGTTTTTACAGGAAAGTCAGTTCTAACCCAGCACAGGCATTCCATGTTCACCATTTTCCCTCAGAGAAAACAGTTTCAGGAGGAAGCAAAATAATAAAGCAATATAGGTTGGTTCTATTGGAAACAAGTTACTTAAATGTGAGAGGAGACAGAAAAAGGAATGAATGTTTACTAGAGGGCAGGGACTGGAAGACCAAGACCTGAATAGCTTTAAAGAAAAAGTTATATACAATTCATCCAAATATATTTTTCCTGGACTTCTCTGCATCATCAGATTTAATATAGGAAGAGTCACAAAGAAAGTCTTGCACTCTTGATGATGCAATCACAATCCCTTCTCTGGGTGGGGCCTTGGACTTGCTCAAAATCTGCATCAGAGGTCAACATGCCTTTGGGCTGGGTGATCTCTTAAATTTTATAATTCCCTTGAAGACTCATTTCCACCATCACCACCTCCATCTTTTTGCCTGCAACATATTCAAAAATGAAAGTAAAAGATCATCATGAGTTGAGATAGACCAGAGAGCCCACAGGTTGAGAATGTTGGGAGACTGGGTTGGGAAAGCAGAGAAGGATTAGACTATATTGGGCTACTTAATGACAATTCCTTCATTATTTATTCTAAAAATTTACTGAACACTATTGCAGGTAAGACTTCATGAACTGGATACAGGGTCAAATGAGAAAGGCACAAGTCTCTTGAAAAAGCTCTGTCATAGAACTTTAGAACTCTCTGTTCTCTAACCTATGGACATATGTCTAGTGGGCCTAATAATAATTTTGATCATCCGGCTGTTTCCAGGATATATAATTTCATCAAATTCCTTGATTAGAGCTAAATGCATTATTCATCCTTATTATATGTGTTTGACATATGATTGCCCAGAATCTGCCTGTGACACACCATGTTTTATATCACTGCCAGGTTAATAAGGATCCACTAATGATTTATTTAGGGAGTGAAAGCTTCCAAACACATGCGAACCCTTGAGCTTTTCATGCTGCCAAATCCTTTGGCTTATTGCTGATGACAGTACCATGGATAAAATGGTGGAAAGGAACTAAATCTGATTACTGGAACCATCATCTAGAAAGCGTACTTACAGTGCGCACAATAGACCCTGACCCCACTAGTAGTGCAGAATCAGTAGTAAGCCCTGATCACATGAGCACAGTTGGGTGTGATTCAATGTTCCCCTCAGGAAAAGTAACAAAACTAGATCTGAGTATTTGACATACGAATTCAATTGTTTAAGTATAAGGTATTTTTTGGTATTTGGAAGGGCATATATATTTTTTCTTTTGGGTGGGGGAGACACAGAAATTCTTAGGGGCTTTCTAGGTTCAGTACTCAAGCAGTGTTTAAGGATCATGCAATGATGCAGAGACTGACCCAGACCTCCTGGATGCAGACAAACACTCCAGGACTTTGTACTTTTTCTTATTTGTTCCTTTTTTCTCTTTTAACTCATTCCTGCGGTTAATTATCAATGTAGCTCAGCTTACAGTTTAAACCCTTAGCAGAAACAGAGGTCTTTCCTATGGAATTACAAGCTTAAGAGTTTTTATGTTAATTAATGTGGAAACTTAAAGTTTTGGTTATAACATGATTTTGTCAGAATGATAGATCTAGTCTTAACTCCTTGGTCTAATTTTTCTATCAAAAAAGATAAGGGGCTGGAGCGATAGCACAGTAGTAAGGCGTTTGCCTTGCAAGTGGCCAACACAGGATGATTGGTGGTTTGAATCCCAGCATCCTTTATGGTCGCTGGAGCCTGCCAGGAGCGGTTTCTGAGCGCAGAGCCAGGAGTAATCCCCAAGCGCTGCTCGGTGTCACCCAAAAAACAAAAAAGGGGGGTGGCAGAGTGGTGGCGCAAGCAGTGAGGTGTCTGCCTGGCCTGCACTATCCTAGGATGGACCATCCCATATGGTCCTCTAAGCCAGGAGCGATTTTTGAGCGCATAGCCAGAGTAACCCCTGAGCATCACCGGGTGTGGCACACACACACACACACACACACACACACACACACAGACAAGCTTTGGGACCGGAGCAATAGTATAGCAGTAGATCATTTGCTTTGCATGCAGCTGACCCAGGATGGACCTTGGTTTGATCCCCGGCATCCCATATGGTCCCACACACCAGGAGTGATTTCTGAGCACATAGTCAGGAGTATCCCCTGAGCATATACTCACACACCTCACCGGGTGTGTCCCAATAAAACAAACAAATAAACAAACAATCAAAAAAATAAGCCTAAGTGCCACCACAGAGGAACTTGCCTTATGTAAAGCTAGGCTGATTGCTATTCAGTACTTGATGCTAGTCTAGATAGACTGATGGTCTCTTTTGCTTCTTTTCTGGCTCTCAAATTGAAGATCCACAGATGTTTGAGGGTTTCTGAGATCTTTCAGGGTACTAGGAAATAAAATTACTTTCAGCATATTAAAATATTGACTTTTTCAAAGTTTTGGCATTTATGCTGATTGTGATATAGTAATGGCAATTTAACTGCTGGTGCCTTAACATGGTTCAAGACACTACAATACTAGTAATTGTATTCTTTTTTCAGAGGAGATTGGGTTTGTGGTTCACACCCACTGGTACTGGTGCTCATCAGTGAACCCTGAAAGTATGTGGAGAGTTCTTATGAAGTGGTAGGTTATACAAGGGAAGGTCCTTATCCTCTGTTCAATCTCTGGCCAGTAGTCATTCATTATATTCTTTACAAGTACGAATGTTTTTTTTTTTTTGGTTTTTGGGCCACACCCGGCGATGCTCAGGGGTCACCCCTGGCTTTCTGCTCAGAAATAGCTCCTGGCAGGCACGGGGGACCATATGGGACACCGGGATTCGAACCAACCACCTTTGGTCCTGGATTGGCCGCTTGCAAGGCAAATACCGCTGTGCTATCTCTCCGGGCCCACAAGTACAATTTTTCAGAGAAAAAAATCATTTCATTTATGAATGTCTTTAATAAAACAGTAGAAATTATTATAGTTTTTCATGAGCAGGCTATTTTTATTAACATAGAATTTATTATTTGTAAATCTGAATAAACTAATAAATATTTACAAGTTCCTTAGTTGTGATGATTAATTACAGATATCTGTGACTCACATAAACAAAAACTCTTTGAAGTACTCAATAAAATTTACAAATATGAGGGGCTTCTCAGACCGAAATATTTTAGAACTGCTGCTTTATCTTCATCACTCTTATCATGACTAGTTTCTTGTCTTCAATTACAAGTTGCACACAGGCTTTTCAGAAATTCAGCACTGTCTCTTCCTTAGACCTTCTTGAAAGTACTATGGACTCCAAAATGACCTTTACAAATTGCTCAAAGCCTCCCTGTATGTTCAAATGCTTTGTTTATACTTTTTCCTTCTGCATACGGTGCTTTGAAAAGAATAGCCTCGGGGCCGGGAAGGTGGCGCTAGAGGTAAGGTGTCTGCCTTGCAAGCGCTAGCATAGGACGGACTGTGGTTCGATCCCCCGGCGTCCCATATGGTCCCCCCAAGCCAGGGGCGATTTCTGAGCGCATAGCCAGGAGTAACCCCTGAGCGTCACCGGGTGTGGTCCAAAAACCAAAAAAAAAAAAAAAAAAAAAGAAAAGAATAGCCTCGATTTTCCAGGGTTTGGATCTATTATGCTGTGAGAGTTGTGTTTGGTATCTACTGCACTACATATTTTCCAATACTTTTTTTTTTGCTTTTTGGGCCACACCCAGTGATACTCAGGGCTTACTCCTGGTTATGCACTCAGAAATCGCTTCTGGCTTGGGGGACCATATGGGATGCTGGGGAATCTAACCGCAGTTCATCCTGGGTCAGCCACGTGCAAGGCAAATACCCTACCACTGTGCCATCACTTCGGCTCCACTTTCCCATTCTTTTATGACCAGGAATATCATGTATCTTCACTTTAGATAACCCTTTCCCCATTCTTTGCCTTCCTGGTGAAGCTATAAGTCATAGTTGTCCAACTCAGTCCTTCCCTACACTACCACAACGGGGGGCACATGAGCCAGGTCTGGCCAAGTCATTTCACTTATTTAAGGGTAAACAGCAATTGGACATGTAACCTAAGTAAAGCAACTCGTAATCATCACCCCAGATTGTCTAAAGTAAAAGTCATTTTCATTTGATCATGAGCTATAAAGGTTTATAAGCTAGGCCATCTTTTGAACTATATAAAGAGAGCCTGACTGACAGAATGAATCCCAAGCACACAGAAAAGAAATGTAAATGATGTGGAGAGGAAATTCTGGCAATGCTGAATACTTGCTCCAGTTTCCAAGATGCTGCTTCCCTGGAAAAGATTTTCCACATCATTTCTGCCAGGTACTGTAAAATCACCCCATGTGCTATATTTCCAACCCCAGGTGAATGGGTCTGAAGCAGGGTTGCACATGAATTCATCCAAACAAGGCTGGGGGTGAAACACAGGTAGTCTGGCAATCTTCTACTATTATCAAGAGCAAGCTTTTTGGGGCTTGTAGCGATAGCACAGTGGTAGGGAGTTTGCTGTGCACACAGTCTATTCAATATGAACTTTAGTTCGAATCCCTGCATCCCATATAGCCCCCCAAGCCAGGAGCAATTTCTGAGCTCATAGCCAGGAGTAAGTCCTGAGCATCACCGAGTGTGGCTCAGAAACAAACAAAAAAAAGACTAAGCTGTTTGCCAGAACTGTCATTTTTATTGAGTACAGAGAGCAGCCAGGTGGGAGAATAAGGATAGAGTAAGGAAAGATAACTCAGGCTATACTGAGCCAGTCCCTCCCATGTTTACATGGAAGAAATCTCTGGTTGGGGTAGAACTAGGTTGTAAACAAACAGATACAAAGAAACCAGGTGTAACCTTTGTTTTGGGTAAAACAAGGTGTACTCTAAAAAGATACTACAAAATTGAGTTGACAAATACTTTGTGCAAAAATATGGTTGGAATGCTTTCAACTGAAATTGTACCTATGAAAATGTTATTTTATCCTTTGAATTTAATTTTTTAGTAAAATCTTAATTGAATCACTGTGAGATACAGGTATAGAATTGTTCATGATTGAGCTTTAGTCATACAAAGTCCAAAACCTATCTCTTCACCAATGCACATTTCCTGCCACCAATGCCTACCCTTCTTCATGCCCTCCACATTAACTCCCTTTATGGAAGATATTTTTCTTTTCTATAACACAGTCTTAGTTTTTATTAAGACACTGATTTGCAATATTATCACTGAAGATATAACATGTATACCTCCTTTCAGAATCCAGTTGTTGTCCAGCGAGATCATTTCCAACTATCATTATCATGGTGGTTTATTCTCTACTCTTACAATTTTTTTTTTGGTTTTGGGGTCACACCTGGCAGCGCTCAGGGGTTATTCCTGGCTCTATGCTCAGAAATCGCTCCTGGCAGGCTCAGGGGACTATATGGGATGCCAGGATTCTAACCATTATCCTTCTGCATGCAAGGCAAATGCCCTACTTCCATGCTATCTCTCCGGCCCCTATTCTCTACTCTTAACTGAACGTCTTTGCTCTATATGGCAAGCTTCCTACCATGCACTAGTCCTCCTAACCCTCATCTCTTAAGAGTTTGCGTATTATTCCCATACTATCTTTCTAAATATCCCACAAATGAATGTGATCATTCTATTTCTACCTCTCTCCCACTAACTCATTTTGCTCATTATAATATTCTCCATATCCATCCATGTAAATGCAAATTTCATGACTTGAGCACACAACGTGCTTTCCCTTAATCCCCTAAACACAAAAATGCTCACAACCAGGCCCGGAAATATAGCACAGTGGTGTTTGCCTTGCAAGCAGCCGATCCAGGACCAAAGGTGGTTGGTTCGAATCCCGGTGTCCCATAGGGTCCCCCGTGCCTGCCAGGAGCTATTTCTGAGCAGACAGCCAGGAGTAACCCCTGAGCACTGCCGGATGTGGCCCAAAAACCAAAAAAAAAAATGCTCACAACCTTCTTTCCTCTAAACACACAGAGCTCATACCCTACTCTCTCCCAACCTGATTGGCTGCAGCACACTGTATATATCCCATTCTCACCTAAAATAAACCAAATAATCTCCCTGAAGTTGCTCACAGATTGTGTGAATCTGTAAGCACTCTTTGCTAAGTAGTCAATAGTGAACTCGCCTGGGATCTGACATAGATGGCACCATATACATTTGGCACCTGAACAGGGAGCTGAGTACAGAGTCCTCAAAAAAGGAACAAAAATGGTGATGGTGTAAGGGGATCATTGAGGTACTAGGGAGATAAAAAATCTGAAGTGGAGCAAGCTCACCTGCCGGCAGAACAGAGAGGATGACACATTCCCTTCCTGGATCATGGCCATGGTGATCATCAGGGTGTAGGCATAAGTGACCCTCTTTCTCCTTGGCTGCTTCTCACTGTTCTGCTGCACCTACCAGCATCTCGCAAAAGACTGAATGTGTCACATTGTTCATTGAAATCAATGAACTGCATTTTTCATGCAGAACTGGAGATTTCATTTCCCAGAATCAGTGCAGTCCTACCTTAAAATTCTCTTTGAATTCAGTTCCCCAAGGAGGGCAGTTTGGAGATCAAAATTTGGAAAAGTGTTAACGACAGTGTTTACAAGGCACATCAAGGGATTCCCACAATTTTTGTCACTTGGGATACTGTTAATTCCATCATCCAACTTTAGGACTGAACTGATAGAGAAGAGATACTAGATATAGGAGAGGAAAAAATGAATAATCAAACCTTGAAGAGGAATTCCAGACAAAACAGATAAGGCCATTCCAACTGAGAATATTACCCTCTTAGCTCCTCCCTTGCTCACATCCCTAAACGTGATGTCCCAAGAGGGGAAGGAGACCTACACAGTGGGTATGTGTTCTCAACCTAAAAGCCTTCACAGGGGCAATAATTTACCATTCACTACTGTTGTCAGACTGGAGAGACCCCCAGCTTCCAAGTATGATTTAAACTCCAGAATATCAGTTGCAGATGTGTGTATATATACATATATATATATATACATATATACATGCTGAAGATGTATATATATATCGTGATATATATGTATATATCATGATATATATCATATATATCATGAGCCTGTTACCACCTTTTCACAGTCAGAGTTTGAAAACATGTTTTTTGATGTTTGATGTTTGAAAACATCTCAGTAGAAAAGTTCCACTACAGACTGCCCTAGATGTAGTTCCAAGTGAAGCTTATGGTTAAAACGCTTATCTGCCTGTAAATGGCCTCTTCCACCTAGGCCTCATGAGCTTTGCCTCTTCTTCCCCATGCATCCGGAGGAGAAGCAGCCTCCATCTTCTGAAGACTTAAAATGGACTCACTCAGTCACTTTATAAAAAGGTCTGTGCTTTGTACATACTTACATCTCCTTACTGCAATGAATACCCTACACGCTGGAGTGAACCCCCCAGGGTTTTCATGTGGTTGCTAAAACCTGCTTACGTCCTTCTCAATATATACAATGGAAAATGTGGTTCAGTCACAAGGCCAAGGCAAACCTCCATGCCTTAAGTAGTTCTGGGAGAAAATTTTCAGTGGTTCGAGTTACTTATGAGATGATAATAGTGCGGGAGAATGGCAGGACACAAAAAGGCAAGCTACCTTGCCTCGTGCTGTTTTAGCTCCTGTCTGTGTGGCAGCATTGTGGACTTGGGAGAAGATTGATGCAGATGCTGAATTGAAAGGAAGTTACACAGAAACGTTGTAGAGTCTCAGAATTATATGCAGAATTTATTGGGAAACTGACAGATGCAATTCAGAGATAGGTTAAGTGGAAAAAGACTCAACAACACCGATGGAAACTATTGGATTTTGAGAATGTTTATGAGGACTGTTATGCAATCTTTCACCCTGTCTGAAAAAAAGGAGGCCGTTGTGGGATACTTAAAGGCATGTAGGAATGGATGTTGGTTCTATTAAACAGAAGGCACTTGTGAATGCTCTTTAGGCCTATGCAGTGCAGAGGCAAGCTTAGGATAAATGTTTCAATTGTGGTAAATCAGGCCTTGAGCACCAAGCCAGCTGTATCCTCAAACACAGCTAGGTAAGGCCCCAAATATAAACTATGTATTACAATAACAAATAATAAATATTGGGATTGTGTTTTGCTTTTATTGTTTTCTAACAATTATTCTTATACTAATAAAAGTGTTTTTGGTCAAATCTGCATGCGAGGCAAGCACCTTTCCCCTGTACTCTATTACTGGCCTTCATTTTGTGTGTGGGGAAGTTGGGCCCAGCGAGCAATGTTTAAGGCTCTGTGCTCAGCGTTCACTCCTGGCAATGGTGATAGGACCAACCAGGGTGCCAAGTATTAATCCTGGTTCATTTGAATGTAAGGCAAGTACCTTACCTGCTCTCCGATTTCACTACCTCATGACCATTTTTACCTATTTTTTTAAAAGCATCAGTCTGTGATAGATTTGAAATTGAAAAGGAATCATTTCATTATGTGTAGATAGCTTGAGTTTTAGAACCTCTGAATTAAATAGCATATCTCTGTGAGTTTACAATGGAAAGGAAAATGGACTGAAGTTTGAGCTTATTCATGATCTGAGTTTCCTATAATTTTTATGAGGTTCTCTTCTTACTGATAAATATTCTCAGTGTATTGGGTTTTAAGAGAAAAATCAATAATGCTCCATTTCTTCTTCTAATTTGATTTATTTTTATTCAATCACCATAAGACACAGAATTAAAAAGTTCGTGATAGTTCACTTTACCTATATGGCACCATAGTTAGTAATTCAAAATGTTGGTTAGATGCCATCATGTAGGCATTAATCTAATGTGTGTTCTAGGCACAGCATCTGCTGTCGTTGTCAAGGGGAGTGCTAACCATCTTTCCTTTCACACAACACTCTCTTCCTAATTTGAAAGCAACTGAGATATGGGCCACTATGGATGCAGATAGGATATTAGACTATGTAATGCAAATCTGGCTGAGTCTTAAGACCTCAATTATTCATCCTTCTAGTCAGGTATATGGCTCCAGGGCCAGAGCTCATGCTTTTCATGTAGTAGCCTCATGCTTTTGTATGTAGTACTGAAGGTAATGACTACAGACACCATGCAAGGAGTAGTCCCTGAATACCATTGGATTCGGCCCCCAAAACATAACATAACAAAGTAAAACAGAATTGATTATCTTTTGAATACCTCTCACCATCAAAAATTAGGGAGCATCACCCAAATAGTCTCTGGTTCAGAGGAACAAGGTCTGGCCTCCAATATCTGAGGAGCAGATCACAACTCGTTCATTAGGCAGGGGCAGAGAGATAATCCAATGAGTTGAATAGCTGAGTACTGCTTTATGGTCTCCTGAGATCAGAACACTGAGTAAGCCCCGATTATCATAGGGTGTGGTGCATAAACAAAACAAAACAAAACAAAACAAAACAAAAGTAAAAGTGTGTTCTCTGGCCAGAGAGACCTTGGTTGGAATCCCCAAAACCATATATGGTTTCCTAAGAACCGCCATGTCTCATGAGCACAGAGACTGGAATAGTCCCTCAGCACCACTGGCACCACCTCTCAAATCCCCCCTTAAAAGAAGTGACATTCCCCTAACATGATTCACATTTTACATTCCTTCAAATCCCACCTGTTATTATCCTACTAAAAGGCTCTCAAGTACATTGGATGAACTTCATTTTCTTGTCATTGAAATGGCTCTTGATAGTGTATCACTTGAAGTCTTGAGAAAGTGGCGGTAAATTCCTTATTCCACCTGCTTTGCTCAACACACCAGTAAAAGCATTTACCTTCTTTTTATTTGCTGTGAGTGATATGCAATTTATTCTATTTATGTAGGTGAAAAAATTTCAACTTCTGAGTCAGTTACCACAGAATTGGCACACAGGAGAATATTTATCTCTGCTAAAGGCCACCGGATACAAGTGTACAGTTCTCCAGCAGCTGAAGAGAAGCATACATGTCTTTCCTCTCAGGGCCAAACCACAGGATTTTGATTTCCTTATTTATTCCTGGCCCACAGGCTTCATGTTTCCAAGTACTTCTCTCTCCCATTCAGAGTGCAGGGGATAGTGCATTCCTGCTCGATGATTTCCATAAGGGGGGTCGTGCATGTGGTTGCCCTTTTGCTGCAAAGCAATGTAAACATAGGTATTTAGAAACTGCTTTAATACCATAGTTGATGAGGATGTCATGGTAAAGATCTTAGCTATTTGCATTTAATTCCATAACCTTGGAGGATACACCAGTTTTTCCACTTGTTTTCTGGTGATACCTGATTTGCAACTTCCATATCAGATCCCTGCCAAATAATTTTCAACAACATAATAACATTAGGAAAATTAGATGCCTCTCAGGTAATAGGTGCTCAACTTATTTGAAACCGGATTCTTCTACAATGTTACACTCTTTTTCCTCTTTATTTTAAAAATAGTTTAGGGGGGTCCACAGTAATATTATAGCAGGTAGGTTGCTCACCTTGCAAGTGGAAGATTTGCATTTTATTCCTGGCACTACATATGGTTCCCCAAGGCCTGACAGGAATGATCCTTGAGTGTAAAAATTGGACTAAGCCCTGAGAACATCCTGCATGGCCCAAAACTAAAAGAAATGTTAAATCACTAGTTTCTAATGTTATAGAATTGCTAGGAGTGTAACAACACCATTTTATAATATGACATAGGATTCATCACAATAAGCATTAAAAAATGTCTACTTTCCATCCACCCACCAACCTACCTTTCTCTTTGGCAACCACCAAAGTTTTTTTTTACCAACATAGGAGGCATTTTAGGCTCTCCTGAAAATTAGCTTACTTTAATTATTTATATCAAACATGTGATTGTCTTTCAATTTCTTACTTCGCTGAGCAGAAACACCTCAAGGTCCATCCAGTTTATATTAATAATTTCATTTTTTCTCATCGCAGAGTATTACAATCTAAAAATATCCCAATCTTCTGAGGATGAATATTTATATTGAGCTATTTTAACTAGTTTATTAATGCTGATATGCTATGAAAATAGAGATGAAAATATTCTTTTGAATTAGTGTTGTCATCTTTTTGGATCATTTTGTCTTTCTTTTTCTTTGTTCTTTTTTTGTGGGGCAACTGTATCTTGCAGTGCTTTGTGGCAATTCCTATCTCTGCACTTGCTGGTCATTCAGAGCTGTGCTGGCGAATTGTGGGTGCTGGGTATAGACTCAGGGTCTCTGCATCAAAGGCATGTGCTTGAATTCTTTGACCAATCTCTCCAGTCCTTCCTTTTTTTTTGTATTTTTATTGGGCTATACCTGGTGGTGCTGTTTATTACTCCTGTCTTGAGAATCAGGGATCTCTCCTGGTGGGGTTCAGAGGACCATTTGTGGTACTGAGGATTGAGCCTGGGCAAGCTGTGTGCAAGACTAGCACATTCTTTACCCCTTCTACTATCTCAACAGACCTATCCGGTCTCTTCATTAATACATTATATATATATACATATATATGTATATGTGTATATACAAGAGGATATATATATATATATATATATATGGACACCACAGCTTTGGGGCCCAGAAGCCATGGCAGTGGTGCCAAGTGAAGGGTCAGAATCCAAGACAAAGAACCAGTGAAGCATGGATTCTTGGCTCCATGGCCACTAGTTCCTCCTAATTAAGGAATACTAGCTTGGGACATAGAAAACAGAACACTACAACCATGACATGGGGGAAACAATGCAGGCCACCACTGTGCTTAGAGAAAAAAATGGTAGCT
The DNA here is from genome assembly GCF_024139225.1 of Suncus etruscus. NCBI lineage: Eukaryota > Metazoa > Chordata > Mammalia > Eulipotyphla > Soricidae > Suncus > Suncus etruscus. Next base: position 129,179,765 of record NC_064868.1, on the reverse strand, counting down.
CTGATAAAAATGTACAACCACCTATTTAGCCTCTTAGATAAGAACTTTAGAGAAGAAATATGGAGGATGGATGTTCATAGAACTCAAAGAAAGCATGGAACCAACTGATCATTACATAAATAAGAAGATATGAGAAAACTCAATAGGAACAAAATAATAATGGGAGACTTCAACAATGCCCTGTCACCCCTTGATAGGTCACAAGAATATATGGGGCTCTAAAGAAAGAAATGGAAGAAAGCAGCTTTATATATATATATATATATATATATATATATATATATATATATATATATATATATATGCTCCATAAAATCAAGAGGATAGAAATTGTTTGAACTACTTCTCAGATAATGATGCACTGATATTAGAAGTGAAAAACAGACACAGTAAAAAAGTTTTAACACCTGGAAATTAAACAGCTCACAACTGAATAACCGGTGGCCCAGAGATGAAATCAAAGAGGAAATTAAAAGACACAGCAAGAGCCATACTAAGAAGAAAATTTATAGCTTTGCAGCACTCATCAGGAAAAAAGAGGGGCCTACATAAATAATGGTGCAGCCTAAAAAATGGAAAATGATCAAGAAAATTAATTAAAAATAGGCAGACAGAAATAATAAATGTTAGAACAGAAATTAATAAAATGGGGAGGGGGTTAAAATAGAAATTAATGAAATGGAAATCCAAATAAAAAGATAATTAAAAGCAAGAGTAGATTTTTTTAAATATCTTTATTTAAACACTGTGATTACAAACATGATTGTAGTTGGGTTTCAGTCATACAAAGAACACCCCCTTCATCAATTAAAAGTTGATTTTTGAATGAACAAACAAGATCTATGACCAATTAGCAAAACTCACAAAGAAAGGGAGAAAAATAAACTTAGTCATTTGAATTAGAAATGAAAAGGGGGAGGTTACTACAGATAATACAGACATTCGAATGAATGTAAGAGATTACTTTGGTAAATTCATGCTACAAAACAAGAGAACTTGGAAGAAGTGGCTAAATATTTGAAATTCTATAACTGCCAATGGTTGAACCAATATATCCGAAGTATCTAAAAAAATCTGCACAGACCTACCATTACTGAGAAAAAATGAAATGTTAATCAAAATGTTCCTCAGAACATTGCCCAGGCGCAAATGGATTTTTCCTAAAAGCTGCATAATAATTTTCCATTGTAAAGATAACAACAGTTTCTTTAGCCACTCACCTATCGTTAAGCACCTAGGTTGTTTCCAGACTCTGGCTATAGTAAATAGTGCTGCAATGAACATAGGAGGGCAGAGGGCATCGTCAATTTTGCCTTCTAATGCAGCCAGTCTTCCTTTCCAGACCTCTTTTGCATAGCCTCCTTCAGTAGAACTAGACTTCCTATAAGGCTGCCTGCTTGTGGCACATTCCAGAATTGACCCTTTGACCTCCTCTGGTTTCTGCCTTATTTCTAGATATTTTATTCCCGTACTTTTAAAAATCTCCCTTAAAACTACCCTGTTGCAGAGGCTGGAGAGATAATACAGCAGTATGGTTCTTGCTTTACATCCACTGACCGAGGTTAGGCTCCCAGCAGTCTAGTGCACTATCAGAAATGCTCCCTGAGCACAGAGCTAGTAGAGAACCTTGAGTAACATTGAGAGTGGCCCAACCAACCTCAGGTCCCCCAAAATAAAACACTAAGAAAAAACCCTAAAAGCTAGGACCATCTCTTTGGTCTACCAAGAATGGTCAGAGCTGAATGCATATGCATTATGCCTGAGACCTGTGTTTAATCCTTGAGCATCAGTAGCAGTGACCACAGATCACAGAGCCAGGATTGGCCTCTGAGCAACTGTGTGTGTCTCCTATAAATAAGTCAATTCAAATTTTCTGCTTTGTTTTTGTTTGCTTTTTTTGAGGTCACACTAGGCTGTACTCAGAGGTTACTCCTGTCTCTACCCTCAGGAATTATTCCTGGCAAGCTTGGTGGACCAGATGGCATGCCAGGCGAGACAAACCCAGGTTGGCCTCAAGCAAGGCAAATAGGTGTCACTCTGGTCACTCTTTTTGTCTTTCTTTTTACTGCAGCAAAAAAATTAAATATTTTTAATTTAAAGCACCATGATTTACCATGTTTATTTTAGAGTTGAATTTTAGACATACAATGTTTCAGTACCAATGTCAACCTCTCTCCACTAATGTTCTCAGAGTTCATCCCAGTCCTGCCCCTCCCAGACTGCCATTTTAACAGGAAACTTTTTAAGTTTGGCCTCATGATATCAGTGTTGTTGACTCCATGGTTTGAATGTTTTTATGTCCTTCCTTAATACCACTAATGTGCCTGTATCCCCTTATCCTATGCCCTCATTATTTTACACTTGTTTTTATCCTTCTCCACTCTTTCCTTCTCACTGTATGCTGGGGTCAAGAGTGTTCTAGGAAACTCCCATTTAAATAATTGAATTTCTTCATGTTGTTTAAAATATCACAGATAGGGGCCTGAGAGATAGCACAGCGGTGGGGCATTTACCTTGCATGCAGTTGACCTGGGAGGCACCTGGCTCGATTCTCAGCATCCCCTATGGTTTCCCATCCTGCCAGGGATGATTTCTGAGTGCAGAGCCAAAAATAACCACTGAGCGCTGCTGGGTATGGCCCAAAAACCAATCACTCAATAAATAAATAAAGTTTAAAAAATAAAAAATATCACAGATAAGTTATATCATGCTGTATTTATCCTTCTGGATTCCTTAATTTAACATGATATCTTTCAGATATATCCATGCTTTAGTGAATTGCATAATTGCATCATTCCTTACACTTATGTAGTATTGTATTGTACCACATCTTCATGAACCACTCATCCATTTTTGTACACCTAGGTTGATTCCAACCCTTATATATTTTACTGAATGCTGCAATAATCAATAGTGGGGTCATGTATGTCCTTCTCAGTGAATGAGCAAAATTTTTTACTTTATTTTTTAAAAATGATTCACATACTTCAGATAATGTTTGTTTCCATATATATGAAAACAAAGATATTAAAAAAATGAAGAGAAGATAGTTTAAAAAAGAAAGAAGGGCCCGGAGAGATAGCACAGCGGCGTTTGCCTTGCAAGCAGCCAATCCAGGACCAAAGGTGGTTGGTTCGAATCCCGGTGTCCCATAGGGTCCCCCGTGCCTGCCAGGAGCTATTTCTGAGCAGACAGCCAGGAGTAACCCCTGAGCACTGCCGGGTGTGGCCCAAAAACCAAAAAAAAAAAAGGAAAGAAAAGGTACAGTAGCAACACATTTGTGAAAATTATTCTATCTCCAATGAAGTCATTAATACAATGGCAGGAGGTTTGGTAAGCTCTTTTTTGTTAGCTGTCCATTCTGTTAGATTGGTGTGTTCCTAGAGGGATGCCAGCATCAAATAAATGAAATTGTTCAGAAATTCAAAGCACTATTACTGATACTACAACTTTTAGGGCATGTACTCAGTTGCCAGCCCCTAAAAGAAGGAAGATATGGGAGGAGGATTCCTACACTTGCTCCCAAAAGCCCTGTGGTATCAGCTCCCAAACTGGCATACCTGAAGTTTGGTCAGATTGGTGTCCCGGAAGTGAATTGTAGGGGGGGTTGATGTGATGAGGTCATTGGGAAAATGGCGACTCTGGCCTGGATTCAACAGGGCAAGGTTTGTCCGGCCCTCTTCTCTCGAGATGGCCAGCTTTCTGCTGCAAGGGCCAGTTTACCCATGATCTTTTACAGCTCAGTTTACATCTAATTTGAGAAAAGAGTGAGTCTCCTTGGAGCTGGCCTGGTTCGAACATGGTGACTGCATTTGTAGTTGTGGCTCACAGAAACATTTTTGTTTTGTGGCTCACAAAACAGACTTTTACTGAACTAGATTTTCTTAGAGAAATGTGAGAGGAGAGAATGTGAGGAATATGTGTTCAAGAGAGAACATGAAATTCTCCAAATTGGATAAAGCAGAAATGTATTTAATCTGGCAGCATTGGGTCTCACCCGTCAGTGCTCAGGGTCTACTCCTGGCTCTGTGCTCAAGAATTGGTCCAGATGATGCTGTTGGTGCTGGGGAGCATATGTGAGATGCCAGGGGTTGAGGTCTTGTGCCTCCTTCTTTTTATTGTGTCTTTGTTCTCTCTGGCTACTGACTTAGGCTTTCTGAAAGTCAGATCCACAGTGAGATTTTCATGATATATGGCCTATAACTAGGGGCACATCTGCCAACAGGGAGGCTATTGCTCATTCTTCAGTTCACGTTGTGTAGGTGGCTACCTACACACTAGGTCACATCTATGTATTAATATTTATATCATCTTATATAAGTGCATAATTATGTTTTAAAAAGTACTATATAATCACATATGTGGCTATGAATCCAACTTTTATAAGTTCATGTCAGTGCAGACCCCTCATTAGGACATTAGTCAGACATTTTCCTTACTCACCTTGTATTCATAATTTCTAGCAGCAAGGAAAGTATATCCATGTTGAGCTAAAAAACAGATTATTATTCAATTTTTGAAAAAGTATA